>NC_039367.1:32826120-33426120 GCF_003573695.1 Papaver somniferum | reverse complement strand
GTTGATTCCAAGTCTCTTAAAGATATTTATATATGAAAGTGTAAGCTTAATGTCCATAAAAAGCCTTTTTTATTGGTCAAGTAAGTTTAATCCTTCTGAACCATTCACCCCCTAAGTACAAAGACCCTGAAAGGCCCAAATATGTCTTATGTGATCGGTAATTATTTAGTTGATTAGGCATTGCTTGACTTAGGAGCTAGTGCTAACTTACTTCCGTATCATAATTACAACCAGCTAGGTCTTGGTAAATTGATACCGACTAAAATGACCCTATAGGTAGGTCTGTCAAAATCTTCTGTGGTGTCATAAAGGATGTTTTGATTGAGGTATTAGATTCATTTACCCATAGGATTTTGTTATTCTAGATATCCAACCCGTCCAGGATACAAGTACTCAAATACTATGGTTTTAGGTCGCCCGTTTTTAGCCTCATCTAATATCGTCATCAAATGTAGGACCGGACTCATGAACTACTAGTACAAATCTTCACATTGGCCACACTTAATCACCGTGTCCATATGCTTTTGGTCATGGATTTTTTTCACTCCAAAAATGTGGCATCAGGTGCCGAGACAAAAAGGTATCCCTATGGCTACATAAACTTTGAGTGGCTATAAAATATGATTTACGATGGCCATAACCCTAAAACCGTTTCTATATGGTACTCAATATTTTTTTTGTAGTTAAGCATTTTCACTATCACCATGGCCATAGGATCCTTATAGACACACAATTTAATTATATGTTGCTAAAGTTTACCTTAAAGTCACGTGAATTTTATTATAGCCGTGGCCTTTGTCATCAATTGGACACGCAAAATTCATTTTATCATGGCCAATTCATGAGTTACAGTCACACTAATTTTTCTCAACCATGGTCATCTCTATCATTTGGACACACGAAAAATAATTTAACATGGATAATACATGATTTATAGTCACGTTTAATCTATGGTACCATGACCATCCATATTTTTGGACACATGATAAAAATTTTACATGGCCAATTAATAAGTTACGATTACTAAAAATTTGTAGCACCGTGTCTAAATTTTTTTGAAAGACACATCAAGTGTTTTGAATGTATCTATTGTTCACCTTTTGGACACATCAAGTGTTTTCAATGTAGCTATTGTTCACCTTTTGGACACATTAAGTGTTTTCAATGTAGCTATTGTTCACCTTTTGGACACATAGGATACCACAAACCATGGCGATAACCTTTATAAAATGACACAAAACGTATTCACCGTGGCAAATATTAGCTTTTAGTCACTCGAGAAAATTACAATTTTTATCGAGAAAATTGCAATTTTTATCGCTCAATTTATCTTCAGGGACCTATTGGCCCCTCTTTTATTATTTGTAGCAAAACTCACCTAAATAACCATCCATAAAAAATTAATCAAGACTACAATTAGAATTGAACCAAAATAATTTCATTTCACAATATAATAAACGTCTCAATCTGATAATTGTGCAGTAACCTTGAGAAGACAAAATTTCAGAAGGAGACTTAAAAGTTTAAACATCCAAATCCTATAGTCCACAACTATTTCTCTTAATAATTAGGCTGCAGTCTTGAGTCTCTTGCTGGATCTCCGAGACTTTAGTTCCCCGCTCTTCATATCTGAAGGTTTCTTCTTCTTTGTCTTCTTAGTGTATGGGTTAGAATCATGTTCATCGTTTGGGTCAGAATCATGTTCATCGGGGTCTGAAATTGGATGGCCCTGCAGCAAGCCAGTGGATGTATAATTAAGGGAAAAAACCATGTTAATAGTTATATGCTCAGGATGCAGAAGGTAATAAACATGTATAATAAAGAAACTTACAATAGAGCAAGAGATCACAAACTCTTTAGGCCAAGCTACTATAGATTTTTCAGCATCCTCTACTGTTTTGAGATGAGTAGATGGGACTGGCAAACAATGATTCTTTAATATCGATTTTTCAACCGTCACTCTGACACAATCATCCCGGAGTGGATCTCCATGAACCTTCTGACCTGATACTGATGGAAGAACCGAACCCAATGCAATGATATTTCTCAGTGAAGCACGAGCCAGTTTGCATTTACCAATCTGAAAAACATAAATGTTATATTGACATCAACAGATTCAAATCTCAAAATGCTTAAATACCTGTGAAAAGGACATACCGTTGAAAGTTCAGTTTTGTCTTTAGATTGAGAATTGTCTGGTGAACTAAGGGGCAGATGCTCAGATGCAGAAGACTTTTGTTTGTATTTTCCAGACTACAAAAAGATATGATATAGTAACATCAACAAAAAATGGAACTCTCAAAGCACTATATATTTTAAATACCTGCAAAAGGAACATACCATTTGGAGTTCAGATTTGTATTTCGATCCCGTAGACTGAGATACATGTTCAGATTCAAGGTACTTTCTATTTGTATTAGATTCATTCCTTTCAGTCGGAGAAATGCTTGTAACATGGGACTCAAGCATAAGAGACTTCTCTATAATAGGAGATTTCTGTATAGTGCAGTTGACATATTAGATACTTCAGATTTATTAGGAAATACATACTTAATCAAGATTACTTATATGATGTTAAACATACCCGTGCCTTTTTGCTTTTGATTTTCTTTTCCAATATTCCTTGAGATTTTAGTTGAGACATTAAGCTGCTCATCATTTATTTTTGTGCCTTCATTGCTGCCTTTATTTCCTTCATTTCTGCATCCTTCCTATCTCTCTCCATTTGGTTCACGCGTATTTCATCTTCCAGCTGTTTCTTCAGTTCAATGTGCTCCTTGGATGCTCCTTTCCGTGGCAGGTGCCAGTATGTTGTTGGAGTCACTCCCTTTCCTGTACATCTTACACGCCCTCCATGTTCTTCCCCAAACACAAGGGTGATAGAATCAGTGCCTGGTTGTTTTGTCAAAGTTCCATCTTCCAGCTGCTTATCAAAATCCTCCTGCACAAAAAAAATATTAAGGGATTAGAAGTGTTAATCAATTAAAGAAAAATTATTTTCACATTTACTCAAGCAAAAAACAAATAGCTAGATAGTTTCAGTCGTGTTACAAGCTGAGGTGCTTTTTCCCTAACATCATCGTCATCGTATTCTCCATTTTTGTTTTGATGTGCCTTCCTCCATAGTAAAGACTGTGAAGGATTTTCATCTTCAAGGATCTCTTTCTCATTAATCTAGTAATTATAAAATACACAAGCCAAATATTAGATAGATAATACTATAATTTAAACTGGAAATAATACTAATTTTTTATAATAAACTGGACTTACTAATTTTTCTAACATCCCTGCATACCATGCTCTTCCCGTCCTTTGGTTATATTTGTGGTTCTCACGCGCCTTAGCTCCCCTAATGGACAACTCCTAAGCATACAGATTTAAAGAGTTCCATTCATAAAAAAGTTAGACTAATTAATGAAATTAATATCAATATTTCCAAACTAAAACGTGTAATATACAACCTTGCATTTATCAGAAAACCTCCACTTTACGAACTTGTCCCATTGTTCTTGGTTCACAATGACACGATATTGTTTAGGAACAGTATTTAGTTTAGCAGGTTTACCCAAATTGGGCACTATAAACTTTACATACAACTTTCTTCTGAAGTTGTGCAAATGTTCACCAAAATATTTCATAATCTGTCTTCTCATAGTCTCCTCAATTTCATAAAACCGCTGCCAAGATATGGATCGGATGTTAACGGCAGGTAACAAATTAATAAAAAATATAATATTAAAAATCAATATAGATCAGCATATACATACCAATAGTTCGTGCCATAACTTATCCCTCAGCACTGATCTCACTTCCTTCCACTTCAATTGCCTTAGACCAACATATCAACGTACCAATACACCCATGTAACTAGCAATTTCAGATTTATATTTCCCCTTAAATCGACCAAAATTATCAAATTCTATCACGTGCTTCTTGCCGTCAAAATTTTTCTTTAGCTTCTTTAGTCTTGTTAAACCTCGAAAATTATTCTCCTTAGACTCTATTGTATTGTTTGGAGCTCCTGTGTCTTTTTATAGTTCAAAAACCCAAAATAAGAGTAAACATGGTGTAAGAGTGTACTCATTTTTTTTAAGTCCAAAACAAACAAAAACAGACAAGCTAGTATAACATTACCAGGCTGTTCAGGACTTTCAGTAGATTCATCATCAGAACTGGAGCTATCACCATCGGAACCGGTGCGACTACCATCGGAACCGGTGCGACTACCATCGGAATCTTCGTCTTCGTCCTCTGGCTCTCCTAAATTCTGCAAGGCTTGAGCCTCCAGGGCTGCAGTCTCATTTTCAGCATACTCATCATCATCATACTCTGGCTCCCAACTCGAATTCTCGTGTGTAGGCATATAGGAAATTGCATATACATATATATGATTCAATCAAATATGGTCTGAATTCTTTTCAATCAAAAGTCAAAAGTTATTAAGCTAGACACAAGCAAAGGATTATATTATTAGTTGCATATATTTCATTCTTGTATATGCTTGCAGTAAAATCAAACAGATACTCGATCCAAAAATAGAGCATAATGATGATTTGATTATAAAACATGACATTATGTCATAACATTTGAGTTGATGAACATGTATGGTATTCAATATAACAGTCAATTAACATGGTCTTGATTATGTCAGTACTAACATGGTCTTGATTAGTATGATTAGATGCAAGAGCAGGATGTCGTCTCAGAACATTAAAAGAAATAACAATTAAAAAATTATTAATCGCTGAGATTTTTAATAGAGCATTCAAAGAACTCAATCAAGACTCCAGTTCAAACATACACAATTATGTAAACCTACCAAGCTCCATAAAAACGAACGACGGATGCCGAGCTCCGACATAATTATAATCCCATTATACAAAATGTCAATGACACGGGAGTATACACGACAGATGGAAGCTTACTGACCAGCTAAAATTGATGAAAATGAGATAAAAATGTGATTTCTAGTGGTTTCAGGGAGAACCACAGAAATTTAAACTATGGTTTGCAGTGTGAAAAACATTCATCATATTAGACAGATAAAGAAAAACAAGGAATAACATTCAATGGACCTAGCTCTGACATAATTATAATCGCATTATACAAAACGTCAATGACACGGGAGTATACACGACAGAGAATGTGACCAGCTAAATGAGATAAGAATGTGATGTCGAGTGGTTTCAGGGAGAACCACAAAAGTTTAAACTATTGTTTTCAGTGTGAAAAACATTAATCAGATTCATCGGAAAAGAAAGAAAAAAACATAAATGAATAGCATTTCCATCACCATAGAAAACTGAGTTGTTATCCAGCCACTATGCAACTTAAAATACCATCTGCATAAAATCCTAAGCATAACAGAGGAAAAGCTTAAACATGCATGCACACCATTGTTCTTCTTAATAAGAAATATATAGGTGCATAAACCCTGCTTTCAATGAATCAAATATGAAAATAATCTATCAATTTTATTGCTCTTCTTACACACCTTGATTTATGTTCAGAAATCATATGCATAACTAAACACTAAAAATTGACCGACTTTTATAAAATTTCAGTATCCACATTTTTCCCTTCTGTCAGAAACCAATAATCAAAACAAGAATCTAAAGCAACATCCGAAGTAACCAACTACTCATACTAATAAAAAAAAGAAAAAAAGAAAACGGAAACTAAAATCAATAAGGGTTTTGTTTGAGTCAAAAATTAACCTTTGAATCAATTGGGTCTGAATCAAAAATTAAGAATTAGGGTTTGAGTGAAAACTTAACCTTTGAATCAATTGGGTCTGAATCAAAAATTAAGGTTTGAATCAATTAGGGTTTGAATAACTAAGCTTTCTAAACGAAAGAAAGATTGAGAACACGATATACCTTTATAAGATTTAGCGATGCAATTCCTCAACATCTTACGGCCCTTTATAAGTCGAACAGATTGAATAATCCCGCTGAAAAGATTTTGCGTTTCATTTTCATCCCGCTCAAAATTATTTAGGGTGAACTGAAAAATCGATTGAGTTTGATCTACGATTTCCTTTTTTCGGAAAAATCTCCTAAGAAAATACCATTTGATTTTGATCCTATGGTAGACCTAAAAATATTTCCAAACTTTAGAAACCCGATTTCCATTTTTACTCTAAAAAATATCAAACTTTCCCTGATTTTAAGCCTAGAACTTTATCCCCTTCGGCTTAGGTTTCTCTAGTTCTCTTCGCTCTGTAACTTTGGTTTAGGAGGAAAGATAAAACGAAAAGAATTTTGAGGTGTTACAGAGCGTAAGATATGAGGTTCTTCCCTATTGATCTAACTATTGGTTGGGCTAGTGATAAATATATCCACCATTAGATTTACTAAGGACATCTTATTCGATGCATTTTGAAGTAGCATAAGTAAAACCGTAATGGACTGGGCTAGAGTGTTAGCTTAAACCATGTAATGGACTGGGCTGGACATAAAAGTGGCATAAGAATTTTCATTTTTTTTTTCATTTTTTACTTAAATTTTTTTTTCATTTTTTTCATTTTTTTCCTTTTTTTTTTTCTTTTATCTTTTTTTTTATTAGTCATCAAAATTTAGTTACATAATCAAGACTCGACACTTCACCTGAAATATTGATCGACTTGGAACGAGTTCGAGTAAAACTGAAGAAAATGGAACTTCGTCCTTTGAAATCGAGACACGGCAAAATTTAGTTACATAATCAAAATTTAGTTACATAATCAAGACTCGACACTTCACCTGAAATATTGATCGATTCGGAACGAGTTCGAGTAAAACTGAAGAAAATGGAACTCCGTCCTTTGGAATCGAGACACATCAAAATTTAGTTACATAATCAAGACTCGACACTTCACCTTAAATATTGATCGATTCGGAACGAGTTCGAGTAATAATTTAATTTTAATTTAATTTTAATCGAATAATTTATAATTTAACTATAATTTAATTTTAATCGAATAATTTATAATTTAACTATAATTTAATTTTAATTAAATTTGTGTGGCGAAATAATTTAACTTTACTTTTTTTTTGATAAATTAACTATACTCACAAACTAATTTAACAAAAATTTTTTTTTGCATTTTCTTTACTTGTGTCGGTCAACCCTAGTCAAGGCAACTTAAACAAAAAACACTAGAGTTATACGCCTATTAAAAAAAACAGACAAACACATGCTCGGTTTTGATGTTAACAATGTAAAATGGGTATTCTCCTCAAACAGGCATGTACGCCTATCAGTTCATCCCTATAATCTCTAAATCACTTCATCCCTATCTCTCTATCTTAAGGAAAAAAATTCTCCTCCAACTGATATTCTGGCAGAAAATTAGGGGATATTCAGGGAAGATTCAGTCTTCAATTTTGGAAATATTTCTGCACCTTCGTAGGATGAAAATCTGATGAAATCAAGAATATTGAGAACATCTAGCGGGAATAATCCCAGTCAATTATTTTTCGATTTGAACCCTAACCTTTTTATTTTGGGAGGGATGAAATCAAAAGAAAATCCTTTTGGGCGGGATTATTGCCCCTTGATGTTTTAGAATATCTATAAATTCAACCCTAAAATCAGTCTGATTTACTCCCATCTTAGGTACGTTGTAGTATTCATTCTTAGATTGCTGAAATTATCATTATACTAGATGATTTTCGCGTAGTAATAGGTGTTACTATGTTAGCTTTTTGAATTTTGTTGTAACCCATTGCACTCTGTGTTAGCTTCATCTGGTTCCCTTGATGTTAATCAGCATTGATGCTTTCTGAATTTTTTAGTCCTGACAATCTCTTTTGAGCAACCAGGTTCTTGTGAGGCTGAAATACAAACCAAGGAGGGGGGTAAGAAGGAGCATCACAATCTGTGGTAGTGCCTAAACCCAGTTTATACTGGAGGTATCATTCTCAAACCTTAAAGTTATGATCTCTGATAATTTTCATGATCGCTTGTTGAACTGTAACCCCATTATTCAGCGTTAAACCTCTGAACTTTTAATGCTCTGTCTTGAATGATATACCCCATGTTTGCCTGAAATATTGTTAACTCCTGCAACATATAGAATCTGTATGCTTGATTCTGTGACACTTGAGTAAAATTTCTGCAATCTGAAATTCTTTTTCGCTGCACTAAAGTTTGTGTCTATTTGAATATACAAATCCCCGAATCTTATTTTCATTTCCATAAGTCCTTGTTACCCTGATTTGCTCACTACTGCTTTGCTGTTCAGTACATCATGTTGAATCTGTGAGCATGTATCATAGAACTAAATGGGTGATGTTATCCTATTTGAGGGACTAGTAATCTCATTTTCTATAAGTGCATTTTGTTTTTGAATCTGTAGCTAAATGGGTGATGTGTTGTAGCTACCTGTAGTTTATATTGTGAATCTGTAAAGTTCTATTTTGTTTTTGACTTTCTCAGTTTACTGCATGATTAGAAACAATGCATGTTCATAATAATGGTAAAGAATATCTCTTGTTTTCCTGTTCAATTTCTGCATCTCAATATAGTCTCTCTTGTTTTCCTGTTCAATTTCTGTAGGCATGTACGTTAGATGTAGCTTAAAATCTATGAGTGTGGTTAATGGATAGAAAAATCTTAATTTGAATTACTCCGATTAGAAAAATCAGCATTGTTAATGGATAGAAAACTCGTTATTTACTCTCTTCCCATTAGAGAAATCTACTTAACAATCCATTTTTGGGGATAAAATATCTAAAGTACATTCACTGGGAGAACATTGGATGCATTATACTCTTTGTTAACCCCAGATTGAGAAGTTGCATCAATATTACAAGCATTAGTGTCAAAGACAGGCCAATAGGCTTGTGAGAACCGAGAGGTATATTGATTTATATCTCCTTCTGTTATGAATCATGGCGCAAACAACTTAATGTTTACCTAGAAACTCCATAACTATGACTCTCTGATTGCTTCTTAGAATCAACTCAGAATCTAATCTCCAATATATGGTGAAACTTTATGTTGGAATGAATGACTTCATGTTTATCACCATTATTTGTTTCCTGCTAGCTACTATAATATGTGTTACCTATAGTACTGAACATAAGATTTTATTTTTCGGTATTCAACGCATTCTTGTAGCATTATGTCCCATATTACCCCCAGATGTAGCTTTTAGTTTTAGTCACATATCTACATTCTTTTAGTATTTTTGTAGTTAGTCAGCTTTTCATATCGATATTGCGTTAAAATGCTCATGTCTCTGAGTAATGACATCCAGGTACCTGTAATACGGTTGCGCGAGTCAAAGAAAAAGAGAAAAAGGAGCAGAGCACAGTTGTTATTATGGCTAAACCCGGTTGGTGTTATTCTCGAACCTCATTAGACTTTATGAATGATAAACCATGATACCCTGATATACTAGTTTCCTTATTGAGCATTATTCCATACCTTCACTTTTCGGTATCCATGAGAATGATTCTGTGAAGTCTGAATAGTATATCCACGTGTTGAATTTTTTATTTCACTGAGAACTTCTTAGTATCGACAGAACCTTTATTTGAAGTGCAGCTGATGTAATTGATCTGTTGGTTCTTTTTGTGTTTCAGAATGGATAAATCCATTATTGGTAGTTCAATTAGAGTACTTATTGGAAGAATTGTATTTCAATTGATTTATTAGTTTCTGCTTTCATTGAAGTGCAGCTGATGTAATTGATCCATTGGTTCTCTTTGCGTTTCAGGATGGATAAATCATGGATGAGTACCGATAGAAAGAAAAAACGTTACGAAGAAGGATTCGCAGCGTTTTTGCGGTATGCTGTCAACCATCTCAAGGAGGAGGGTGATACAATGATGAATTTATTATGATGTGTCCATGTACAGATTGTTTAAATCACCGTGCATGCTTAGTTAGTGATGTAGAAGGTCATTTATTCGTAAATGGAATCGATCAAACGTATACTACTTGGAATAAGCATGGGGAAAAGGATGAGACAACTAATAGTAGGCCGGTTAACATCGACAATGGTATGCACGCTGAATTTGAAATGGGATCTCCCGCTGATGCTTCAGACGAAGATTTTGGAATGGGAACTCTCACTGATGCTTCAGACACTATAGATATGATGCAGGCTGCAAAAGAGTTCGCAGATGACCCTATAATGTTTAAAAATTTACTTGAAGATGCTGAAAAGCCCTTATACGAAGGATGTCCCAACTTCACAAAGTTGTCTACAATTGTGCAGTTGTTCAAGTTGAAGAGTAAGCACGGTGCGTCGGACATGTTTTTCAATGAACTATTACCGTTGATAAAGGACATGCTTCCCAAAGAAGGTAATTTAATGGCGAGGAGTACATATCAGGCCAAGAAAATATTGAAAGCAATGGGTTCAGGGTATACAAAGATACATGCATGTACCAATAATTGCATTCTTTATAGGAATGAGTATAATGATGAAAAAGTGTGTCCTACTTGTAAAGCACCCAGATGGAAAGTTGACAGGGAGGGTAAAGTATACGAGAATGTTCCAGCAAAGGTATTGTGGTACTTCGAAATCATCCCAAGATTTCAAAGGTTGTTTTAATCGAAGCCCATAGCAGAGAATTTGATATGGCACCATATCACTAGAAAAAAAGACGGTGTTTTACGTTATCCGGCAAACTCATATATTTGGAGAGAGATAGATAACAATTTCCCGGAAATTAAAGGTGATCCAAGAAATCTGCGATTAGATTTTTCGGATGATGGAGTGGATGTAAATAAAGGCACCAAAAATCATAGTGTATAGCCAGTTTTGGTTGTGATTTACAACCTTCCACCGTGGTTGTGTATGAAGAGAAAGTTCATCATGTTGTCATTACTTATAGACGGTGCGCCAGGAAAAAACATCAATGTCCTTTTGGAACCCCTTGTTAAAGATTTTCAATTCTTATTTGAGAACGGAAAGAGAACATGGGATGCATATGCCCAAGAAATGTTTACTGCACGTGCAGTTGTCTTGTGGACGATAAACGATTATCCTTCTCTTGGTAGAATATATGATTGTCCCTATGCTGGATATCATGGTTGTGTGGTGTGTCGTAAAAAAAATCACAGTATTAGGCTTCATGACTCAAACAAGAATGTTTATGTTGGTTATAGAAGATTTTTACCATATGATCATCCATTCAGAAAGAAGAAGAAAGCATTTGGGAAAACAAGAGTGGGAGACTGCTCAAAACCAATGACCGGGGAAGAAATATATGAAGAGGTAAAATCTATAAAGAATTCATGGGGAAAGAAGGGGAAGCATACTCAAGTGGAAGACGTGCAGGCTACACCTGGAAAAGGTGGAAAGATGAAGCGCATCAGAAAAATATCAAACGAAATCGACAGGTCAGTGGAGGAAGAGGAAGGCAGGGAAACCACTTACTGGAGCAGGTACAATATATGGCATCGACTACTTAGATATTGGAGTTATAATGATGTCTAACATTGTATTGACTTCATGCACGTTGAAAAGAATGTGGGCCAAAGTCTTGTTGGAACGTTGATGCACAATGTGAATACAAAAAATGGATTAAAAGCCAGATTGGATTTGGTGCGTTTGGGGTTAAAACCGGAGTTGCAACCTAAGTCAGATGTCAAAGGAACGATACTTCCAGCAGCATGTTATACATTAACCGCGGATGAAAAGGACATATTCTTGGAGACACTATCTGAGTTAAGAGTTCCAGAAGGTTATTGTTAGAATTTTTCCACCCTTGCGAACCGAAAAGAGCGTAAGTTGATCGGACTCAAATCACATGATTATCATATGCTTATGCAACAATTTTTTCCCGTCGCAATTAGGTCAATTATGCCTACGCCCGTGAGATGCGCAATTATCAGGTTTTGTTTCTTCTTCAGATCAATATCTGCCAAAGAAATTAACGTCGAAGATCTCGATAAATTGCAATAGGATCTCTGTGTGACGTTATGCTTACTAGATAAGTATTTTCTTCCATCCTTCTTCGACATCATGATTCATTTAACTGTACATCTTACCAAGGAAGTGAAATTATGTGGTCCAGTTTGCTTTCGATGGATGTATCCTTTCGAAAGGTGTATGAAGGTTATCAAGGGACATGTGCGGAACAAGAATCAACCTTGTGGATGCATTGCACAAGAGAATGCTGCAAAAGAGACGATCGAGATGTATTGAGAGTATCATAGAAGCATCAAGATAATTGGTATTCCACTGTATAGGCATAATACATCTCACAATGGTCAAGATTCTAAAAGTGTTATGGAGGGAGAACCGCTATCAGCTGGAGAGCAGTGTATAGTTACCCGTGACCAGTTGAGACAAGCACATTTCTATGTAAGAACACGCCTGAAATTGAGCCTTACATAGAGTAAGTACTAATTTGTTGATTTTCCTTTTTTTTTGGTACAAAAATATAATAACATTGGATATTGTAAATAACATCTGACACAAGCTCTATTTGGAAACTAAACATCGTAATCAAAAGCGGGCATGGCTGGAGAAAGATCACTCTAACTCGTTTGGCGATTGGTTAAAAAATGAGGTAATAGGTTGTAGAAAAAATGTTCCTGTTTGATGTGTTATATCAGTAAAGGTTCATCCTAATAGTGAATTTCAGGTTGAGAAAGAGTTGGAAGTCGATGGAGAAAATATCTCAGAGAACTTAAGATGGATATCACACGGCCCGCACTACGAGGTAACAAAATACACTGTATATATCGCATCAATGGATATCTATTACGCACAAGATCTCGTGATGGTAGAATTCACCAAAATAGTGGGGTTAGCGTCGCGGCAAATGACATGCACATATCTAGAGATGATGGCGTAACATATGGTAAAGCGTCTTATTATGGTGTCTTGCAAGAGATATGGTAGTTAGATCACTGCGAAAGAAAAATTCATCTATTTCAAGTACAATTGGGTTGATAATAACCGTGGAGTCAAAAGAGATATTCTAGGCTACAACATTGTTGAGCTTACTATGTTGGGACACAAAAATGATCCTTTTATTTTAGCCTCGCAAGCTAGGCAAGTATTTTATGTCAAAGACCAGAAAGATAAGAAAAAGTCTATTGTTTTTGTGGTACCTCCCATAAATTACAGAGATGCATATGATAATGGCAACGATAAGGAATTCAGTACAATAATTTTTTCTCCGAATGATAATATCTTGCCGGCTGTAGATCGACAAGACTTGGGTAAAGAATCCCGAAATGATTACTTACAAACTGACTGTCGGGGTTTACTTATACCCAAGCCAAAGTGACACCCTCTGGCAGGTACTGCAGTTGTATAAATCTACATCTGGAATAATGAAATCTGTATTATGAGATTTTTTATAAATTTAATTTTATATGTGCCAGAGTGGTTCATTGTGCTGTAATAAGCTTGTCTTCTTCTTCTTCTTCATTTTTTCATAAAATTTAAGCTTGTTAATTACGTATTTTAGTGAATGCAGAGGTCATGCACACATTCTATTGAGGTTCTCCCCAACCAGGTGGTAAACATTTTATTGTGGCTGTCAAGTTGCCAAATGAACTGAAGGCTATGGTCACATAGACAAAATTATTGTGGCCATATAATAATCCTCCCAGAAAAAGAACTGGTGTAGCAATATGTTAATCTTTTGTCATGTTTTTTTAAAATGTCAGTTTCTAAAATGTAAATGTTTAAAAAACCATGTACTATGGACACATAAACAAAAAGTGGCTAAATAAATATCTTTTCTTCACGGGTTGATAATTGTGGCTATTGCCATCCTACACATTTGACACATACATAATTCCTAAATGTGGCCATATTCGCATCTATGGCTACATGTGATGGGATTAGACTGAAAAGTATGGCTAAAAAATTCCCTATGGCTACAGTTGATGGGTTTATGATTAAACCCATGACCAAATGGTGCACTATGGCTACAAGGTAACACAAAACGTGCATATAGTTATGTTGATGACCAGTAGCCACGCAAATAACCCAAAACATGGCTAGACTGTAAACCATAAAACGTGGCCTATGTGAAGGTTTGTACTAGTGATATCCTTTAATAATATGACTATTGAACTAAATGCCTTTAATATTACTAGACAAGCTTATGATAATTTATAAAAAGTAAATATAATTAACACTTTAGTTCAAAATCTAGTTGAAGAACATTGGCACCATACTTTATTGGAAGATTCCTTAGATGAATTTGAAGATAGCATTATTTTAGATCAGATGAGTGGTCAGTATTTAGAAAAAGCTCTCGAGTATTTTAAAGACTCTGAGGACCCTGAAATTTAAGGAATAGTTTTAGGACTTTCTGAGAGTAATTAGAGTAATCAGTCTCTAGAAGAAGCTCTTGAATATTTTAAAGACTATAAGGACCCATAAATTCAAGCTATAGTGCTATGTATTTAAAAGAGTAATGATTACCCTAAGTTTGGGTTAGTGATCTAGAGGAAGATCTCGCATATTTTTTAGACTCTAAAGATTCAAAAATTCAAGCGAATAATAGTTAAAGGTATTTTGAAGAGTAATGATTACGCTAAGTTTGGGGGTAGTGATGGTTCTTGTGTTTTTCAAGTATCCTTATTGGAAGTCCCTAATTTGGGACTCGATCTCTGTGCGTCTAAGCTATTACTTGAGTCTCATAGGTATTACATGTGATTATCGAGACACTCATATAAAGCCCAAGTGAGCGCCACAGATCAACCAAGTTGTCTTGAAAGAAATTTTAGATTAGGTTGTGCTATGATTATTCATTTGAAGATTATTCTTGAGAGGTTATTAAGAATCTAGGTTGTTCTTTGGGAGTCGTAAGTTCTGGAATTGTGATGTTGGTTGGAAAGGACAAGGAAATGCAGCCTAATTGTTAGAGTATTGCTCGGTCGAACTCACAAGTGTTGCTATCTCAAGCTTGTCGTCAAATTTAGTTGTCAAAATTATATCTTGATTTCTAGTATACAATTAGTTAAGTCTCGAATTGGGAAGAAGATGTAGTTGAGAAACAAGCATCAAGGAAGTCATCATTGCATTTTACCGTTTAAAGGAGAAGATCAACCGAAACTTTTTGATAACTTCTTCAAGAAAAGGTAAGTGAAGACTGAACCTCCTATTTCTCAAGTTATATTCACCTATTTATCTATGAGACGTCGCACAATTAATTAGACTATCGTAAGCATGTCAAGAATTTCAAGTCAATTTTATCTTGGTAATTAGTTCTCGAAATATATACTAAGCTTAATGAAAATGTGTTCATACTTGATGAATTTCGGTTAAGGAAAATTTATTGTTCGTAATCAAAATTATGATTTATGAATATCATTCGAAAATATCCTGTACCAATGATACGTGTCGCCGATGTTATTTGGGAATGTTTTAGATTGATCTAGAGAGAAATATAGAACTACTGAAAAATATGGATACAGGAAAGTATGCATACCAGTTTCGCAAACAAAGAAAAATGTGATAGGTCCGAAGCCATAGTACATGTACTCAGCACACGTACCGGCGTAGCTACAGTTCATAAACAACTTAGTGGTATGCATACCCGGAAGCAACTTAGTGGTTCGACTAACCATTTATGAACAATGTCTTTGTACACGGTTCGGTTTCGTTCATCCTAACCAGAGTGTATATCTTGATATGTCAATCACATTTCAAATATTCATCTAACAGTGGATGTTGTTTGCTTGGTTCCAAAGCTATCTTAGATTAAACCTACAACAGCCTATGCTTTGTAAGTCTATAAAAGGGAAACCTCAAACAATTGGGATCTTTGAATCCCGACACCGTCTTTGTTTGTTCTAGTTGTAAACTAAAGTCGTCATCTTCCTAAAACCCTTTTTATGGTTTAGAGACTAAATTTTTTTTATAAGGATTCGTGAAGCCAGGTCCAACTATCTTTTATATTGATAGTTCGAGTATCCTGATCTTGATTGATTGTTGAGATTGCTCCATCAATCATGATTGATAGAATCACAAATTTATCTTCGTCTCAGAGTTTGTTGATTCCACAAGTTTAATAATTGTGTGGTATATAATAATCTAGGATGCTCTTCAAGAAGCTGAGGTTAGCTAGACTTTGTCTATTGCTATCGATTTCCAGTCTCATCTTGATCTATGACCAAAAAGGAAATCACATGTATAGGCTTATTTGTGGGAGACAGATTGGTTTAAAGTCTTCAATTGAGTTGAAGCAACTCTTAAGATGTAAAGGACGCCAGCTAAAGGAATCATTTGTATGAAATCCTACTGGGATTCAAGAGGCGTAGAAAATGCGACTGTAACTAAATTTCTATGAGGGTTTAATTTGGTTTCAAATACATTCAGTTCAAAGTTAATTGGTAGTAGGATAGTGTCTCTAGCGGCTAATATAGTTTGGTGCTTGATCTTGACTAGGTCCCAAGGGTTTTTCTGCATTTGTGGTTTCCTTGTTAAAAAAATTCTAATATGTGTTATGTATTTTTTCGTATTATACTAGAAATAACCCGTTCTGTAACGGCATATCATGAGGTTAACAAAGAGTTATAATAAATATATAGAGATACCTCGTGCCGTAACGGCACTGCTTTAATATGATATATGACTGGTGTAATTTTTCTTTTATTCCGGACTTTAAATCGTGTTCCTTTGATAGATAATGTTCTATGTTGTTTTAAACGAAAATAATAAGTACATTGTAAAATTATTCATATACATTATCCAAAAACGAATCAAAATCATTTAAGTAATAGTGTATGCATATCTCACTTATGAGTTATGAATAAAAATAAACAAATAAATCTTATTTCCCATTAATTCATCATGCCACCGCTAAATCTAATTAATGCATGTATGAAATATTATCATTTCATTTAATGTTTCTTTGAATATCTTGAGTTAAGAGGTGATGCAATAATTAAAGATTAATAAGTTTTGATTCATAATGAGAGGGGTTATAGAAACGACGACCGTCGGATGTCTTTCACTGGGATGTGACTGGGATGGTCGTATGCAACGTTTGTCTCTCAAAATGTTATCCGACCGTCCAAGCTCAAAAATCCATTATGTTTTGTATTATAGATTATTTATCTTTATAGATGAAATATCATAGGTTGCACATTAATCAATCAAATTAGATACATCTGTTAGAGCATTGCTTGGTCGAACTCACAAGTGTTTCTATATCAAGCTTGTTGTCAGATTTAGTTGTCAAAACTATATCTTGATTTATTGTCTACAATAGTTAAGTCTCGGTCTAGGATAGTGGAGTTGAGAAACAAGCCAGTCATCATTAGTGTTCTACCGTTTGAAGGCGAAGATAAACTGAAGCTTTTGAAGAACTTCATCGACAAAAGGTAAGTTAAGACTGAATAACCTATTTCTCAAGTTATATTCACCTTTCTATCCTAGGGACGATTATCGTATTTTAATTAGACTAGCTTGCATAAGACAAGAATTTCGAGTCAGGAACTAATTATTTAGATTACGAATTTCTCTAAATATAATGAGTAAGCTTGGTGAACATTTGTTCATACGTGATCAGACTCAGTGGAGAACAATTTATTGTTCCGGACCAAACCATGATTCAAGTTTATCATTCGAAAATAGACTGGAACAGTGATATGTGTCATTGTTGTTATTTAAGAATATTTCAGATTGATTTATAGAAATATCGAACTACTATATTCGAAATACAAAACAGTGTTATCAGTCTTACAAACTGAGAAATTGTTATATGTTTGAAGCCGTATTATATGTATTCGTACACGTAGCAGAGTAGCTATATATCGAATTTCATATATGTGATATGCATATTCATATGTACAACATGGGAAAATCAGTTTGTTTCATGATCCGGATAGGTTGTATATTTGTATAAAAACCAGTGTGGAACTGTGGTAAGGGAACGGGTTAACATAATCGAACTGGTATGCGAGCCAATATAGTCTAGAACTAGTTTAGTACCCAACCAGTACGCAATCTAGATGCTATGTGAACTCCGGAATCGACAAAGGTCTTAAGTTTGCAAACCTGTAAGTGAACTAAAAAGTTCTATAGACTCTGGAACTTTGAGTTGGTTCAAAGTTTGCAAACCGGTACATGAACTGAAAAGTTCTGTAGAGTCCAGAATTTGGTAATTTCATAAGTTTGCAAACTGGTTTTTGAACTGAAAAGTTATATAGATTCCGAAACTCGGTAATTGCATATAAGTTTGCAAACCGGTCCGCGTATTGAGACTCAGCCTATTCACGAATGATTCAAGTAATTATACTTTGTACATTTACAAACAATGTACATCATGATTCAACTGTGCTTACATTATTTATATGAATTAATTTGCATTTCATCATTTATTTAATTAACACTAGACTCATTTAATCACATGATTGTGACTCAATATTAATGTCTTAGAGAACATGAAAATGAGTGTTAAGCATTTAAGTTCAAATCGTCTAGTTTTGGCTAACCATGTATAGTCATTATACACTGTTTGGTTACGTTTTACCTAACCATAGTGTATATTTTTTATATGTGATTAAGATTCAAACCATTCATCTAGTGAATATTTTTTCTTGGTTCCAAAGCTATCTTAGCTTAAACCTAAAGCAACTTAAGATTTGAAGTCTATATAAGGGAAACTCTTTGCAACTGGGATTTTTAAATCCTGACACTACTCTTTGGTGAGTTCTAGTTGTGTCTAGAGTCGTCCTATCTAGAAACCATGTTAGGGTTTAGCGATTATAAAGAATTCACTGGGATTCGTGAAGCCAGGTCCAGTTATCTTTTATCGTGATAACTTGAGTATCCTGATCATGATGGTTTGTAAAGTTTGATCCATCAATCGAGATATATAATAACCAACAAAGTCTCTGCGTCTCATACTTTGTTGATTCCGTAAGGTTTATACGTGTAAGGTGAATAATAATCAAAGGTTGCACTTCGGGTTGCATAAGTTCGGATTTTGAGGATAACCAGACTCTTGTCTAAGTTGCTACTGATTTCCATCACCTAGATCTATTATTTCATCCGTTTAGATCGTAAATCAGGAAATCAAATATAGGCTTAATCTGTGCGACACAGATTTGGTTTAAAGTCTCCAGTTGAGTTGAAGCAATTCTTAGTCGTGGGTGAGATCGTCTAATGAAATCAATTGTGTAGAGTTCTGGTGGGACTCAAGAGGCGCAAGGAGCGCGACTGTAGATGAATCAGTGGGAGACTGAGTTCGAGATCAATTACATTCTAGACTGAAGTTAATTGGTAGTAACATGGTGTCTGTTGTAGCTTAATACAGTTTGGTGCTCAATCTGGACTAGGTCCCGAGGTTTTTCTGCATTTGCGGTTTCCTCGTTAACAAAACTTCTGGTTTCTGTGTTATTTTTTTTCCGCATTATATTGTTTATCTTTATAATTGAAATATCATACTTTATACGTTGACCAACCGTAGTAGCTAGGGCCAACCTTGTTAGTTGGAAAATAATTTGTTGATACTTGGACATTGGACTAAACCGTCTAAGAACTCTATGTGTAGTTAGGTTCACGGATTGAATTTTGTAAACGTTCTAAAAACAATAAAGATGGAGATAGATATAACTCTAGAAACTTCCCTTGATTGAGTTTCTACTCTTGGAGTTGTGTTGAATTTGTTCATACAAATTGCATAAGAAAAATTTGATGGTGTACCTTGGTACCCCCATCACTTTTAGTTGGTATCAGAGCAGGAAAACACGTAAGACCTAATAAGTTTGTTTTTTAAGCAGTGTTAGGATATGGACTAAGACGAAATCTCTAATAAACACTGCATTATTTTAAAAGAAATTGTTTATATGGATCCTGTAAAAGAGTCTGATTTTTAAAACTCTTCCAGAGACGACTACTGTGATTCCATAAAACAGTCGGATATTGATAAGTGTCATTCCCACTTTTATACATTTGAGTCTGACTCAAAAGTAGAACGGGAAGCAGCAAAGGAAAGCTCTGAAATTTTCAAAGGTATAGAATTTCATAAATATGAGTTATTTCTCTTATTGGTATTATTTATAATATGATTCCAAAACAAGGTTGTCTCTTGGAGATCGCTCAACCAACGAGTAAGAATATGCTCCAAGTTACGATAGTGAATTCAAATAAACTACCATGATGACAGCTTCTGATCAAGGCGAAAGACTAGAAAAGGTAATAACAGATTCTGTTCATGATATACTAGCAAAATCGCAATCAAAAACTAATGATTAAAGCACTGCTTTGATAGGAGATGACCAGTTGAATTTCTACGACCAAGATAAAACCGTGTCTCCATTTTGAGGAGGAAAAGTTCTTTACAAAACGTAATTATCAAGACTACCCATTTTGATTTCATTTAAACTCAGAAAGTGTGCTTCTATTGCAATACTAAAAGACATGTTCAAAGAAAGCGTAAACTGAGGTTGAAAAGCTTTCAGTTTGACCATCTTCAAAACACTTTGGATTTGATTCTGAAAGGTGTTACTGATTATTCGGATGTCTAAACCTCTTGAGGTAAGGCCACATGCAAGCAATTATGCTTCCAGGAATATCAACACTTCATGGTAAATGAATAATGGTAGTATGCAGAATCTACTTAAAAAGAACTTAGTGAAACCATCACAAATAAGGGTTCGAAAGAATACCTATATACCTCCAAAAAGAGTGGAAAAGTTTGAAACAACTCAACAAGCTAACCTGAATTTGGTCATCACAGGATATAAAGATCTTATCGACAAACTGTCCGTTTCAAGACAAGAAACTTCAGGTAAGAGTTCTAATCATATTTCTTATTTTGATGACAGTAATTTCTATGATCACTTTCCACGTTTCAAAAGAAAGAGCAAAAAGAAACAAAAAAATTTCTCCATTGGTGAGTGTACAACTCACCCTAGTGCAAAATAGGCACATGTCTTGGAACCTTATCCATAAAAATCATGCTGGATGAGGATCTTTGTGTAACAAGATTATTGTTTGTCTCAACTAGTACTTGTTTGTGATAAGCATCAATCTGTTCATGTTGCAATTCCTTATGATAAGTTCAATGATATTGGAATGTTAGAATTCTTGAGATGACATTATCTCATTATTATTGTTTTTCTGATACTCTAAACTTACGTTTGTTGAGCTAAGAACAGATTAGCATTCAAGGAAGAATATTGTCATCACAAAGAATAATAGTTGCAATATTGATAAATTGTTGTGTGCTCTTCAAAAAATAAAAATAAAAAATGTTTTCTACCCTCAATACTTTTTGTTTTTCAAAACCCATTGGTTCGACCGGTCCCACATTTTCAAATGGAAAAGAACCTTTCGGTTGACTGTGCGAAACCCTAAAATCTAAATAAGGTCACGAATAGGCGTACATCCCAAGGAATGTCTTTCATTTTATATAATAAAACTTGTGATTCAGAAATTCTCATCCAAGGTTCCGCAACCAAGCATGTCTCTTATGTCTCGAATTTTGAAAGTGATGATACTGAAACAAGAGGAAAGAAGAGAACACTGGTTGGTGACGAAGTTTTTGATTCATCCGAGATTCCGTATGATGTGAATGATATGTATTGATACATGCACCTTGGTGATTATTATTTTAGATGCGGAATTCAAAATAATAATAGACGAGAACTAGAAAACAGAACACAAAGTAGTAATTCGAAGAAAGATATCTTCTCTAGATTATGAACAAGAAACTATTACAATTCTCTATTTGTTACGCTCACAATCTCTCTAAACAATGGATAACTTTAAACTGTTTTACTAAGCTTGCTTATACAATAATTAATTTCCTCACAAACTTCTCTCTCTGATCTAGGTGTGTGTATCACAAACCACACTCTAGATGTCTTAGCTATGAGATAAACATCTCTATTTATAGCTTTAACGGTTTCCCAAACCTTCTAGGAATTTATTTCCTTATCTAGGAATAATTCCTTTTCTAGGTATATTAACTTGTCTAGGAATATTCCTAATCTAGGAATAATTCCTTTTCGAAGTATATATTTCCTTATCTATAAATACTACCTTGTATGTTTCTTTATTTAGGAATATTACCTTGTTTAGGAATATTTCCTTATCTAAGAATACTGCCTAAAAATCAGTATTTCTTCCATAACTTACAATTTTATCCTCAATCTTTCTTGAGGATCATTAGTTCCCTGAGAGAGGAAGATACACATGTATCATGCGCCCCCATTCAAGAACTTGAACTCTTGTGAAAGTTAGATTTGGAGGTTAAGGAACTCGAGGGTTCCTTTCACCCTACCATCTATCTTTGCTGGAAACTTGAACTTGACGTATAATTTGAAAAGCGACCATATCTCCTCGTCTTGTCGTAGTCACTATTCGTTCCATAATGCAATCTTCTTCGGGTGGTTCTTCTTCTTTCTTGTCCTTTTCTTCTAAAACACCAGATAAAAACGTAGTCTTTTTCTTCGTCTTCAGCTTGGGTGTATAAGACTTCATGTCTGTTTCTAGCATAACCACCTTATCTTCCGTAGTTTGTGGCTCCCTTTGCTTAGGATCATCAACTGACTTTCCCATCGTTGGTTCCCTTGTTCTTTAAACGTCTTCTTGCTTCTCGAGTACCTCACCAAGATTTTTGTAGAGAGATCGAGTGGAAGCCATAAACCACAGGAATATTCCCTAGAAGAAATGAAACTTTCTCTGATACCAACTTGGTACGTAGTGATCTCTGTGCTTTGGTGACTACTATTGTAGAAGCGGAATTCAGAACTAGAAAACATAACACATTGGAAACCAGTTTCGAAGAAAATATATATTCTCTAGATTATGAACAAGAAAACTATTACAACTCTCTCTTTGTTACCCTCACAATCTCTCTAGGTAAATAACCTTAAATTATTTTCTAAGCTTGCTTTTACAATAATTAATTACCTCACAAACTTATCTCTAGGTGATTTGTCTCACAAACCTCCCACTATGATCTTGGTGTGTCTGTATCACAAACCACACTCTAGATGTCTTAGCTATGAGCTAAACATCTTTATTTATAGATTTAACGGTTTCCCGATCCTTTTAGAAATTTATTTCCTTATCTATGACAAATTCCTTTTCTAGGTATATTTCCTTATTTAGGAATATTACCTTGTTTAGGAATATTCCTAATCTAGGAAGAATTCCTTTTCTAAGTATATGTTTCCTTATCTAGAAATATTACCTTGTATATTTCTTTATCTGGGAAAATTACCTTGTTTAGGAGTATTTCCTTATCTAAGAATACTGCCTAAAAATCAGTATTTCTTCCATAACTTACAATTGTATACTCAATCCTTCTTGAGGATCAGTGGTTCCTGAAGAGAGGAAGATACACATGTATCAGTGAACTGCTACTTTGCTTATGATAATCAAAATGTTAAACGAGAAGAGATGATTTCTGCTGATGTTGTTTATGATTTCCTTAAACAATTTGAAGAAGTTAAACTAGAACTTGTTTAAACGCCATAGAGTTTGGACATGTTAAAAACTGAGTTAATTTTTTTTTCAGCTGACCTTGTTCTCATGAAATCTCATGTTCGTGAACTACTCAATGAGTATATTTTCTATAAGGAGCTTGTGGATACAATTGATGACAAGTTCAAGGGTCTCAAAACCGATGAAGTGTTTGGAAAAATCGAGTTTATTTAATTTCTTCTATCTTTTTCTTTTTTTCTAGGAAACTTCTTTTGAGGATCTTATTCTTGAGAAGGATAACTAGGGTTTTGGTATAGCAAAGATTGTGATTACACATAGATATTTCCAACGTTTTTTATCTTGCATGTTTTTTAGATTTATTTATTAAATTCTAGAGTTGTTGGAAGATGAAATTTTAGTATGTAATCATTATTGGTTTAATTATTGTAAAATTCTAATGAAATATTTGTGCATTTACGTTCTTGTGAATCAAGCTAATAATTCATATATGCTCAGAAGTTAAATCTATTGTATTTTTATAAACGGAAAATAAAACAAACTCTTTGAGATTTTTCTCGCAGTATTGATCTTTTTGTGATCACACTTTTTTGTTTCGCTGCTTGACACATTGCATAAGATTCTCTTATGTTAAGTAAAATCGAGTAAAATTCTCTCGTTGTTTGTAAATGGCCTTGATATTAATTTATATAGATACTTTGGATACAAATCTTTGTGATTTGTTAGTGTCCACAAATCCTTATTTTTCATGAAAGTAAGGTCACTCATGTTGTTCTCTCGGGAATGAAATTTTATGGGGGAGAGTTCTTAAATAAACTGGTGCTTAATTGTTATATATTTGTGGGGAGTGTGGTTGTGGAATTATAAAACTGATGCTTGTATCTTTTTAATCTCCTAGGATGATCGCTAAGTATTTATTACTATGTGATGTCATCTAAATAAGTTGATATGAGGAGTTTCATTTTAACTATGTTAATATGTAGTATCTCCATCTTCCTTAAGCTTGAGATATCTTTTGGTTGTATTCATTATGATAATGCAATTTTCGTACCTATGTTAATTTTATTGACAAAAAAGGGAAGAATTATTTAGTAGTTTCATACTACATACATATGGTTTACGGGCCATTATGTAAGGGGGTGGATCATTTAACCAATAGGTTTACATGTTAAACAAAAGATGTAACTATTGATTAAGGAGAGAAACATATCATCATAGTATTACTTCATAGTTGAGATTCAATTGAACTTTTAAGTGAAGATATTAATATTATAATTCTACATAAAAACGATTGAGAATATTTTCTTTCAAAAAGTTGTTATCACTACGGAATCGGTTCTTCAACAACAACAATGCTGAGTTGAACACGTTCATAATCATTACAACTAGAAATAATGAAGAGCTCAAGGAGAGTTGGAGAAACCAAGGTAATCAAGAAGACATGGTGGATCGAGGAGTTTTTCAAAACTTTATTTTTGTTATCCATATGTATTAAATAGTTTTGTCACTACAATTGACAAAGGGAGAGATTGTTAGAGCATTGCTCGGTCGAACTCACAAGTGTTGATGTATCAAGCTTTGTCAAATTTAATTGTCAAAACTATATCTTGCTTTCTAGTATAAAATTAGTTAATTCTCGATCTAGGATAGTGGAGTTGAGAAACGAGCCAATCATGATTTATGTTCTACCGTTTGAAGGCGAAGATCAACCAAAAATTTCATCGACAAAAGGTAAGTGAAGACTGAACCACCTATTTCTCAAGTTATAATCACCTTTCTATCCTTGAGACAATTGTCGCATAACTAATTGTACTATCTTGCATAAGACAAGAATTTCGATTCGAGAAATAATAATTTGGTTTAAGAATTTCTCAAAATATAATGAATAAGCTTATTGAAAATTTGTTCATACTTGATCAAATTCAGAGAAAAATTTATTGTTAGGAACCAAACCATGATTCAAGTTTATCATTCGAAATATCCTGGAACAATGATATGTGTCATTGTTGTTATTAAAGAATGTTTCGAATTGATTTAGAGAAATACAAAACTACTATATTCGTAATACAAGACAGTGCTATCAGTATTACAAACTGAGAAAACGGTTATACGTCGGAAGCCGTATTACATGTATTCGTAGACGTAGCAGAGTAGCTATATATTTACTTTTAGATTTGTGTGATATGCATATTAGTATGTACATCATGGGAAAATATGTTTGTTTCGTAATCCAAATAGGTATATATATATTCGTAACAAACCAGTATGGAACTGTGGTAAGGGAACCAGGTTAAAATAATCAAATTTGTATGCGAGCCAAAACAGTTCTATGTTCTAGAACCAGTTTGGTACCCAAACGGATACGCAAGATGGATGTTCTGTGAACTCCAGAACAGTCAAAGGTCTTATGTTTGCAAACCGGTACGTGAACTAAGATTTTTTGTATAATCCGGAACATTGAGTTGTTCAAAGTTTGAAAACCGATACGTGAACTGAAAAGTTCTGTAGAGTCCAGAACTTGGTAATTGCATAAGTTTGCAAACCGGTTTATGAATTTAAAAGCTCTATAGAATCCAGAACTCGGTAATTGCATATAAGTTCGCAAACTGGTCTGCACACTGTGACTCAGCCAATTCACGAATGATTCAAGTAATTGTACTTTGTACATCTACAAACAATGTCGATTATGATTTAATTGTCGTTAAATTATTTCTATGAAGTAATTTGCATTTGATTATTTCTCTAATTAACACTAGACTCATTTGATCACATGATTGTGACTCAATATTAATGTTCCAGTGAACATGAAAATTAGTGTTAAGATTTTAAGTTCAAATCGGCTAGTTTCAGCTAACCATGTTGAACATAGTTTTTGTACATGGTTCGTGTACGTTTTACCTAACCATAGTGTATATCTTGTATATGTGATTAAGATTCAAAGCGTTCATCTAATGGTGGATATTGTTTGCTTGGTTCCAAAGATATCTTAGGTTAAATCTAAAGCAACCTAGGCTTTGAAGTCTATATAAGGGGAACTCTTGGCAACTGGGATTTTTGAATCCTGACACTACTTTTTGGTGTGCCCTAGTTGTGTCTAGAGTCGTCCTCTCCATAATCCATTTTAAGGTTTAACGATGACAAAGACTTCACTGGGATTCGTGAAGCCAGGTCTAATTATCTTTTATCGTGATAACTTGAGTATCCTGATCTTGATTGTTCGTAGAGCTTTCTCCATCAATAAGGATAGATATTAATCAAAAAAGTCTATTCGTCTCATACTTTGTTGATTCCACAAGTTTTATACTTGTGAGGTGAATAATAATCTAGGCTGCACTTAGGTTGCTCAAGTCCGGATTTTGAGGATAGCTAGATTCTTGTCTAAGTTGCTGTCGATTTCCATCACCTGAATCTATTGTTTGATTTGATCATCCATTTAGGTCATAAATCAGGAAATCAAATATAGGCTTAATCTGTGGGAGGAAGATTTGGTTTAAAATCTTCAATTGAGTTGAATCAACTCTTAGTCGTGGGTGAGATCGTCTAAGGGAATCAATTGCATAGGGTCCTGTTGGGATTCAAGAGGCGTAAGGAGAGCGACTGTACCTGAATCAGTGGGAGGTTGAGTTCGGGCTCAACCATATCAAAGTTAAGTGATAGTAGACCAGCGTCTGTAGCGGCTTAATACAGTTTAGTGTTCAATATATACTAGGTCCCGAATTTTTTCTACATTTGCGGTTTCCTCGTTTTCTGTGTTATTTATTTTTCCATATTATATTGTTTATCTTTATAATTGAAATATCACAAGTTGTGCACTCATCAATCACAGTTGCTAGGGCCAACCTTGTTAGTTGGAAAAAACATGATTGATCCTTGGACATTGTTCTTTGGTACCGTCCAAGAACTCTATGTGTAGTTAGGTTTACGGATCAATTCTGTAAACGTTCTAACAACAAGAGAGAGAGATAACTCTAAATATTATTCCTTGATTGAGATTCATTAAGTTGAACTCTCGGAATTGTATTTAAGTTTGTCCATATACGTTTCCTAAGAAAAAGTTGGTGGTGTATTTTAGTACCCCCAAACTAATAGTAAATACCTAGCTAGCCATGATGCCTTTCAATCAAATTAGTCGAAATCCGTCTCCAAGCGGTTAACCGTTACTCACTAAATGGCCTTGACGATTTTCAATTTCCATCCGATCTCGAGTTCGAGCGAACAAATCGATCGAGTTTAGGCGATTTTTAAGCCAATTTCAAACTTTTTTTTTAGTTACTTCAGTGTGAAATGCATGTTATGTTGAACTTATACATAGTTTTAATCATATTGATGTTCTTAATCAATACATGATAATGTTAATTTTTTAATTTTAATTAGGTATAAGTCGTGTTAGTAGAAATATATAAGATCAAAGAAATTCTAAGACTCGGTTAAGTTTATCCAAGTATTGTTCCAAGTTTCAAGTTCCAAGTTCGAACTCCAAGCCCCCCAACCTAGCAAGTCCTTCTAACGAGTTAAACTCCTATGCTTTTAGTAGGTGTTGCCTCTTGCATACCTTTCAAAATCACAAGTACTTACTGCTATACCCAAAGCAGGTGAACAACACATTAACCTCTTAACGGAAATATTGAACGCAGTTAACGGGTTAGAAAACTATGGAGTATGAATGAAAACAGGAATTATCGAGAAGCGTGTGAATGTGAAGAGGTATCGACAAACCAAGGGAAAAGACGTTCAACCAGATACTTTGAATATGCATTACACCTTTACGAGTAATATGTAGGGGGGCTAGTGCGATAATTTAAGAAACACATACAGTTAAACCCAAAGAGGAAAGAAGATTAAAAGAGAGAAAATTCCAAATGAGAAAGGAACAATGTGAATTGCAACAACAATCTATCTCCAACTTTTGATTATGCTAAGAGGGCAACACAAACTTTAAACTAATTGACAATTGGGAGGTTGAGAGAGTTCCTGCAGCAAGACATTGTCGGGATAATCCGAGAAGACTAATAAAATTGAACCAAAACCGAGAATGCAGCTACGTATGATTGTTGGAAGACAAACAAGGATGCCGGGGCAACACCAGGGCAACACCAAATAGGAGGGGGAGGGAAGATAAGAAAGTTTTATATAAAAAAACTAATGGATAATTTGCATTATCTCTCCTATAAAGATTGGTAATGCAAATTACATCCCCTATATAAATAAAATTAACGAAATTTCTCATCGTCAATAATTCCGTCTATTCCATGTTAACTGACTCAACACTAACTTACACGTGTTTTTTTGTAGGGGAGGTAATGTAAATTATCAATTTTTACAGGGGACGTTACGCAAATTATCCCCAAACAAACAAAAATCACGTGTAAGTTAGTGATGAGTCAGCTAACTTGGAATAAACGTAATTATTGATGAGATGAGGTTTTGTTTATTTTATTAATAAACGGAAGGTAATGCAAATTAAGAATCTTTACGGGAGGGGTAACAAAAATAACCCCAAAAATTAGTAAGTGTAAGTGAGTGATCATCAAAGAGGCATTGGAAGAATCTTAGGAGCGTAACTTTTGGGTGTGAGAGACACAAGAATTATGAGGACTACTCTGTGAATATGCAACAAGATTTTTTTGGTATTTGTTACTAGCATCATAGTTGGAAATAGGTTCACAGTAAGAAAGTTCCTTTACCAAGTTTTATCAAAGAGGCATCAATAGTCGAACTTATTTTTTAAACACAATTTGATCATTTTTTACAGCGTCGACTTTAGTCTATATTTTACCAAATGTTTTTGTCACATCACAACAATAAATAATATAAAGTCCCTTTTTCTAAACTCACCGTAATGGTAGACTAAAATTAAAGCAAATCGGAGTCTATATTGATCCATGGTCTATCTGTCGCCATTATAAGCCCATGAATTGCAAGTAAATAAGAAAAACCTACTCCTGTTTTATTAACATACTTGGTTCATTCGGACGCGGGGGCGGAATTGAGAATTGAATTCTCTTGGCTTTAGCCAGGTCCAAAGGCCAAAAATACTTAGATTTTGCAACAAAAACAAATCAAGCCGATTAGCATTCGATCCACTCCCACATTTGATTTCTAGTTCCGGCTACTGTTCGGACCTCTAGAATATAGAAAATTATGTATAAGTTTCTTACGTGGTACAATCGAAACACACATACTAAGGACGCAGCCCTATATCCTCTTTGTCTGCAACTTCGTTAAAAAGACACTATTGTCTGCATTTCAAAACAACAACGTTGGAGCTGGTAAGCAAGGACAACAATGATTTCCTTCAATTTAGTATTTGAGGTTTCAGGATCAGGCTTCAATTTCGTGTTTGAGGGTTTAGGGTTTAGAACCATATCAACGTCTAAACCCTAACCAGTATCCATGATGTGTCCATGGTTGCAAAAAAATTTCTTACTCTTTTGGTGGATGTTGAATAGTGATATTTTTCCCCGTTAAGAACTTATGTTTTCCAACTGAAATTCGTGCTAATCGAGAACCTCCACATAAGAATACTTGAATAGAAAAATTCAGGCCCCAACGTCTTAATCCAATCCACATTTTTAGGGGTCACTGAAAAGGATTTAGGGGCCATCAGGTTATACCCATCCAAGGACACTAGTTAAGGGATACCATATAGGAGTCCTGAAGTTACCAAAATACCCTTGTAGTAATAAAACCTAAGAACCAAAACTAAAATTTCATTTCAAAATCAGTTTCACTTCTTCCTCTCCTCCTTTTCTTGTCTCCCGATTGTGGAGAGAAAAAATGTTTCTCCCTCGTTCTTCATTTGAATTTATTAAGCGTTGAGCCGCCGAAAAAACATCGTCGATTCTTCTATATAACGATGGTTAGAACTAACAAACCCAAACAAGATCGAAACAAATAGATTAGTCGTGAAGAACACGAAGAACACCATGAAGACGACGACGACGAAGGAGATGCAGCGGTTGGAGTAGTTGATGGCGCCGAATCTGAAAGTCAAACACCAGATGGATCCAATTAGGTAAGCTTCTATCAATTTTTGGGTTTATGTCGCTTCAATTCGACGAATCGCTAAAAAAAATCTAAGGTTTTCTGATTTTAACCAGATTCGGGAGATATGCATGTTTTGTAGACTTCCGAATGTAGTCGTGTTCTTTAATTCTGAAGAACATCGAGAGTATTCGGGCTAGTTGTTTAGGTTTACTTCCGAATGTCGAGAACCATCCTGTAACTTTTGATGGATTCATTCGGCGGTTAAGGTTTTTTATTTACATCTGAATGTATTGATGTAGAGACATAGTATTCGTAAATTAGGTTACTACCGAATGTATCTTTTGATAAATAGTCATAAATGGTGATTTTGGAAAAATCTCATTTTGGGGCCCGTGTATATTCATAAGTTTATCGTATGTGATATACTTCCGAATGTAAACTCTTCAAATTGAAAACATTTTGGGGCCATAATATATTCGGTTGAAAACATAATTTTTTACGTCTGATTATATAGGCTATAAACTTAAGAGTTTCCTGAACTTCAATGGATGCATATTCGGTAGATAATATTTGTTTTACCATCCGAATACTGTGTATTCGGGGATAGTGATTTTATTTTTACTTCCAAATGTGTTCATTCGGGTATTGTAGTTTTATTTTGTCTTCCGATTGTGTAGTTTTTAAAACTATTGTTCTTTACTTTGTTGTTTAGGAAAAGTCGAGCTAAGCAACCTGACTTAGGGCTCGTGTAAAAGGAAGTAAGAAAGTGTCGACTAGTGCTAGGAGAGAAAGGAGTGCTAAGGAAACTTCAAATGATCAAGATAAAGGTGTAGAACCAAGTGCAACACAAGGCACTCAGGAAGGTCAAGAACCAAGTGCTCCACATGTCACATTAGAAGGTAAAAATACAAATGTTCCAGAAGGAACAAGAAGCAAGTGCTCCACAAAGGCACTCCCCAAGCAACTGCTCTACAAGGCACTCAAGAAGCAAGTGCTCCACAACCGCAAGATGAAATTGTTCCAGTTCCAAGAGTACAAGAAGAAGGACAACCAAGTAGCACCCAAGAAGGAGGACAACCAAGTGGTACCCAATAAGGAGGACAACCAAGTGGTACCAAGAAAGGCAAAAGAGGTGTACAAGGTGAAAAGAAGGATATTGCTAAGAAAGCATCACATCTTGTCCCTAATCACTTGAAGGTGAAGGATATTCCACAAGGCGTAATCCTTGGGCTACCAGAGGATGGAGTAAGATTGTTATTTGGATACAAAGACTCTTGGGCCAGAGATATATACGAAACCGAGGTAATAATAATCGTATCTTTTTTATTAACTCTATGTGTTCTATCATAATATTTACTCTAAACATTTCTCGTGTGTTTAATAGTATCATAAAGATGTTGTTCATATGCTCAAACCCACCGCTCCAACAATAAAAATGATGGATTGTCCTTTATCCGGTGAATGTGAAAGGTTTTAAAGGATTATAGCCAATTCGGGGTTGTCTACTGCTGTCGAGAACTCATTGTTTGAACATGACCGTGTGGCTATATCTGCGTTTGTGGAGAGATTGTATCTTGAGAACGACATCTTACACATGCCTTTTGGGGAAATGACAATTACCTCAGATGATGTTGTGCATATTCTTAACCTCTCTGTCCAAGGCACATCTGTGAAGTTAAACTACACAAAGCAGTTAAGCCGGACACAACTTTATGTTCTAACTAAAAAGTGTTTAGGTTAGGATGACGAGACAACAACAATTGAGTTTTCGAGGCATGCAAGTTACATAACTAGACAGATCAACATTTCCAAATTGATGGATATGTATCGAGACACCTTGGATAAAGAAAAGAATGGAACGTTAACCAATGAGCAGGTGAACCACGCGTCCACCGCCTATCTCCTTTGTGTATTGGGATGTATCACTTTTCCCAATACTACTATAAACCGGATCTATGCCAACCTTATAAAACTTCTTGATCATCTCCATCAAGTCGGTGATTACTCTTGGGGCACGGCATGCCATGCATACTTGATGAAAGAATTGAGAAAGGCGTCTAGGCGATCAACCATCCAAGTTGGAGGGAACGTGTCTCTATTGCAGGTTTTTATCATCTCTATTATTCCATTAATAATTATAATTATGCTTATTCGGAAGAAAATATGATTAACAATTTAGAGCTTTTTGTTTACCAAATAAAGCATATTCGACAGAAATCATATATTTAAGTCTCCCCAATGTGAGTATTCGAAAGATACGTTTTCTATTTCCTTCTGAATATGATGTATTCGGGAATGGATAATTAAACTTGTCCTATGATTATTCAGGGTGAACAATTCAGGCTCTACTGTGTCCAAATATTGCATATTCGGTAGGTTAAGTTTTTGTTTGTCTTATGAATATTGGGTATTCGGATGTACATGTGTTTGTTTTTCTTCCGATTATATAGGGTGAAAAACTCAGACTCTCCTGTGTCCAAATGTTCCTCATTCGGTAGGTAAATGTTTTATTGTGTGTTTGAATATGTTATATTCGGGAAACTATATTATGAATTTTCTTCCGATTATATTGGGTTTAAAGTAGAGTTTCCTGAATTACAATTGATGCAGTTTCGGTAGACAATACATATGTTTATCTGCCGAATGAGTTGTATTCGTAGATAGAGTTAGTTCATTTCCTACCGAATGTTCATATTCGGTAGAAAAAAAAATAATTATTCTTCATATTATGTACAATATTGTTAGATTTACGATCCTAATACTTGTTTCTTAATATATACAGATTGGATCTATGACCACTACCATATCCTAAAGCTGGCCAGCGTGAACCCTGAGTGGCGCAAAGGTACTCCTACAGGAACAAAGTGGATCTTTGAAGACAACCGTCTAGGTCAAAAAAGACGCGGTTAGTTCGTATGAGGGAGGTTTTGGACCAAATGAATGCCTCAGATGTATGCTTTGATCCATGCAAGGAAAACCGAGTTGATGGACATATAAACGGTTGGTCAGACTTGTCCCTTTATTTTAGACCGTTGTGGCACCCCACATGGTATGTGATGTACAACCCATCAAGGGTGATGCGGCAAAACGGTTATGTCCAACAACCACCAATGGAAGATATCAATGATCAATGCCGATTGGAGTTGGAAGAATGCGATTCTAGTGGTGACTCTATGACGATAGTTGACTCAGGACCACCTTCCATTATTGAACACTGGGATAAGAGGTCAAGTTTCATTATTAACTCTGGTAGACCTGTCAAGAGAGGTGATGAAATAGCTCCTAACTATATGAGTTGGTATAGGAAGGTATCTCATCCTCTTTTTACCGTGAAGTTAAATCAAAGACTACTTCGGTGGGGTCCAATTATAATTGTATCATCAAATACAAACCAAGTGGTTAAGATAGAGTGGTGTGTATTCTTATTTTATTTTCATTCAATATTATGGTTATAAATATTAGGTAATAACCGTTATGTCATGTATAAAAACAGGTGAATCTGTTCAAGCGTGTTTCAAAGATGTTAACTGCATGCGTCAGGAGTGGACAGCCCGTGCCAGTTGAGAAGGTAAAAGACGCCAGAGACCTAATTGATAATATTGATAATGAAGATTATGCAACTCAATTTGGGGAGAATAAGATACAAAAGAAACCAACAGGAAAGGGTGTTAAAAGAACTCGAGCTTCATCGAGTGCTAAAGCTCAAACTGAAGGTGTTGAAGCTGAAGGTCTTCGTCAAACCCGCACTAGTCGTCGTAAAGCCAAAGTAAAAAAATAAATGACAATGGTTTAACTTAGATATGTGTTATGGTTTGTGTTGTATTATGTGGTTTGGATTGGATTTTAAATTCGTACATTACGTTTATGGTTTGTGAACGACTAGTTTTATGTATTATAAATGGTGTTTTAGTTATCTTTATGATTTTGTCGATGACTTTGTGGAGTCAAATATAACAACATGAAATTGTTGAATGTTGAATCACCTTCGGAGGATATGTATATTTTTGATCTCCGAATGTGGCAGGTTCTAAACCAACCATGCCATGGCTCTGGGTGGTTCCAAAGTCCGTTATAGAAGGTTAGCCGCACACATTCGGGGAATTACGAAAATAAGTAATCCTCCGAATATAGAAGTTGCAAAACCAGAAATTTTTTGAATTTTTGAAATTTCAGATTTTTGGGCCAACACACGTTCGGAAGATATGTATATTTTGATCTCCGAATGTGACAGGTTTTAAATCAACCATGCTATGGATCTGGGTGGTTTTAAAGGCCGTTATATAAGGTTAGCCAACATACATCCGGAGATTTACGAAAATAAGTTATCCTCCGAATATAAAAGTTGCAAAACCAGAAAAATTTTGAATTTTCGAAATTTCTGATTTTTGGGCCAACACACAATCGGAGGATATGTATATTCTTGATCTTCGAATGTGACAGGTTCTAAGCCAACCATGCCATGGCTCTAGGTGATTCCAAAGGCTGTTATAGAAGGTTATCCAACACACATTCGGAGATTTACGAAAATAAGTCATCCTCCGAATATAGAAGTTGCAAAACCATAAAATTTCTGAATTTTCGAAATTTCTGATTTTTGGGCCAACACACATTTGGAGGATATGTATATATTTGATCTCCGAATGTGACGGTTTCTAAACCAACCATGTCATGGCTCTGGGTGGTTCCAAAGGCCGTAATAGAAGGTTAACCAACACACATTCGGATATTTACGAAAATAAGTTATCCTCCGAATATAAAAGTTGCAAAACTATAAAATATTAGAATATTCGAAATTGCAAATTTTTGGGACAACACACATTCAGAGGATATGTATATTTTTGATCTCCAAATGTGACAGGATTTAAACCATGTCATGGCTCTGGGTGGTTCCAAAGGCCGTTATAGAAGGTTAGACAACACACATTCAGAGATTTACGAAAATAAGTTATCCTTCGAATATAGAAGTTGCAAAACCAGAAATTTTTTGAATTTTCGAAATTTCAGATTTATGGACCAACACACGTTCGGAGGATATGTATATGGAGTATCATTCCGATTATAGCATTCCGAAGATATATATTTTTCGATTGTATGTCATTATTGATATGTAAGCGTATATTATATTTGTGCGCTTGTGTTACACCTCACCTGAACGAACATATTTTCAACAAAAAAAAATACCGTTGGGACTCTGATCTATATAAGTGGGAAGGGGGGGAGGTTACCATTTCTCATTTATGCACAATACTAGTATTTATTGATGTGAAAATCAAAGTGAAAAACCTTTTCAATGGCAAGTCCATCATCAATCGACGACATACTTCGAAGATGCAAGCGAACAACTTCATCGTTAGTGGCAATGAAGGAGGAAGAAGAGGAAATCAAGGCAAAGAAACGAGGTTAAGAACAATTCCAACTAACATAAAGATACAAACAAGTTGAGGAAGAGACCGAATGGATAAGAAATTATTACATTGTGAAAGATATACCCAAAAAACATCTTGATGATAATATATTTTGGATTAATGTTTCACTGGATCCTTTTGTTGGTAAGTACAAGAAGCCACGCCATGATTATGAACCATCCCATGTTGCTTCAAGGGTGCATCATGTTATGAAATTGTGCACTGAGTACAACCGTATTCTTGCTAGGCACAGAGACGACAGGTTTGTAGCACAAGATGCTTATATCAAGTGGAGAGGAGAGTCATTTCTACATTTCTAAGCCGCGTTGATTGTTGCATCTCGGACTGGGGGAAAAAAGGTGATGTTTGAGTGTTTTAATTTTCAAAATTTTAATAATAATAGGATGCTTGGTGAAGTATCTAATTCCCAAATACGTATAATCGAAAATAATTGTTATAATATTTGTATTCCGATTACATAAATTTCAATAAAAATAGCCGTTGGGACTCGAAATACCCACTCAATTGGAAGATATGTATGGGAGTTGTCTGCCGAATTATTCTAATCGTTAGCAAAAATTTTCCATTTCCTTACGAATATTATGTATTTGGAAATTGATCTTTAAACTTGTCGTCTGATTATACATGGTGAACAATTCAGACTCTCATGTGTCTTAATATTGTATAATCGGTAGATTTAGTTTTTGTGAGGCGTTCGAATATCTTATATTCGGAAATTAAATAAAATACTCCCGATTGTGATATTCGGCTGAAAACATTGTATAACTTTCAGCGGATTCTGGGAGTGTATCATCATCTTCAGGATACTAAATTCAAAATGCATATATTCGGACATTAAATAAAACAAAAAACTCCCGATTCAAATATTCGGAAGACCACGTTGTATACTTTTCTATCGATTTTGCGGGTGTTCTAATTTCTCCAGGTTTCTGAATTCAAAATGCATATATTCAGAACTTAAATAAAATACAAATCTCCTGATTACATTATTCGGAGAAAAACATTATATAATTTACTTCCGATTACATCATATATCTTCACAAAAACTTTCCAAAAAACTTGTACAAAAACGCCGGTTCAAATTACATCTTCTAAACATTATGAGCAAACTAATCATCATCATCTTCGATCAATTCGAGTAACCCATTGGGAAAGTTGTTGTCCATGATGCGGTCCCAATCAAGCATGTTGGACTCATATTTCTTCAACCAATCCTTGCAATGGTTCGTTGGGAAGTAATCCGTCCACTTATTCAACAGAGGTAATGAACAATCTTTCTTTACCCTTAAACCGATAAAATGCATTTCATTCACAAATGGCATAACGATTCTTCTATCTTTAGACGATTCATCGCAAACCTTCCTTGTTGGTGCAAACATGAAACTATTTTCATACCTTGGAGGAACAAACAAATTTACTACGCAATTCAAAACTTCCGCTAGGAGAAATCCACATTTAGGCATTGCGATCCAATACTTGGCTCCTATTGATTTCAGTCTTTTTTGGCACTTTACACGTGCACATAATTCTTTGAACTCTTTTTCTTTATCATGTCTATCTCCGGACCTCATCATAGAGATATAGAAATCCTTGTCCTTTACTAGTTGCACCGCCATCTTATTTCTTAAATTTTGGCTTTCGATAACCGCCTCATCAAAGTCACCAATTTGTTCCTTAGCGATGTGAAACCCACAATTGCCATCCCCATCAACCTAGTCAGTCGACAAAACAAATGGAACAATGAGTGGAGGGAGTTGGACCAAGTACTCTTTTATAATCGTATACGTTGATCGTGTTGGTCTTCCATGAAAATCCCTAGGTCAACGAAGAGCACCATACTTCTCTTTTATAGTCACCATTACCGTTGGTTGTGTTTGTTGTGAGTATCTCATTTGATCAATAACTAAAGAGCTAGTTTGGGACTCCAAGAACATAACTTCTTCTACTCCCTCGGCTTGACTTACTTGAGAAGGCTCCATAAAAACCTTTGGTCTCAATTGTCTTGCGGTTGGTCCCCTTTGATCTTTTCTTGGACGGACTCTTTTCTTTGGTTCCGTCTCATCTTAAAATTCGGCTTCCGAACGCTCGTGCCTAGACAATATTCTTTTGTTAGACAAATACGCCTATAATTCTTTCCTTTCGATGGTCCTTGACACTTCTGTTTTCGACCTACCCTCCCCCTTTTGCTTAATAGGTTCATCAACCTCCCTTAAACGATGGTGAAAATCTTCCTCCAAATGGTGCATCAATAATTTCTTCTTGGCGCCATTTGTTGTAGCATAACGCTTCGCTATTCGTGCACATAATTCCGACTCCAAGAATGACGGATCGTCAACTACCAGGGTTCTTGGAGTGAAATTTAATTGCTTCCAAAATGGATGAATATCATTGATGTAAATCACTTCGACATACCTGCCCAATTTATGACGACACGGGAGTCAAATACCTATCATATCCTTTCAAACACAAATGGTATCCTCGTCATCGTACTTTCTATAAAACTTCAATTGTTCCATCATGTGATTTATTTCCCATCTCGAAACTTTATGAACAATGCCCCTTAGAAGAAATATTTCTTTCTCATGTTCATTAGGGAATTGGTGTACAATAAATTTCATACAACCCTTACTTTCCGCGAGATCACGATTGGTGTATTCATGGATTGCTTTTTGGATCGATACAACTCAATTTTGGCTACCAAGTAGTATTTTTTTAGTCGTCCATGAGACCCCTCCGCAATGCTTGTCGCCTCGTTCTTGAAGTTTCGGTATTCATATGTCCATGCAAACACAAACCTCTTCTTAAGCAGTAACTATTGTTTTTTACAATACGCAATGACCTTTTTGTATTTCGTGTCATATTCATCCTCAAATTTCTTCAAGTTATGTTCATAAAGTTCCTCTGTCTTCGACCAAACGATCTTGTCCCATGCTTTCATGAACATTTTCCAAATGATTCCATCCTCCTTCCATTTTTCTTCAAATAACCTTTTCTCTTCCTCTCCTTCTTCCACGGTTAATTTACCAATGCGCTTATCATCTTCCTTCTACCTCTTGGTACCCTTCCTTGAACTTTTAGCTTGGAAATGAGGATGGAAATTGAGTTTGAGGTTGCATTGAATGTGCCATGTACATTGCAAGTTTTGGGCTTCCGGAAACACTACCGATATTGCATGCATTAGGGCTTGATTGTTATCCGTTACAATAACCCGTGGATAATTATCGCCGTTATAAATTGACCTCAACGTCTCCAACATCCAAATGAAACTTACATTGTTTTCATGATCCATTAAACCCCATGTAACCGTAACGTGTTTTTGTCAGAAGTGTGACAAGAAATGTTCAACAACGGCATGTTATACTTGTTTGGCTTATAAGTAACATCTATCAACAAAATTTGATGAAAGCATTGAGCCAGTTGGATCATTTCGGTATGTGCCAAGAAAATATGTACTACTTTACCATCCTTTTTTTTCTTTCTCAAGTTGTAGTCATGTAACTCCGCTAACCACTCTGATTGTTGCATGACCATTCTACCATATCATTTCGTCCTTTTGATCGTAGCTAGGGACGACTTAATTGTAGACAAAGAATACAACTTGTCGTGGTCGTTCGCCTTTATTTTACTTAAGACCGCACTTGCTTTTTGAATCTGCATAGACCTCACCGTCTCCATTTGATGTGGTTTTAACTTGGAAACCATTACATGTCCAATTAGATTATCCGGATCATCATGGTTGTGACAACCATTGTCAAATTTATACATTTTATACTCTTTACCTTCACTACCATCGGGCTTATAAAATACAATCTTAAATGGGCATCCTATCTTCTTTGTATTGCTTCGGTATTTGTTATTCGTCTTCCAGACATACTTATTATTCTTTCCCTCGTGACTCTTTCGCGTCCCGCCCCGCTCACAAATCATTTCAAATAGAGTGTCACTTACATGATTGTTTTGAACTACCATGCACATGTTATCCTTTTCCTTGTTGAAAATCCATTCCCTTTCCTCCTTCTTACTTCCAAATGTCTAAACATGCATAAAACAAAACAATATCTCATAAGCATAAGGATTTAAAATATAAAAAAGGAAAAAAAGAAAGAGTAGTAATGAGTATACAAAATCGTTTGCGTAGTATAGGGAAGTATCAGGCCTCAAATAAAAATCATCGACAAACTCTACAACGGCCTGCAAATGATAGCAACAACTTAGTTTACAATAATCGGAAGAAATTAACTACACTTAACTTCCGAATAGACTACATTTGAGAGTTAGTTGTTTCCATTAAACAACCGATTAATGCGAATGAATTTACACAGTTCGCTGAGTACAAAATATAACATAATCGGAAGCCAAATTATATATATATATGTTCCGATCGAATATAAATATTCGGGAATTAACATAATTAACGTACCTCCGACTTTCAAATATGAAGAAATTCTATTTTTGGGCCAAGGATATATTCGGTAGATATTTTAATATGCAAAACTATCGAATGTGAAAGAAGAACATAATGAGTTTTGAAAATTTGGAGGAATTCATTATCGGGGCCATTCGGAAGAAAATATACTCTACATAACTACCGAATGTCCCCAAATTGTGAAAAACCAATTTGGGGGTTGTCTAATATTCGGAAGTTAAAGTACTCTAAAAACTTCCGAATGTACATAAATTTAACACAGGAAGCTATATTCGGTTGATATTTATAGACATTATCTCCCGAATCTTGGTAGTTCATGGCATTCAATGCATGCAAAAATCGTTCTTTTTTGTTTCGAAACGCATACAAAGTGGGTATTTGAGTTTCTTAACACAATACTTGTGTGTTAGATGCATCATTAGCTTCAATCTTGGGTGATTCTCAATTTTCTTCCATGAAAGCGTCTTCTAGGGTTTCCTCTCCGAAAAAGTTCGGATCGTTCATCGTATACCCCAAATCGTCATCTCTAAACGGACGTGAACCTTCAACATTATGTTCTTCGCCATGATTCTCACCTTCTTCTTCATATCCATCCATCTTTGTAATGAAAAATGGTTTTTCACTTTTTTCCTCCACCTTCTTCTCTCTCACTCACTCAAAAATGAAAAGAAATGAAAAAAAGAGACAAAATACATTTTAATACTGCACCAACAATAATCGGAAGCCGGGATTTTTTTTTTCTCCCGAATACATTTGGGAGATGCAAATGGTACTTTATCTTCCGAATGTGTAAGGGTAATTCCGCCATTACGAAAAACGCGAGATAAGGGCTGGCTACATTTTTCGTTTGGGTAACCTTTTTTGTCTTATTATTGGCCTCTAAATCCTTTTCATTGGCCATAAAAATGCCAAGTTAATCTTCTAGAATACAAAACAAATCTTGACTAGGTTAGGTTAGATAAAGAACGATCGAGATCTATCTAGGAGGGGAGATAAATCTACGGTCATAGTTTGTCCAACTTAAATATTATAAATGTTTTACTAAGTGCTCATAATAAATTATATATTATATGTTTTCATTATAATGTGTTTTATCGGTCAGTGTTTCACTAATTGCTCATTTATTAGTTTTTTTATTATAAAGCTAATTTAGATTAGATAAAGAACGATCGAGATCTATCTAGGAGGGGAGATAAATCCAAGGTCGGGATTTGTTCAACTTAAATATTATAAGTGTTTTTCTAATTGCTAGTAATAAATTATATATTAACTTATTTCATTATAATGTGTTTTATAGTTAGTATTTTACTAATTGCTCATTTATTAGTTTTCTTATTATAAATGTTTCCTTAATTAATTTAATAAATACATTTTCATTAATAAATAAATATAATATAATATAATTTATTTATTTTTATTTTTAGATAAAGAGTATTATATTAACTAGTTGGAATCCTAACAAACTAAGCTCCAACAATGTACTACTACATTAATTGAACAGGTCGCCGTGGTAGCCTACATTAATAAATAATTCTGAAACAATAATATCAATAGACATTAGTGAAGGTAGTGGAAAAAGTAGTGGGCGGCGGAAACGTTCTTAGAAAATGGTGGAGGCGGAGATGTTAGTGGTGGTCAGGGGCCAAGCCAGTCCAATTGTAGTTATTTTTGATCTTCTTATCATAAATTGGGATACTAAGACTGTTTTGCACCCCTATCCAACTTTCCAAGAATTTGTACACCCTCTTCCTCGAAATCCTACCTTCGCACCTAGGGGTGGTGGAAGAAGTAGTGATGACGGGTGTTGGTGAGTAATTATTAACAAATTAGTTCGGTGTAGTTACAACACAGCTAACATTGTATTATGAAAGATGGAGTTGGTAATTTTTGACACGGTTGATAAAGACATGTACCAGATATTTCAGAGATGATATCAGATCATATAGGAAAAAACAATCATGCTCCCTGGATCTTCCAAATGGTACATATACTATTATCAATCTCGGAACTTATAAATCATGGTTTTTAGTGTTAAAATAAAATTGATTGCATTACAAAAGAGGATATAACATAAAAAAGAGTATAATGGAATAGATTAATTTACGACATAAATTTGTTCAATCTAAATTTTATACATGGTGTATGATTATAATCATGCCCAAAAAACTTCGGAGGTGGGCTGTGGCAGTGATGGAAGTGGTGGATCCAGAAACTGATACTGAGGGTGCTTATTTTTATTTTTTAAGAATCATGTAAACTTTGGTGCACAAATGCTTAAATATAGGTGGACTAACTACTATAAAGAGGATAAATTAATGATTATTATGTAGCTATTATAATTTTAAGAGGGCTAAAACCAGGATCAGTCAACCCTTGGCTCCATCACTGAGTGTGGTGGAGAAAGAAATGGTATCAACCGGTTTTTTGATGGTGGCGGGTATTAATGATTAATAATAAACTATGTTAATTCTGTGACGACAACAAACATGTAACATTATAAAGTATGAAATAGAATTGATTGTTTTATTGTTGAAATAAGCTCAGTTAAAACAAATGAGAATGAAAAAAAACACTAAAAAAATTTGTCACGTTATTTAATAACCACATAGTCGTGTCGTTTCGGCACGGTTTATATTTTAGTCTGTGCAAAAAAAAAATTACCTTTATGTAAAAATTGTATCTTTAATATAATATATTTTATATGATCCCAAGGATTTTTTTTCTTTAGTGAGGAATGATATTAGTGTTCAAGTAATTGCTGGGTTTTCTTGTTGCTTGCACTTAATTTATATGGGTGCAAAATGATTTCGGCTATTTCTTGGGTACCCAAGGGCATTGTAAAGTTCATTCCAGCTGTGGTTTAGCCACCCTTTAATGGAAATTGATGAGATATTGAAAAGTTGTACCTTAAACAGAAGGTAAGTTAACTTCATATGCAGTTGTTATGTAAATTTGTCTTTACAGGGAAGAGTTATTGCATGCCTTTTGGTTCTAAGAATTATATATTATCTTCAGGGAGGACTCTGATAATGAAGACAACGTAGAAATGGATGTTGATGCTGTTGTTGATATATGAAAATAATTACTCCTTAGCATGGCTAGGGAACTCCTAAAGGGGAAGCAAACCCAACACAAAAAATGGGGATCTGGGATTAAGTCCCAAGCCCACTAAAAGATATCTATAAGATGAAAAGGATAACGGGGAAATTAATGAAACAATGAGAAGGTTGTACTAAAGAAGGGGTGACATTAGTGATAATTAAGGAGGTTTATGACATGTGGCATGATATCATAAAAGAAAAGGTTTTGGGGAAAATTTATTAATCGCAAGTCCACTAAAAGATATCCATAAGATGAAAAGGATAACGGGGAAATTAATGGAAAAATGAGAAGGTTGTATTAGAGAAGTGGTGACATTAGTAGTAATTAAGGAGGTTTATGACATGTGGCATGATGTCATAAAAGAAAAAAAAATTGGGAAAATCTATGAACCTAATTATATAGGTATCCCAAATAACACTAATTATTTAAAACTACATAACTCAAATAACACTAATCATATGAACCTTAACTTCCGATTGTTAATATTAGCTGCCGTTTATTATGGGGAAATTAGCAATTACGAAAAATGAGCGATGTGGGATGTCTTCATTTTAGGTTTGGATGACCCTACTTTATCTTATTAGTCGCTCCTAATTTCTTTCCGCCCGCCCCTAAAAATACAAAGTTAACTTATCTGTGGACGCAAAATACCAAGGGAATTGCAAAGGTTACTCCAGTTGAGTTTTTTTTTTGATACGGAAATTTAATTATCATTTATTACAAGAGAAAGAACAAAAACAAAAGATATAAAACAACGAGTTTCCCCAGAGTAATACGGTGTTGGACACGCATGTGTTTCCTATTTAAAACCTTGACAAGGAAAACCCATAGGGATAAAACCTTGACGAATAAAATAGTATAACGTGATAAATTCGAAAATGAGATAGTACTGGGAACAAGTTTTAGTGTAATCTAAAGAAAAGTAAAAATTCAGTAAAGTATGAAGTTTCAGATCTCCTTCGGTACCCTAATGAGAAGTCTTCTAAAACTGGTTGTGTGTAACGGTCCAAAAACAAGTTACGGATGATGAGCGCAACAGCTCATGATAGAACTATAAATATGGGTTCCTGCTGCCTTCTATTCACCTCATGAGTAGTAGATGTGTCACGACAACATATCTAGGAAGGGGGGGAGGTCCTGCTTTTGATTACGAATGGCGGGTGCATTGCCACAATTGAGGATTGGTTCGTTGAGTGTTGAGGTTGCATCTTCGGAAAAGCACAGTCATCGAAATCACCAACCCTTAAGCTTAATCTACTGAAAGAAAAAACCATAGTAACATAGACAACATTGATTTAAACATCACGTTTTTTCACATGAACCTTCATTTCCTTATTAAATGAAGAAACGCCATACTGAAACAAGAAGCCTTTTATCTTCATGTAGTTTCCAGCTGAGGTTGAGCCACCCACAGTTGCCGATAATATTTTGGGACCGCTAGCTAACCAATGTACTAATTCTCTATATAATAACAGAGTTTTTTTGGAGCGTTCTCATTTACTGGAGCTCCATGTTAATTCTGAATTTTCGCTTCTGGTTGATTCTAGCTTCTGGTTGATTCTGACCCCACCATTTACTTTTTTTTAGTGATTAAATATTTATTTTAACCAATAGAATAATGTTTTTTCTAAAAATAAAATAACAAAATCTTGAAAAGTCTTTTTCTTGCCTCCCATAACAAAATCTTGAAAATCTCCTAACATGCCAATAATATATCAAATCACGATTCCATCGTGATATTCAAAAAAATAAATCGAATGATCATCACGTGATGAAAAAATAATTGAATGATCATCACCTGATGAAAAAAATGGATCAAATGATCATCAAGTGTCCAGTGTCCGTTACATACACAAAAAATGTTATTTTCCTAATTACATTCCCAAACTATAAATTAAATCGAGAAAAAATAAAATTTCAAAAAAAAAACTGATTAGCCCGATCATAAATCTCTATTCTGCAAAACTTGATTGGCCTGATCATGAATCTCTTTTCCGCAAATCTTTGTTGGTGGTCCCGCATATCAGTTAGATTTTTTTTATTAATCTGTATGAATGATTTGGAACAAAAATTATGATTTGAATAAAGCTAATACAAAACAACAAATTGCGCTAATACAGACAAACAAGCACTCAAGAAATTATGATTTCCAAAAATTATTTTTCTAAATTTTTTTTTTCTATAACTAAAAAAACATAAAAAATGTAAACAAAAACCTTGCATATTATTTTCCTTATTAAAAAAATATTATTTCATGGTTAATAATTGATAATTAATTAAAAAACAAAAAAAATGTAAACAAAATCTTGAAAATATTATTTTCCTTATTTAAAAAATATTATTTAATAACTAACGGTAGTAGAAATATGGCTGGCTATATTATTTTTCTTAATATTGTCCATTCCATAAAAAATAAATATATATTCCTAAACGTGTGCAAGATGCACGATATCTTCTCCGGCGAAAATATTGCAGCTATCCAAAAATACGATGACTAATTATAAAATTACATAAATTTTGAGAAATGATTTGATATTATTTTTGATATTATCTCCAAAATAAAATATTTTATTGTAGAAACTCTAAGGTCGGTGGCTCAATATTTAAAGCACTTGAGCTAGGCCAGATTTTATTATTTGTTGCACGCTGCATCTTTCTTTTTCAGGTTTCTCTGGATTTAGGGCTTTGTAATTGTTGTCTGACTTTTCTTTGTTGTTTACCTTGCAGTATGTTCCTCGAGAGGTTAATAGTTGCTTCTAATGGTTGCGGCAATAGGAGGTCATGAGGATTGATATTGCTTTTTGGAACTTGGTGGCAATGATAATAGGATCGCACGAGGTATGGAATAGTAAAGTGGTGCATTTTGTGATTTCAGGATTTTTTTGTTATTTGTGTGTATCGCAATTGATGGTGATACCTTTCCCCGGAAGATAGTAGACGGGTTAGCGACGAGTTAAACTTCTTTGCGCTGTTTTTGCTATTGGTATGTCAACTAATAAAATATATTTTATTCAGAACAATGAGGACATAAGGGAAGTTGAACATAGTCTTGAGTTAGCTCAAAAAAACTCAAGAATCCTTTTATGCTCAAAAATCTAGTATTGATTTTATTAAAAATTATGATAGAAATACTTCTTATTATCATCTATATGTTAATAGAAGAAGACACTTCAACCATATTAGTGCTTTAAAACTTGCAAATGGACTTTGGTCTAAGGATAGAGATTTTCTTGAAGACCTTCTTGTCTCTCATTTTAAGAGTATCTTTACTACCACAAATCCTACTTTGAATGATGATTTTTGAATTGCATAGACAGATGTATCACTAACGAGGACAATGATAAGCTTTTGAGTCCTATTAATCTTGATGAGATTAGAAATACTATTAAGCAAATGGGTTCCCCCTGGATTTTAGTACAATGATAACCATTGGACTGCTCCTGGTCCAGATGGGTTCCCCCTGGATTTTATAAACAAAATCTTAATTTTCTTGAGCAAGATGTTTTAAATTCTGTCAAAAGTTTCTTTGACTCTAAACATTTCTAAAAGAAATGAACCACACATTTATTTCTTTGATTCCTAAGGTGAATAAGCCTACTAATCCTGCTGATTTCAGGCCTATGTCTCTCTACAATTCTAGTTATAAAATAATCTCAAAGATCCTTGTTAATAGAATGAAACCATTGCTAGACAAAATAATATCACCATATCAGGATGCTTATGTACCTGGTAGAAATATTCAAAACAATATAGTGATATCCCATGAGCTAGTTCATTCTATGAAAACAAAAAGGAATAGATATGGCATCATGGGCCTTAAAGTTGACATCTCTAAGTCGTTTGATAAAGTAGAATGGCCCTTCCTTATTTCAATTCTTAAGAAATTTGGCTTTTCATATTATTGGTGCCAACTTATCTCTAAGCGTATAAGTACCACTAATATCTCAATTCTTTTGAATGGTTCCCCCTGCACTTCCTTTTGTCCTACTAGAGGACTAAGACAAGGAGACACCCTATCTCCTTATCTGTTTATATTGTGCATGGAATCATTTTCTCGATATCTCAAATATGCTGAACTTTCTAACCTAATTCATGGTTCAAAAGTCACCAAGGAAGCTCCTAGCATATCCTATCTTCTCTTTGCAAATGATTGCCTGCATTTCACTAAGGATACTCATGCTGATTCTAGTAACCTTATGGATTTGATTATATATTTTAGTAGTATCTCATGACAGATGATAAATTTTGAGAAATCTGCATGTTTTTTCAGCAAGAATGTTCAGTCTAATCATTGTATGTCTCTTTTTAGATCTATGAATGTTAGAACGATAGAACTCAATGAGAAATACCTAGGTATACCTCTCTTTATCACTAAAAATATGAATGAGAGTATGTCCCATCTAAACACTCACCATGATTCTAGAGTGTCTAAATGGAAAGGTAAACAATTAGCTCAATCAGGTAGATCCATACTTGTTCAACACACTTTAAAATCTTCTTCTAACTATCATATGAACTCTTTCCTTCTCCCAGATAATATCATCAACAAAATGGAGAAGTCTCAAAGAGACTTTGGTGGGGGGTGGGGTGGGGGGGGGGGGGGGGGGGGGGGAATGGTCACAAGGGATACTATTTTAGAAAATGGGAGAAAATGTGTACTCATAAACTCCAGGGTGGACTGGGTTTTAGGAATCTGAAAAAGATGAACTTAGCCCTTCTTACAAAAACATCTTGGCTACTTATACATTCTCCTAATGATATGTGGGTCCAAATTCTTAGGTGTAAGTACTTTAAGAACTATCATCCTCTCCATTACAAGAAACCCTGGTCTATGTCTTGGGCTTGGTCTAGCATTTTTAATGGTCTTGATATCCTAAAACAGCATGCTCATTGGGACATCAAAGATGGTAGTACAGTTAATGCTTTTTCAGAAAAATGGATTCAAAACTCTTCCCAACCTTTGTGTGTTAGTTACCCAAACCCGAACTACAAAGTTGCTGAGTTTATCAACCATGAGTCTAAAAATTGTAAGACAGAGCTAATAGAGTCCTTATTCACTAGTGAAAACAATATGAAAATTTGCAGTATGAGAATTCCAACTTCTGGTAGTGACACTTTAATCTGGAATTACAATAAAAATGGTATCCTAACTGTCAAATATGTTTATAAACTGCTAGATAATGAACTGCCTCATAATTCTAGTCCCAACCCTGATTTTGATACTCATAAGGCTCTTTGGAAATCTCAAATCTTGCCTAGAACACGATTGTTCATTTGGAAAATTTTTGAGAATATTTTACCTGCAGGTCACAAATTAGCTAGACTCAATCACAATCATGATGAAAGGTGCAAATCTTGTAACTCTGGTGCTTCTGAAACCATTGAACATATGCTATTTCACTGTTCTTTTGCTAAAAATGTCTGGTCAAATATTCTTGTTGTTAGTCACTCTGTTTTGCAGGATTCTGATTCCAATATCAGTATTAAGAACTGGATTTCTAAGTGGCTTGTTACCAAAACTCTGCAAGATAAATCAGTTAATGTTCTAACTACTGCCTGGTGTATATGGAAATACAGTTGCTCAAAATTGTTTGATAACAAACACTTAAATTCTCAGATTACAGCTAGAAATGCCTTAAGGATTGTGGATGAAACTATCAATGCACTTACCCCCGTTCCTGTGCCAAATATCACCAATGTGGCTATTGTTAATGATTCTAGTTTTCTTGACTCTGTTTCACAGAATTGTCTTCTTATCTACTGTGATGCTTCTTTTGACAATAATTCTAATGACTCTGGTGTTGGCATTGTGGCTATAAATTCTTCAGGTGAATTCAAGGGTTGCAAACTAGTCTCAGAAATGAGCTCATGTTCTGAAGCAGATGAAAGTGCAGCAATTCTGGAGGCTGCAAGTTGGATTAAGAAGAATAACTTTTAGAAATTTTATATTATAAAGGATGCCAAAAACATTATGGCTTATTTGAATAACATCAAAGGCCAAACTAGTTGGACTTCCTTCTCAGTTTTAGAGGATTGTCTTTTCCTTCTTAAAGATACTCTTCATCTGGGATTTATTCATCTCAAAAGACATCTTAATAGTTTAGCAGACATAGCTACAAAACACAGTAGAATTATGAAAACTTCAGGAGAATGGGATGCTAATAACTACCCATATTTTCTCCCTCAAACTGTAATTTCTCATTAGTAATGAAATCATATTTTCCTAGCAAAAAAAAAAAAAATCAACTAATAAAATCAGGAAACTCCTGGGCGGATGGGATAAGGGTAATGAACTTAATATTTTTTCATTCCTTTACCTATGAGGTGTTGTTTTTGTTTGGGAGACTTTAATCCCTTTTCATACGGGATGAGAAGTTCTTTTTTTTTTTCATTTTCTGTGTTGTTGGTGTGTGGTTTAAACAATCTGATCAAGAACTTTGCTATTACGTAGTATTTTTTTTTATTAGCACCATAATCTGAATATATATGGAAAATATATATATATATTCCCGTTTCCTTCTTTTCAGAGAAACCGTGGGATCTAATGATACCACTTGAAGTATATCGACGAAAGTGGAGGATTTTTCCAACAACTTATGGAAGAGATATCAAAGCATATGTTGACAGATGCCCATCCAGATCGGCAAATCCTGATATGTTATGGAAATGGAAAATGCTTTTTCCCTTACGGGTTTTGTTGGGTTTTTCTTTTCTTCGGTGTCTTGTTTAATATTTTTTGTCTGATCTATTTTGTTTTTTATTGTTTCTAATGGCTGCAGCGGTGTAGTATTAGATCTTTTGAAGCTTCATGTTCATGGTATTACTTCTAAACCCATGTGTTGGAGGCCTTCGCATAAGGACCATAATGTAAGCGAATCAGTTTCTATTTCTTTTATTTCCTTTTTTCTTAGGTGTTTTTTTTAGGGTTTTATTTGATCCGTTGATACAAAATTAAGCCCAATTCACCATTTTGTAATGGAATCGTTTTATCTTATTTCCTATGTTTGTTTGGTTTAGTTTTGTATATTACACACTCACTCGAATATTCTTAAATTTTACTACTTCCATCGTCCCACTATTAAGTGACGTATTTGCTTTTAGATTTAGTCCCACTATTAGGTGACCTATATCACTAAATAAGGAGATATATCTAAAATTATCCTTTTAGTTGATTATAAGAAATATAAGAAATATGCATAATTTGATAGGCATGTTTATATTCGTTATGTAGGTGTTTTAAAATGTTTTTCAATGGTATGAAGTTTGCGAACATCCATGGTGTAGTTTGACGGATAAATCATTCAAAATTTCACTAGTTAATATTCATAAGGGTATAATTGTAAAAAATGTTTAAAAGTATTTTTTCCCTTGCTTTCCTTAAAAATTGTGCAAACTTGAACTAGATCACTTAATAATGGGACGGAAAGAGTATATTTTTAGCAGAAGTTGAATTTGGATTTATGCATTGGTTCAATCATTATCATATTTTCCCATATCATATTTTCTTATTTTTAGTGCTATTTTGAGGAACTAAGGTTTAAATATTTGTTGGCTTATATTTTCATGAGCTCACAAATTTCTCGGGTACAGTTGGATGGACTTTTTCGTGGAGTAGCACTACAGCAGTGGCTCCTCCCCTCAATGTTTCATACTATAATAGCAATATGATTTTTCATATACATATGATTGCTCATCTTCAAATTTGCAACACGTAGTTCTCACCCAAGAAACTTTGCGTGCATATTTTCCAACTTTCAAAATTGGCTGGTGTTAGTATAATTTCATCATTTGGGATGCTCCAGGATTAGGTGCTTGGGAAAAGAAAATGTCCCTTCGATCAATGTGTAAATTATAATCGATAAACATATATAACTGAAAGTTCCTAATTAATGAATCGAGAATGTTTGTATGTACTACGTACTCGAGGTTGTGAATACAACATCTTAAGCTTTTTTTTTTCTTTTTTTTTCTTTTGAAGCATAGGCATCTTATGTTGAATCAGTTACAGACCGGGTAGCTGTTATAACGAGTATTCAGCCACAGGAGCCACATGAGATGACAGTATAAAAATGATGTATCTCATGGTAGATTTTTTCTTAAAGGATCTTATGGCAGTTAAAAATCACTTCAAGTTGATGATATCATTTTGTGTATTTTAGTGTGGACGAAAACAAACTTTGTTTCCAATTGTGATATTTTATGGTAGCTAAAAACATAAAGTTACTTCTTAACTGTGATTGTCTGAGTTACCGACGACGAATCATCAACATAAACGCCAAATAAAACAACTTTCGTCCACGTGCCATTTTAATAGTTCCACAAGCCTTCCTATATTGCCATTTTAATAGTTCCACGGGCCTTCCTATATTTAGGATGGGAACAACTACTTCCATGTATTATACAATACTATACTTTGCCAAGCCAAAAATATGTCAAAACATAATTTTATATATATTTAATCATACTCAAGTATAACATAAAAAATTCATAAAGAAAATTGAAATAAAATCATATTAGTATATCCATCATGTTTCATCAAAAAATTAAACTGATCATAAAAGATGTCCGACGTTCCCTTATAAAAAATACTTAAGCAAATAAAAAACGTTTAAATTAAATTTAGATCAATGATTAAAATGTAAAATACTTATAAAATTAAATTAGAGATAAGTTGAAGATTCCTTCTTTCGCAAGAAAAAAAAATAATTAATCATCAGTCCTGTCCTATGGTCAAAATACAAAGTCGCTGCTAGAAGTTTCTGATAAGAAATACATGGTATTAAGTAAAAAAGTTAAAATGGGAGAACAAAAACGTTATAAAAAGGTGCCACAAAAATAGATATGCTCAAATATGTTTTGATTTCGATCCACATTATTTCCATAAAATAGTCCTTTTGGAGTTTTAGTAGGATCCAGTTTCGATATAAGGCGGTTGAGCAAAAGCTAAACCTCATTTTCTTTGGGTTGCTTCTTGCTCGAATTTTATTTCTTTTTCAATTTAGAGTTTGTTGTCTGATATTTGTTTATTATTTGTTTTGCAGGTATCTTAAAAAATGCATTCGATTGCTTCTTTTCTTTTTCTTGGTGTTAATTTTCTGGTTGTATGTATGGATTTTTTTAAAATACTTCAATTCTTTTGATTTTTTAGTTTTTTGCTTTGTTTTATTATATTGTATTTCCTGCCTAGAATAAACTTTCATTGGTGATGACGCCTTTCGCTGATGTTGCAAAGATTTTTTTTACTATTTCGAGATATTTTCTTATTGGAAAATTTATCCTTGGATACTTCTCTATATAAAACGTTGCAGCAAGGGCATGATCTCATTTTTTTTCGTGGTAAATGTTTTTACCCAGTTAGGATTCATTATGTTTTATAGCAAATTGCAGGACTATATACCTAAATTCTTTTTCGTGCTTCTGGGATTATAATGACTGCAACTCAACACCTGATGATTTGCAAAATCATTTTAAGAACAAAAGAACACTTATCAGTTTTTGGAAACAACCAAGAAGAACTTTTTTTTTGTTTGAAGCAGCCAACTAAGAAGAAGATGATTTTTTTTGCTCAATTGAAAACGATGAGATTAACAATGGTCTTCGAGAAAAAAAAGGTATTTTCCCTGCACATGGAGCCGTTTACTTTGCCTTGATTGTTAATTTCGTTCTAATTGTTGTTTGGTTTGTTTATTTTGATTTAAGGTTCGATTTTTTCTGAAATGATGAACAACAACATTTTATTTTCTTTAGGTAAACCCTAACTATGTTCTCCATTGATTTATTTATTTTTACTGAAAATGATAAAAGCTGCATCCTATTTTCTTTTGGTAAATCCTAACCTCATTCTTCATTTTTATTAGGTTATCTTTAACATATATTAATTGACTAAATTTCCTAAAAGTAATTGTGGAAGGTTATTAGAACGAAATTAAAGTAAATAGGTGCAAGATTAGAGCATCTTAATTGTGAAGCCATTCCACCAATAATTAGAATATAAGAGGTACAAGATTGATTCGTCTACGTTCTCTTTTTATGATTTATGTGGATATTTTAAGATGCATTAGCTCTTCGTTCGTGATGAACATGTGAAGTATTTGAGAAAAAAAACGAATACAGTTCTTCAAAAGAGGTATCCTTCAAAAGTATGATCAGATGAAGAAAGTACAAACTCATACTTGATGGTAAAAGACTCGGGTAAAATTACGACACATACTGAACGAAGTAATGCATGAAGATTGTCTTTTTGGTCATACCACTCTAGAAACCATTTATATTCAGTAATACCAAAATGATTGGTTGTATCTTACTTTGGAATAAATTTAACAGCTTTCTTAGATTGTCTGATGCTTGAGCAAGAAAAAAGAAACAACAAGGTGATGTTAAGGTATTATTTGTGCGAGGTATAACTATAAAAAAATTCTACAGATATAGGCCATAAGTTGGAGATACAAAAATAATTTATGGGGATTTTCATGCTGGACCCGTTGTCATTCTTCGCGGTATTAACGGAAACTATGAGGGAGTCTTTCATTTCTTGAATTAGATAGGCAAAAGTTTTGAACGGATTATTTGTTTATTATCAGTTGTGTCATTATTTACTCAAAATGCATACCGTTGTATAGCATGATGTTATCAATATGCGTACAGAAACTAAATAGAACAATTCTCTGGTTTTTCTTAGTTTAGTTATCAGACACCATTATTGTGGGTCGAGTTTTACAATGGTACAATCCCAACCATTTTTTACTAAAAAATAACGATTTTATTTTGGGTTTATTGCCGTGATTTGTATATATATCTTACCCTTTCTCATTAAAATGAACTATTATCAATCTTACTACCATCCTCTCATTAATTTTCCCTTAACTTTTGGTTTTAAAGTATTAACCTTGAATAAACTTAAGCATATATATGAAAAAGATAGTTCAAGGTTAAGAGTCTATTTTTCATGTTTCCACAGTCAGATGCCTGAATCTAGAAAAAATTCAAAAACACCGCTAATATCAAAATCGAAAACACTCATTCTACGCCTTTATTAGTGGATGAGAGGAAGAAATCTTTTATTGTTCTATACCTGAAGAAGCATTCATAAATATACCCAATTTGACATCTTTGAAAAAATTCTTAGTACTGGACCTTATTTAATGTATAAATTTTGCCATTTGGCTTATTCAATAATTCTTTAGAGTTTTAACTTAATAAATCCAGGCTCTATTGTTAGCTTAGATTAATAGGTTTGCTTAAAGAATTGTATTTTAAGGAGCACAACACTCTTACATGGTTATATGGGTTCTAATATTTCGACATGAACAAATTATGACTTGGATAAACTATGCTGCTATTCTACAAAGGGAACAAATTATGGTAAACTATAATGCTATGCTACAAAGGAAAAAAGAAAGTGTAACAAAACAAAAAATTAGTTGGATAACTATACAGGTGAAGGATCGGATGACACGGTTAGAATGACATTATCATGACATGGTGACACCATTTTTTCGAAAAAATCCAAACGACAATGAATTTGAAGCTAATACATGTTCCTCATATAAAACTCTATATTCTTACCAAAAATGAGACTATTCCGAAATACGAAACTTCACTATCTACAAATTTTAATTTCAACCGTTAATCTTCAACGGTTGATATTCAAAATGGTGGATGGGGGTCTTATACATTGCGGAATACTCTCATTTTTGGTTGGAGTGTAGATATTTACAAGAAGAACATGTCACCAAAAAATTAGCTTCAAATTCATTACCTATTGGATTTAATAGAAAAACTGACGTTAAAATGTCAAGATTATGTCACTTCAACGGATCCTACCTCAACTATATACGCCCTTTTGTCAACTTAGTTGGATTCTAAGACTATTTTTTAATTATAAATCATAAACAAATTCTAGTGTAATGAAGAGAAGTTAATCTAGTAGTCAAAAAAGTACTCTAGAAAAAACACAAAAATATTGAATTGTAAACTTTTATAAACTTAGCAAAAAACAACTTTAAAAATCTCAATTGTAATTCTTAATTTAGTTCCTAGAGGAGTAATGGTCGTATTCAAACTCAATAGAGGTAAGGATTATGCAACCAAGTTTTTCTGTAAAAACGTATGCTTGAAGTGACCGCTGAAAGATTATGATAATACATGAAATGACATATGTCCATAGCTTCCTTGTCTGGACTTTGCGCCACCCCTTAGCATCACCAATATATTTGAAGTAGTTCACTGCTTGAATTAACACAACACCTGAAAAGAAAAATTGTATCAACCTTTTAATCTACCCTTTCCATAAAAGTGTTTCATGTTAATCTATTCACTTTTACATTATTGATCGACCCTTAAAATTAAACACCAGTATAAAGAAGGCCTCCAAAAATAATGGCAATCAAAACAATGTTAACAGTGCTGGTAAATGTGCAAGTCCATTAGTCTAACTCAAAAACACGGTTTGCCATTAAACACATACCTTCCTGAACCCATGACTTCCCAGAACCCAGAATAACAGATTCGGTATCCTTGTCAATATTCTCTACTAATACATCTAGCTCTTTAGTTACGTCCGTTGCTCGTTTTGGTAACCATGTGTACCATGCTTGCTGGTACTTGATGAATTATTCTTTTTTGGTGTAGACATCTCATGTTCAAACCCGTTCATCTTCCTACCGAGAACCAAAAATGAATTTTAGGAATCCCAATCGAAACTTTTCTCTTTATAGGCAAAGCAATGCAAAACCATAAATATTTAGATGAAATACTTGAGATTTTAGGATAATGCAAATTTTAGTGGAAGGCAAATGAATAATGTTATAAGGTTCTAATTAACATCTCCTTAAGAGCATCTGGTCCCTGATCAGATGCTCTAAAACTAAGTTGTTGGTGAATGTAACACCTTTTACTTTGATCCAAAAAAACTATAAGTGAAAAGGTATTTGAGGAAGAGCTTTTCAAAGGAAGGATGATGGAATGGAAACAAAAACAATCATAGAAGATGAGCAGGTGCATTACCTTATTGTCATCACACAAAAATATAAGAATATATTGAATCCCCAAGCCTGTTACAAATCAAAAAGGAAAAAACTTTGAAGTTTTAAAAACCATTTCTTGTCATGCATGCCTATATCTCTTAAAAAGAATGATTTGGAAATAATGAGCATACAATTTAACATAAATTGAACCTAATTCCAAAGCTACAATCTCATCAGTGAACCTAATATACATTTTATGTTGATGAGATGCACATGAATTTGCTGTAAATTAATTAATTAATTAATATTAAGAGATTCCATAACAACCACTATTAAACACTAAAACTACCACATCTCACCAAATCACATTACCTTGCATATCTCTTTCCCCCATTTATGGCAAAAGCACGCGCATGCCTATCCTTGAGTTTAACAAAAATATCATTCAATTGAAGTCATGCATGCCAACCTCATATTTCACGCAATTAGAATCATAATTTAAGTGCATATTTTTTCAATCAAGTATACAGATAATGACGTTCAAACTACAAAGAATTGAAATTATGTATTCCAATTCATCGTATACAGTTCTGAAATTACCATCAATTCTCATTATTTTCTTACCAACCTGCGTTGAATTGGACAAATCCAATATACTCACGCCACTTATTGCAATAATAACATAGTTTGATTCAAAGGGGCTCCTCACCATCAATAGCCAACATGCAAGTCTTTGAAAACATGTGCATCTTCTGTGTGCAATTCATTCAGCTTACCCATAGTTAACAGCACAGGACCTTTACGGCTGAAGGTTAAAAAATGGGTAAACTGAATGAGGCGATAGATAACATAAAGATTTATTTTTAATGCAAGTTGCAATCACAAAACAACAAAATCTGCACTTAATTCAGTCAATGTTAAATAAGCAAAAACTTAGACTAAACCCGGGACAAAATTAAAACAGAATGTAGATCAAAAGCAAACTCTGAATATCACTTGTTGCAGAGAGATTAACTTGGCCTGCAAAGTTAAAACAAAATTGTGTACAATTAGAAATGGTTAACCTTAGAAATCCTGATACGAAACTAAAAGCAAGAATAAAAAATTGGACATAGAAAACGGTAATGCTATTCACCTCACCCTTCACAGTTCTATTCACCACTCAGATGACATGGCGGTACAGGTGTAAACAAAACGTGGGGGAGAGAAAGCTTACTCGGCCAATTCATGTCTGCAGATTTAAAGGTCTTGGTAACTAAAATACTTTTGTGTATTCATATTTTTATGGCCATGGCCATTGTTCTTGGTTTTTCAGCTGAAGCTCTAAGTAGTATATCATTAATCCGTAACATGCCCAGCTGTAGTCTCTCTATTTGGACTTCTCGTGACTGTTGCATCCGTTGAATTTCACTTACATCTCAACTTGTATGCACTTTTTTATATAACCGCATCTTTTATTTGATTTTTTTGACTTTGATTTATTTGCAGTGTAATGTTTAAGTTCATTTGATGGTCATACTTAAGCACCGGTTCCGACATTGGCAGCTCTAAGCATTATGGCAAGAAGAACATAAAAGAAGCTTGCATCTCCAAAGATTTTTTGTGCTTCTTACAGAAGCTAAGCACGAGTTTCTTCAGCATGTAAGGATCGATGTTACAGACACTCTTTTCTTCTTTATCAACGTTTTTTCCTTCACTGTAACATTTCCAAGGTATGAATCAAACATTTCCAACTGTTCTTGATCAACAATAAAGACGAAATTTTAGATTATATGCAGTCTTTTCCCCTATTTTCTTTAGACCCGGAATTAGAATCAGAGGTCTAATTTTTCCGGTTAGAAGAAATCAATGTATGGTTTTTGTTTCTTTTAACATTACGTCTTGAGCTAATAGATGGGATAAATAAAAAGAAAACAAGTTAAATTAAAGCTGCAGGCACGTTTTAGTTGACCAAGTACACTTCACTTCCTCTCTCCCACATTTTGGATTACAACTTGTGGACGGTGGATTTTTGACAAGGGTAAAATTGTAACCTGTATATTCTCGACCCAGCTGTCAGAGGATCATTTATCATTAAAGCGTGAAAGCTCATGCCACATTTCTGATCGAGCGTACTGTCTCTCGGAATATCTTCAAAAGCCTCTGATCGAGTATACTACTACTCAGAGCATATATATGCATGTAGTCTTCAACTGAGATCACATCATATTACTGCGCAATTTCAGTGATCACCTCGTAAAGAATCGTAATGGTTGACGGCTCCTAATGTATTTTTCACTAGTATAGAGCTCCAACGTTTTCAAGCCGTCGCAATGTTTCCTGACTTTACGAGGAATATTCAGATCGAGCGTCCTGCTCCAGCTAGCTCATACCTCGATTTTTGAATGTTTATAGTGCTCCTAGCATGCCTGCTAGTATAAAGCTATTAATTAATATTTCTAGTCGCAAGATTCATTAACTGAATTCCTAGAAAATATTAAGAATATTTTGTTACTTCAACTCATGGTCATTCCCAGCAGAATCCATGGGTTAGTAATAAATATTTCGCGTCAATCAATACTTCTAGTCGCAAGATCATCAACTGAATTCCTAGAAAATATTAATAATATTTCGTTACTTCAAGTCATGCTCATGCCCAGTAGAATTCATGGGTTAGTAATAAATATTTTGTGTCAATTAATATTTCTAGTCACAAGATTCATCAACTGAATTCTTAAAAAGTATTAATAATATTTCGTTACTTCAACTCATGGTCATTCCCATCCTAATCCAAGGGTTAGTAATAAATATTTCACCACAATTAATATTTCTAGTCGCAAGATTCATCAACTGAATTCCTAGAAAATATTAATAATATTTCGTTACTTCAACTCATGGTCATTCCCAGCAGAATCCATGGGTTAGTAATAAATATTTCACGTCAATTAATATTTCTAATTGCAAGATTCATCAACTGAATTCCTAAAAAATATTAATAATATTTCGTTACTTCAATTTATGGTTATCCCAGCAGAATTCCATGGGTTAGTAATAAATATTTGATGTGCAGGCATCTGAGTTACCATCGAGTAAGCCTCGAAAAATGGTGCAAATGCATGACAAATAATGCACAGATGAGCATCCAAATAGACGAACGAACGAACGGTCAAAATATGGACGAACGAGCGTCCCATGGAAATAATGAGATAACCATAAAATAAACCGGGACGTGTGACCGGTCCCGCTCGGCCCACTAGCTAGCCGGCCGGCCGGTCCCCTCTTATTTTATCTATTTTAACTTATTTCCTCCCTCATTTAATGGGTTTCCTTCATTTGAGAAAACTCTCTCATTTGAGAGAAATTTAGGGTTTCCATGCTTTGGTCAAATAAAATAGGGAAAAGGTGTCGCGGGACCGGGCACCTAGCCGGCTGGTCATGCCCTAGCCGTGGCCGGTCCCACACCTCACGATTCCTCATTTTTTTATATTATTTCCATCATCTCATGAAAATTCCCTAATTTTATGAAACTCCTTCGTTTCATGGTATTTCCTTTACATTAAGGAGAATACACCAATTTACATAAAATTAGGAAAGGTGTCGCGGGACCGTGGTCACGGGCTAGCCGGCCATGCCCTAGCCGTGACCGGCCTCACACCTTGTGATTCCTTATTTTATTAAATATTATTTCCATCATCTCATGGAAATTCCCTAATTTTATGAAACTCCTTCGTTTCATGGTATTTCCTTTATATTAAGACAAATACCACTAGTAGAAAAGTTACATTTGGTAACAGTTGAACCTTGTATAAGGTAACAACTCATAAAATGCCCGTTACTAAATGTTAGGTAGTTATATAACAGTGACATCTTTCGTAAAAACTGTTACATAATGTCATCTAGGTTGTATACTGTAACTGTTTTTATAGTAAGTGTTACTATATACCCACGTTAATTTTGTATGTCGACATTACTGTGACAGTTCTTTAAACCAACTGTTACTATATACATATGTTATTGTAAGACATTTAATATGTCACCGTAGTTGGAATTATAGTAACATTTTCTAAACTAAATGTTACTATGTATCTATGTCACTGTAACAGATTTAGTATGTTATCATAGTTGACATTATCGCGACATTTCTGTAAAGCAACTCTTATTATTTATTTGTATAACTAGTTTTCAGGTATCCAATTCAAAAAAAATAACTAGTTGTGCACTAACATCAATTTAATATCTTGATTTAATTTTAAGTAATAGAGCTAGCCATTGCTCGTATTGATGGTTATTTGAGAAAAATTCAAATATAATACGAATAATAAATAAGTTGTACGTTACATAGGAATACTAAAAATATAATTTTTTTTGTAGTTGTGCGGTGTGACGACGAATGTGGCGGATAGCCAAGGTTTTGGTGGAGGTATAGTTTATTGTTTAATGAGAGTAAGTATTTTATTTGAATAACATTAAACAAAAAGAAAACATGGAAGAGTGGTTCAATAGTTATAGTTAGACCCAATAGGTCTCAAGGTCGAATCTTGTGAAGAGTACTTTTATAGAATTTATATTTCATGTCCAAAAAGACCAACTGACGGTAGTGGACGCGGCAGACATGGTGTTGACGGTTGTGGAGATGCTGGTGGTGATGTTTGCGGAAGTGTTGGTTGTGGAGGTGGTGGTGGAGCTAGTGGTAGTCAGTAAAACTGTTATTTTTTGTGATAGTTTCAATAAAAACTGTTACAGTTAATCAAACAATAGAAACAATTTGTTTCCAAACGTGTTACAATAAACTGCTAATGGTAACAGTTTATATGAAATAGTTACAGTAGAAATTATTCAGTAACATATATTTTACAAAGTGTTACTGAAAACTACTAACAGTAACAGTTTTAGAATTTATAAGTCATTTTTTATTAGCCTTTCCGTAACAGGGGCTTTGGTAACACCGAAGAAAAAACTAAAACTATTACGGAAATAATACAGTAACAGTTTTTAACTGTTACGGAACATCACTTTTTTACTAGTGTACACAAATTTACATAAAATTAGGAAAGGTGTCGCGGGATCGTGGTCACGGGCTAGCCGGCCATGCCCTAACCGTGACCGGCCCCACGCCTTGTAATTCCTTATTTTATTAAATATTATTTCCATCATCTCATGGAAATTCCCTAATTTTATGAAACTCCTTCGTTTCATGGTATTTCCTTTACATTAAGGAAAATACACCAATTTACATAAAATTAGGAAAGGTGTCGGGGGGCCGTGGTCACGGGCTAGCCGGCCATGCCCTAGCCGTGACCGGCCCCACACCTTGTGATTCTTTATTTTATTAAATGTTATTTCCATCATCTCATGGAAATTCCCTAATTTTATGAAACTCCTTCGTTTCATAGTATTTCCTTTACATTAAGGAAAATACACCAATTTACATAAAATTAGGAAAGGTGTCGCGGGACCGTGGTCATGGGCTAGCCGGCCATGCCTTAGCCGTGACCGGCCTCACACCTTGTAATTCCTTATTTTATTAATTATTTCCATCATCTCATGGAAACTCCCTCATTTTATGAAACTCCTTCGTTTCATGGTATTTCCTTTACACTAAGGAAAATACACAAATCTACATAAAATTAGGAAAGGTGTCGCGGGGCTGTGGTCACGGGCTAGCCCACCATGCCTTATCCGTGACCGGCCCCATACCTTGTGATTCCTTATTTTATTAATTATTTCCATCATCTCATGGAAATTCCTAGTTTCAACAAAACCCTGAATTCTTCATATTTTCTCAAACCGTTGCTCCAATGCTCGTCAGAAAATACCAAAATTCTCAGGACTGAGACACGGGCAGGTTTCCATGACCGACCATGGATTCCCTAAGTCTTGCAAATAGCCAGCCCCACACCAAACCCTAATTTTGGCCTAATTTATGCATTGGGTCCATACTTTCTTCGAATTAGCCCAGGACTTGTTCGAATGACCGGAAACTGGTCCCACGGTCACCAGGGGCACCTTGGTCGGTCCATCATCTCTCCACAATTAGGTTTTATTACCTAACGCTCGTTCGAGCACTATTTTAATAAATGATTAAACCAGCATTTAGTCATCCTTTCACCAACTGGTCTTCAAAAGACTTTGAAATTCGCTCATCTGAGCATCTGGACACTACACGGTCGATCCATCATCCCGTGTAGCCGCTCCTCCTTCACTCCGTGGTTGATTTTCAATAAGTCATCAATTGATCAACAATTGATCGAAATTGGTTCATCAAACTGGCGACATTTTCTCAATCCGTGAATGTTGGTAAAATGAGCAATACTTGCTCAGACGAGCAATATTTGCTCAGACGAGCAATATTTGCTCAGTCCATGAATATTGATTCAACTATCAATATTCAACAATTCATTAAATGAGCAATACTTGCTCACTTTAACAATCAACATAATTCTACCTAACTATGCTCGACTCAACAATACAAAGACTCATCGTCTCATCAAGTCAGCAATTGACTAATTAAAATACGTTTGTCCTATAGACTCTACAACTACGAGACATCAATCGTGTCACATGGGGGATATTAACTAGGGTTTTGGTCTGGCGGTCTACGACATGTGTGTTCATCCATGAATTGCTTCTGTAACTACCAATTACTACATTGGTTCTATTGTAAATGATATTGATTCTCTCACTGTCAAACGATATTGATTCTCTCTAGGTTTAAAATTTCTCTCCATCTTGCGTAGGTGGCGGCGGCGGGTGGTGTTGGTAGTAACAGAAGGGTGGTGGGATGCCGGTAGAGGAGAAAATAGAAGAGAAATTTTTTTCCAGATCTGAAATCAGAAGTCCCTAAATTGTTCAAAAATGGGATATATTTGGAAGTCCCTAAATTGTTGATGGGCCCCTGATGGGCTTATTGATAAAGAGGGACATAATTATTATGTGAAAAAGATATTTGTATGTGAAAAATACTAGAACCACCCTACTATATGGGTTCAATATTTTCAAGCCCCACCAAATGGATCCTATACTATCAACTCCATACTTTACGAAAAGGATATTACTAGGCCCAAAATACCAGATTTTCTTCAGATCTGGCCCATAATTAATTATTATGGATTTTAATAATACCAAAACTGTCCTTTAGTATATATAGGTAATAAAACTAGGTCTAAATTTCATTTTCATTTTCACTTTCTCTCTCTCATTTTCTTTTGCTCTCACCGGATGAAGAAACAGGCTGTGAAAAACGATTTATAAGCGAAATTTTTCAGCGAAAAATGGTTTCAAAACCTAGATCTAAGCTTTACAAATAAAGATCCTGATTATCTAAACATGAATTTGACATCAACATCACCTGTTCTTCGGAGATTCAATGAAACACAATCGAAAGTGAGTGATAATCATCATCAACAACAACTGAAACTGAAGATTCTCCTAGAAAATCAGACGAACATGTAAGATATCAATTCAATTATGAGATTTCCATTGAATTGGTTGATTTAATTCCGATATTTCGAATTTTTATTTTCTGAAAAATTATTTTGGAGACCTTAATAGTTTGATTTCAGTTCAAATCTGTTACATAAATCATAATCATTGTTGGATCTGTTATAATCTCACCTCTATTTTACCTTTGAGAGAAAATTTTTACAGAAATTTTAAAGAATTTTTTTAGGGTTCTTGAACAGAACTCTATCTATCTTTTAACCTCGCATCTCGATCGAAAATCGGTTTTCAGATTCGAAATATGTGAATCATTATCCATTTTACCCATGTATTTGATATGAATTTCATTTACTTAAATTGTCGAACTGATTTGAGCTCATTTTTCATGGATTTTGTTCTTTGCAAATTGTTTTAAGTTCAATCTATATTGGATTTGGTATTGAGTAGAAGCCATGAAGAATTTTTACAGTTGGTGGCTGCAGAGAAGAGAAGATTGAGATGTTTGTGGTTTATTATTCTGAATTTCAGGCAGTGAAACTGATGGTGGTTGCAATTGAAGCTGCAGAAAGTGAACTTGGTGGTGAGCTTAGGTATATACTTAGGTTTCAGTTACAAAGTTCAGGTGCAAGCTAGTAAGGAAGCATAATGAGATGCAGTTATAATTGAGTTGAATTTCAGATTGCAGGAATGATGAGGTTGAGTTTAAGTGACTAACTGCTTTGAGTTATTTATTCATATGGTTTGGTTTTATACTTCAGGTTAGGTTTGATATGTGTACTCTTAGTTGTTCAAGTTTAGGTTTAAGTTCTCATATTTCAGCAGAGATTTTTTAATGTTTAATTCTGTTGTTCAGGTAACTTTTCGTTTTGGATTGATAAAGAAAATAGGAATGCAAGGTGTTAGGTTCCAAATACTGCAGTACAACTATAGGAGGTAAATAATGAACTCTAGGAACTTTGATTGTCTTCTCAATTTCTTAACATTTTGTGAGCATATGTAGCTCTCATTTATATTAGGAGGATGCATGTGTAACTGTGAATCATCTGTAACTCTTTACGTCACTATATGTTGATTGTTATAGAATTATATGAAAATTCTGAAACCTTGTATTGATAGGATCCCATTTTGATGAAATTGTGCCGCTATAAGCATGTGTATCTGCTAGTTACACATGCTTTTAAGATGTGTATTTGCTGGTTACACTTGCATATTTGATGTGTATTTTGTTGGTTACACCTGTATATTTTATGTGTATCTACCATCATTAAATTATTCTTCTCTTAAGCAAAAATCAAGTATCCACTTTTTTCATTTGGACCTTACTACGTTCTTATTTATATCATACAGTGGATAAGACCATGACTTTCTTATTTACATTTTTAGGAGGGTTCAGGGCCAAAAAGTAGTTACATAGATAGGATAATTGTTGTTTACCTTCTAGTTGCACAAGCTAAGTGGATGTGTAACTTCTAGTTACACAAGCTAAATAGATGTGTAATTTCTAGTTACACATGCTAATTAGATGTGTAACCTTGACTTACACATACTGATTGAACGTGTAACTTCTGGTTATTACATAGATTTTACTTACATATAGTAATGGTTGTTACTGATTGAAAATGTTGCATTCTTTCCATGAAGGTTGCATTCTTTTTATCTTTTGGTGTCTACTTGTTGAATATGACATTTAGTGCTTGTGTTTTGTATAGTCGTTGAAGAAGTTGACGGTGGTAGTTATGCTAATTTCAGAGAGGATGTGTTGTTCTGGACCTAGTGGCAGTATTAGGAGGATACTAAAAGATGGGGAGAAAGCTGGTGTTAATGATCGGTTATTTATGATGCAATTTATGCCTCCTGAAGCTTATGGAGCTGCCTAAGGGCAACAATTCTGCGTCAACTAAGCCTGGTTGTGCATGTATTTCTTTTTTGCCGTTGAGGTTAGCTCTGTAAGTAATTATGTTCTCTTTTTGAGTGGCATGCTTTTTGTTATCAACTTGTCTCCATGAATATCCCCTCGTGAATTCCGTCATCTTATCAATTTTTTGTAAATAAGCATTGTTCTTTGATTTTAGATGTTTACTAGTAGACATTCTGATGTAAACATGCTATATTCATGTGTAACTCCTAGTTCTATATCTAACATACTATACGTACCAAGTATACAAGCCATAATACTGATGCGCAACTGCGGCTTACACATGTCATATGCAAGTGTAACTGCATATTACACATGCCTATGACATATGTAACTGCGGCTTACACATGATATATGCATGTGTAACTGCTGATTACATGTAGAATAGTTTGCTTGTGTATGAACTTTTTCTAGTTTTTTCTAGTTTTTTTTACTTCTTTTAACTGCTGTAGCATTCAAAATGTTATTTTACATTTATTTCATGAAAATATACAACGGAGGAAAGTAACTAGATTTCTGATGAAGGATGTGACATCTCGCTTGGTTGAGAAGGCAACTGCACAAACTGTGTCCAACGTTGAATAACGAAATAAATTATGATTATAAAGTTTTCTGCGAGGTTATTCTTATGTTCCTGTTGTTGCTTATAAAAGTTGCAAAATCTTCTTTGTCGATTTTATAGGTATATGGCATTAGGCTAATTAGGAGGTGGCTAGAGACGAAGGTGGTGACATAGTTGTCAAAGATGCTTCTAAGAGAGGAGATTGACTAGATGGAGACGAACTTACTTATTATACGATAACTCCTAGTTCATGATAAATGGCATATGCCATATGTATGTGTAACTCCTAGTTACACTAGTCATATGCATATGTAACTGAAAGTTACACAATTAAGATGCATGTGTATCTCCTGATTACACATTCTATATGCATGTGTAACTCTCAGTTACACAAGTCAGCTGGTTCGTAACTAAATATGAAGTTTCTGTATACATCTGATTTTTCGGTGTTTGTAGAGTTCAATGAAAAGTGTATTTCGTTTTGATTGTTCTGAAAAGCTTTATTTCTTGTATTGTTATTGATTTTGATTCTGAATTGCAGAGTGTTGCTGGTGGTGGTATTGGAGCTGGAGGTAGTAAAAGTTGGTTCATGAAACATGAGAATAAGATGAATAAGACACTGTATGTTCTTAACTTTACACTGTACATGTAGCTTGCAAATTTTCTTTGTTACTAACCTTGCAATTTTTACACTGATGAATAAGATGAATAAGACACTGTATATATTCCACTGATGTGTAGTTACAGGTGCTCATAGTGGTCCTGGTGTAGTGCAGATGCAATTGGATTCGCAGTTTTAGATGCATGTTTAGGACAGGGAAGTGCAATAGCAGGTAGTTGTATGTTGCTATTTCAGTGGATTTGTCGGGAGTTGATGCTGGTAGAGAATGATGAAATGAGCCATGGTGATAGCTGTAGGATAAATGTTGTTGAAAGAGTGCATAGTGTTGTGTAAATTTCAATTACACTAGATAGATGTATAAGTAACTCCCAGTTATACTAGACATATGTATTTTTTATGTCTATTTTTTTATGCTAAGAAATTATCGTAAATAAATCTTAAAGTGTAATACATGTATTTTTTTTCATGTATACTTTTTTATGTCTATTTTTTGATGTGTAACATATCATTACACATGTCATATGGATGTGTAATCTTTGGGTACACATGTTATATGCATGTGTAACTTCTGCTTACACATGTCATATACATGTGTAACCCTTTCATGCCATACCCATGTGTAACTTCTGGATACCCATACTCGTTGCGTGTGTAACTTCAGATTACACATCCATATATTATTGGTGGGAGGCGGTGGTGGCCGCCGGCGACAGAGGTGGTGGTTCCCGGCGGTGGTGGTTTCTGCTGCTGCTGATGGTCACCGATGGAGGTGGTTGGTGGTGGCGGTAGTCGGAGGTGGTGGTGGTTTTCGGCGGTGGTGGTCGGAGGTGGTGGCGGTTGCCGGCGGAGGTGGTGGTTGGTGGCGACAGTCGTCGGAGGTGGTGGTGGCGGTCGTTAAATATGGCTGTGACATCATGTTTACTATATTTTATTAATTTTGGGTCTAAATTTAAATTTTATTTAATCTGGGGCTTGAAAATATATAAAAGGGTATGGATGTCTTTTAATAACTCGGGACCTAGATTTAAACTTTTTTTAACTAGGAGCATCATATTATGGGTTATTCATGGATCGGGCCTTAGCCTAATTTTCCCTATTTGTATAAACCATCAAAAATAGGGACAATAGTTCAATTTCCACTAAAATAAAAGTATTTTGACACGTGTATGGATAAAAGACAATAATCCTCGCATAGTCGCATATCATATGCATCCCGCACATGCTGCACTCACTGGTATAATATTATATAACAGGCCTTCTCAGGACGAAACCCTAAAATACATTATATCCTCTCTGCAACTTCGTTTATTTATTTACAGTGACACTATTTTTGCAGCTCAAAACAACAACGTTATTGCAAATCGTTGGAGCTGGTAAGCAGGCACAATGTTGATTTCCTTCAATTTAGTCTTTGGCGACTGATTTTAGGATCAGGATTCAATTTGATGTTTGAGGTTCAATTTGATGTTTGAGGTTTTAGTTAGGGTTTAAAATCATATCAAGGCTTAAAACCTAACCAATATGTATGATGGGTGGGTTTATGGTTGCAATTTTTTTCTTACTCGATGGATGTTGAATAGTGATTTTATAACTACCATCTCTTTAATTGCAAGCCTAAAGATGTTTTTTTTCCCCTGTAAAAACTTATGTTTTCCGATTGAAATTCATGATTATACTATTGTTTAGTGGTGAATAATATTAAGCAATTGTTGGGTTTTCTTGTTGCTTGTAGTTAATTTATCTGTGGGTGCAAAATGATTTCTGCTATCTCTTGGGTACCCAAGGGAATTGCAAAGGTTATTCCAGCTGAGGTTGATCCACCCACTAAAGAGGAAATTGATGAGATACTGAGAAGTGGTACCTTAAACAGAAGGTAACTTAAACTTAGTATGAATTATTATGTAAATTTGACAGAGTCGGAGTTATTGCAAGCCTTTTGGTTCTAAAGATTACATTTTATCATTTAGGGAGGACTCGGATAATGAAAACGATGGAGAAATGGATGTTGATGGTGCTGCTAAAGGAGTTGCTTATGAGGCTGCTGCCAAGGTAAAACAACCTAGAAGCGGTACTAGTTTTGGCATAATGAAGAAATGTACGTTGGTTGATGCTGCTAAAGGAGTTGCTGATGAGATATCCCAAGCATTAGCTGCTGCAGAGGCACTTGGGAGAAAACAACCTGGAAGCAGTACTAGTTTTGGTACTAAAGATATGACTGATGCCCTCAAGGAGCTTGACATGGAGAATTATGATGAAGAGGATGATGGTAACTTTTATATATTTCAGTCCATTTTTCATACAGCTTTTTTCTTTGTTTTCGAATGAGGAGAGCAGCTCATTGTTGAGACTATATATAATAATAATTAATTTTCAGGTGATATCTTCTGTTGAAGTGGATTTCCTTTTCGAATGTATAACACAAATATTTTTTTTTATTCTCAGGCATTGAAATATTTAGTACTGCAATTGGGGATAGATACTATCCAAGTAATGCGATGGATCCTTATCTGAAGAAGGATGTAAGCTCGACTGTGTCTCAATGTCCATTGCATCTTGTGTAAATAGTGTAGAGATTCTTAAATGTATGCTCTTGGCAGGATGAGGATGAGGATGATGATGAAGAAATTGAGGATATGACCATAAAACCATCAGATGCTATTATTGTTTGTGCGCGTACCGATGACGAAGTTAGCCAACTCCAGGCATGTAACTGTGTGTGGATTAAACTTCCACTCTTAACCATATTCTAGGATATTATGTTTCTACTTGGAATTGATTAAGTATATGGGCGAATGTATAGTCCATTGTGACTGAGAAGTTTTTTCCGATTTTTCCTGTCATAAGCTTTAGTGCGCATGATTGCAGGTTTGTGTTCTGGAGGAGTCAGAAGATGGTGAACTTAACTTCTACTCTCATCATGATATAATCCTTTCGGCTCTTCCCCTCTGCACTGCGCGGATCGATTGGGACATTAATGGTGGAGGTAAAGGTGAGCAGAAGATCACTCTCTCTTTTGAATAGTTTGCTTGCTAATAAACGTAAGTTTATTAAAGCTTTGATCTGTCTTTGCAAGAAATTGCTTTGTTAGCTTAGTAAGCAAATAGACATGCAAATATTTTATTTTGTTGGATTCTCTTAAACACATTTTTTTCATTTCTTCTCGTCTCATCTTTATATTTGCAGGAAACTATATAGCCGTAGGCACATTGGATCTAGCTATCGAAATTTGGGATCTCAACCTTGTACGTAGAAATCTTATTTGTTCATGATTACTTTTAATGGAATTCAATCTTTGAGTTCGTTAGTAGTTTCCTTCTTCCGCATTGTTTGGAACTTGCGTACAGACTAGTTCTATAACATTTCATGCAACTAAACCTTTTTTTTATACAGATTGATGAAATCCAGCCATTTCTGGCACTGGGTGGTGTTGCCAAGAAAAAAAAGAAGGTATATCATCCGTATTTCTTTGTCTAGCTCTCCTTCTTAAATCGTTCTCCTATTACCCTGTGACCGATGTAACTGCGTCACATGGGCATGCGTTTTGGTTCTCTGTTTCTTTTATTATTTCTTTTTTTGGGCTTTTTGCATGTTACCGCTACCTCCTGTTGTGGCCTTCTTTACTAGGTGTTGAGGTTTTCTTATAGCAAAACAGTTGCTCTTGTCCATGTTTTCAACGACATTATCGTGTTAACAATTCTCTCACACCCACACCAACAACTTTTAAGATATTAAAAAGGAAATGAAGCTGAATTCGTCTCCCAAACTTTCTGACTTAAGCAGAAAATGTAGAAAACTGGAAGTCCATTGAAGCTGTTCCATGTGGAGCAAGGTCTCGTTCATTATGAGTCAGTGGAATTTTTGTTTTGACTGGGATCATCCAGATGAGCTAGGAAATCTTGTGAATATTGACTGGGTGGACTTTTACGTTTTCAAAGAGATCGTATATCAAAAGGACTGTTTACCATGTCTTGATATTTCAGTTACTTGTAAACTGTTGAAGCTGTATTGCTTTCTGTAATATTATGGATTCTAAGCTTATACACTTGGCTCTGTCTTCTGTTTTGGCTTTAAATATCTGTCTTACAGAGTTACAGATTTGAGCTTAGGCATTTGATGTTTCTTGAAATGGTTCTTAGTTCTTACCAATGCAGAATACTTTGTTTTCTTTCAGACTGCCAAATATAAGAAGGGGGGTAGTCATACAGATTCTGTGCTTGGTCTTGATTGGAACAAGAAACTCAAGTAAGCTTCAAAATTTTGGGAGATAATATTTTCTGTTTCATTAACTATTGGTCTGGCTGATGCTGCTTTTGTTTTTTCATACTCTTTTTAATTCATTAGGTATCTTGCCAGCGCAAGCGCTGACAAGTCTGTCAAGGTTTGGGATTTTGAGACAGAGAAATGTCGCACGACAGTAAACCACCATACTGACAAGGTACTGCTTATTCTCAATATTGGTACTTTACTTTGAGAAAATTCTTGCATCATGCTCTTGATTTATTATTTCATTTCTCCTTAATCCTGTTTCAGGTTCAAGCTGTTGCATGGAATGCCCACTCGCCAAATTTTTTTCTTAGTGGATCGTTTGATCGCTCAGTCATCTTGGTAATGCTGATACCACCACACCTTGTTTCCTAGTTTAGTAGTGAGGTTCAGAGTTATGCATTAGATATGTGCATGCTAGAAACATTTTGAATTTTCAGACTGTTCCTACCTCACGATGGAAGGCCCAGTACATGTTTCTTACCAGAGACCAAGTGTTTTAAGCTGCGATTACCTGTCCGTAGCTTTCAAACATCATACTATGTGGTCTTCAAGAGCTACCAGTTGCACTTAATTTGTTACACTTGTTATATGTATGCAACAAAGTGCTAGTGCTGTTAGGGGTGCAATATCGATGTGTTTGATACATGGTCAACAATACATGTAAGAAGTTTAAAAGACGTCGTTCTAAAAATGTATGCAGATCTGTCATTTTTCTTATGACTGAGATTTACTTGGTTAGACAGAAAATCGTTGCATATATTAAAATCCTAAATTTTCTGTATGTTTTAATCAATTTCTACATTATTATGTTTCGTTTGTCCCAATAGTTTGATCTTATAGCAGCCATTTTGAAGAGATCTCATGTCATTTAGCTTTCTACAACATGCAGGTAGACGAGAGAAATCCTTCACGTGTGTGTACTAAATCTATAGTTACTGCAGATGTAGAGTGCTTAGCATGGAACCCACATGATCAGCACTCGTGTTTGGTGAGTTCGTATAATATTTTTTATCTCGAAAGGTTGTTTGCCTTCCTATGTATTTTAGTATTTGTGAAAATTGGTACCCTCACTGGTTAGTTATCGGCTCCAAAGAAAAACAAAGACAACTTTAAATTTTAATTTTTAAGTTGCAACATAATGGAAGTTTATAATTTGGATCAATGGGTCAGAAGTAACATGCTCGCAGGAATAAATAATATCTATTAAAGTAAACTTATCTTTATTCTGAAATATCTCGATATGAAAATTGCTAAAACTGCACTTGCATACTTCATCATATTTTGTTAGCAATGCTGTATCAAAATCAATCTTTAAATTTTATTCTTTCAGGTCAGTCTTGAAGATGGTACTGTTCAAGGCTTTGATGTCCGAGTTGCTTCATCTGACCCTGCTGCTGCACGTTTGGAGCCAACTTTCACTCTTCAGGCTCATGATAAGCCTGTTACCTCGATTTCGTATTGTCCAACTGCTCCTAAGGTATGCATCTGTTTTCTCTCAAACATTTGTAAATTGAGAATTGATCTATATGAAGACGGACCTAATTTGCGATTCATCATGTTTATGTAGCTACTGGCTACAGGCTCGACCGATAAAATGGTAATTCCTTTAACCTAGATCCCCTGTAAGGATTTTTCTTGTCTCTCTACTTGTTATCATAACAATTTGCTTCTTGGTTTCAAGGTGAAACTCTGGGATTTATCAAACAATCAGCCGTCATGTGTTGCATCTAAAAATCTTAAAGCTGTAAGCAACAGTACAGATCTCTTTTGTAAATTCTTTGAATTTTCAGTTATTTGTCTTGGTAAGGCAGTTATATGGACGTGGAAAATTGCGAGTTCTTGTGCACATCAGACTTTCTAAAAATTGATTTTTAATAAGGTGTATGTATTGTGTCACTAGGGAGCTGTATTTTCAACATCCTTTTCTGAAGATTGTCCTTTCTTGCTAGCCGTAGGAGGCTCCAAAGGAGACCTACAAGTGAGTAGAGTGAATTTTTACAATTCATCTGCTACTATTATTCAAGTTTCAAAAATATTTTTGGCGATGTGTATACTCTTGAATTTTCTTAATTAATTAATTAATTGGCAGATATGGGACACATTAACTGAAAACGAAGTTGCTCGAAGATTCGGGAAATACAGTTATAGGAAACCTCCTCCACATGAGTGAAGTGGTTGTGTCTAGCGATAGTACTTCCAAGAGCTCCATCAAAGTCTGTCTACATTATTATTCTGCATAAACTGCATAAATATATCTTTTGTTTTGTGTACTCGGTATAAGCTTATTTGTAATGTTATAGTTGGGCTAAATGGAACAGAATCTGTAGAGGCAAATCCATGACTTATTTAGTTTGTTGCAATTTTACTTTCTGGTAGTAAATCTTTACCGCTGAGGTTGGTGAAAGTTACCAGAAAACTTCTAGCATACTTGGCTACAACATCTGTTGTGTTTTATACCATGGGATGTTGTCGTTTCTTTCCTTTGATATACCCAGATTAGTTCGAGTCTTGCTGAAGATCTATACCGTTTGTGTGTTGCTATCATGTTAGATATTGTAAGATAATGCACTGTCAATGGATCCTCTCTCTTAAGACAACATAACTTGACATGATGGCTCTTACCTCCATTGCCCTCCTTCACAACTTTTGTGCTAGCTAGCGATGACTTTTTTTCTTCTTGGAGAAGCCAGAACTAGGCATTTGAGAGAAGGGTTTTTTTCCTCCCATGAATCAGATAAGATAAAAGAATTATCACCAGGCAATAATTTAACCCTCCATTCTCTCATTCTGTTGGGATGCATCATATAAAAAGCTTAACACCATGTAGGCATATGACTAATTGTTCTTTTGAACAAGCTGAATGTGGAGGTCTGCTGCTAGCTATGGAATGGGCAGAGGAGATTGGAGTACGTTATGCATGTTTTGAACTAGATGCATAGACGATAGTAGATGCAGTCAACGGTAGTTTGGAAGAATCAATCCATAATCCTGATTATAATTCCTCCCTCCGTGCTTTTTTAATAGGCCAGTTTCATAATCCTGATTATAATTCCTCCCTCCGTGCTTTTTTAATAGGCCAGTTTCTATAAATAAAAATTTCAAAAAAAATAGGTAATTTTCCTAATTGGGAAAGTCAAATGTTATTTTAATTTTTTGGGACCACTTTTCTCTTAACTTCTTTTGATGACAAGTGTCATATGGATTACTTCATTTTACTTTTTTTTTACTAACAAGTGTCATGGGGGTCATTTCATTTCACTTCTTTTATTGACAAGTGTCATGAGGACCACTTTCAATGATTAGTTCTCCTAATTTTCTTAAATTTCGTTAAAAACAAAACTGGCCTATTAAAAAGGAACGGAAGGAACATTATTTATTTATTTTGAAAAGAAGGATCCACGATATTATTAAACATGGACTTCTATGGGGTAAGGGGTCTCCATTGGATCATCCCTTACAATTACATTGAGGAAGTTTGGGCATGTATGTTCCCATATATTTGTAGAAATGTTGTTGTTGTTATTTCCTGCTTGTAGTTGTTTGTTTGTTGCATGGTTAATGGTTTGCTAATATACGTGTATGTGATCACGTATTGTCCTATTTGGTGGAAATGGTTGCGTATCTCTTGTGGCATAGATTGAATGATCCACGGGGCTTCTGAAGATTCCTGGACAATTAAAGTCAACAAGGTGGTTGAGTATGTTTCAAAATGTATTTTATGCCATCCCTTTGTAATCGCCATTCTAGTAACTATGAGGAGACCCAAGTTTCCGCTACCAAAGTTGTTGTTTTTCCAGTTGGTGCTGCCATTGCCATATAACTGTTCCTTGTGAATCTCTACATATCCAGCTTGTTCCTGCCGCTTTTGGGATACCTCCTTGCGGACCCTTACTTGCTCCATCCGTATTAATTTCTATCCAGTTTGGGGGTGGTATGTTCCATTTAACACAAATAGTTGTGATGTCCCCCATTGAGTGTCCCCCATTGAGTGTTGTGGAGCATTTTGTTGTCTGTCTTCTGTTTGGGCATTGATGTTATTTTGAGTAGCCCATTTGTAAATTTGACTGAGCAGCAGTAATATATGGAATGTTTGCTGTTGTGTCTCGATGATGTTGTTGTAAACTTTTGTATTTCTCGCCAGCCAAATATTTCATAACATGAAACAACATAGCGTAAATTCATCTTTTCGTGCATGCAACTTTAAGAAGTCCTCGAAGTTTGCTGGTGCTTGCATAGGTGGTTTTGTTGGGCCTCTTATTCTCTGTTGTTGGTTGTGGCCTGAGCCGGATTCTGCTGTTGATGTTGACAGATGGTAACTGGTATCGGATGTGGTGGAATAGTGAGGCCAACATAGGGGTTGTGTTGTCTTGCGTTGTTATTGGAATGTGTACACAAGATTTCCCAAGTTTCTTTGGCCTTAGAGAATTCAAAGAGGCAATGTTGGACGGTCTCCGATTGTAGATTGCATATAGGACATATATTGGTGTTGGTGATATTTCAACTGTAGATTGCAAAGGTAGGTAGTCCATCATGATTGACTTTCCAGAGGAAAAGTCTGATATTTAAGGGCAGTCGGCTTTCCAAATGTTCTTGTACTTTTGTTCAACGGGGTTAGTACTGTTTGGATGGTGGCTAGTGTTTGTGTTTGGTTGGGTTTTTATCAGCACTTCATACCTACTTTTGGCCGTATACTGTCCTTTTTTGGCATGTGGACATATTGTTTATATGGGATTGGGGGATTGAGGATATGGATACCTCTAATTGAGTTGTTAATGCTGGGTGGAAAAATCTATCCCAACATATTGATGTTCCAATTAAGTGAATTGACTTAGCAAAAAAGAACCAATTAAGTGAATGAGGTTCAATTAATGTACTGACCAGATTGTTGCCTGAGTTTCCCAAAATTAACGTGTTTGCATGCATGGGGATCCAGTTTTCTTTAATTGTAGTTGAGTTTTGATCGTCTATCTGGATTGCATAATTTTCCAGCACAAAAGGATCAATTTTAACCAAAATTTTCCAAGTTGGGCTTGCTGCTGTCTGTGGAGTTGGTATTCTTTTCAAAATTGACTCAGGTGGCATGTACTTGAATTGATACATGTTGTTGAAGATAGAATTTGGGATAACGTGTATCTTACAAACCCTTTTACCCAACAGAGCGAAATTGTTCTTTCATGAGTTCCTTATCCCGAGGCCTCCCTGTCTCATTGGTAGATCGAGCTTCTCTTTTATAATCATGTGCATTTTTTTGTAGTTTTATCATGTCCCCAAAAAAAGGTCCGTGCAATCTTGTCGACTTTGTGGTGGATATGTGTTGGTAACAGTTGAGTTTGCATGACATGGTTGACTATTGGCAGAAGGATTGAGTTGATGAGTAGCCATCTTTCCGCCTGGTTGAGACATTTCGTTATCCATCCTTTTACCTTTAACTCTAGCCGCTGAAGTAGTTAAACAAAGATTGGGGATGAGCTTCTACCCTGATTGAACTCCACACCTAAGTATTTATGTGGGTTCTGAGTGGTTTAAAATGGTCGTCATCCAATTTTGGTGTTTGTGTCGTATTCAGATGGTGTATGATGACTGATTTATGTATGTTGATTGTCTGTCCAGTTGAAGTAGAGTAGTTGTGTAGGATTTTGTTGAGGTTTTCGCACGTCTTAGGTCAGCTGAACAAGTGATGAGCAAGTCAAGATATATGGTGACAAAGGGTGTTTGGTTGAAAGTGACCCTGTGGAGTTCCAGTGACATTGATGGAGTAAGTTACTAAGGTTATACACAACATTAAGTAGTCCACGAACTTGGATGGGAAGCCCAAAGAGTTAAGGGTTTGCCCGCATTCTCCATTATGGTATTGCAAATTTATCAATAGAGAATGTAATAAGCCAATCGATAAATTGTCTACGTATGCTAGGAACCTTAGAATTTCAAGATCTTCACATCCACTAGGTTTTACTGTGAATGCAATACTGTATCTTTTTCTAATTTAGTAATGCAATTTCTTTTATTATAAAAAAACAGAATTTTTTCGAGCGTTCTCATTCACCGGATCTTCTGGTTGAGTCCGGCCCCGCCATTAATTTTTTTTTTTTGAAATATAATAAAATTTCGGCCAGAAAAATTCGAAGAGAATATAATTTGGCCCCATAGTATTTTATTCGACCAATCACATGCAAGTTTTTTTGTTACCTAAACAAAGGGAATCTTATTAAATCTCATAATATCTTCAAAAATACATAAACATATATGTTGTTATTATTAAATATAACATTGAAATAAAAAAATAAGAACTAAAATCACATCGAGGTATGCATCGTTCATCATGATTTCATCACAAAATTAAATCAATCATAAAATTAAAAAAAAATGTTCAATGTCCATTTTCTAATGTCCATTGTCTAATGTGAAAATTTCTTTATAACCCAAAAATTCTGGGATGAGACTGAGATGGCCGGATGTAATGTTTATCTCTGAAAATGTTATCCGACCTTCCAAGGCTCAAAAACGCTTTTTGTATTATAGACTAGAAATAACCCGTGCCGTAATCACACTTGTTTGACATAACCAAAATAACCCAACATGGTATTCTTATAAGTGTCCAATAAAGTAGGGAAAGAATAGTGTATCATTGATGTGATTTTACGAATCTTTATAATTAAATTACATCACCATCCTTGTCTGAAAAATCTGCTGCTTTAAATTTGAGTCTCTTCGGGGAAGCGTATTCATGTAATCGTCATCAGAATAAAAATCTTGAGAGCTGCATCTGGATGAGGATCCAAATTCTACGCTAGAAGAATGTGTTTGCTGCTCTATAATAACTGTATTATATTGAGCCTCTTTATGTTGTGATTCTGTTTGCTGTTTGAATTCGATCCACTTAACTCCACGATACTTCATTATTTTTGTGCATCACATCCAATTTCTTTGAATTGTACTAATGAAATACTCCTCAATTAGATATGTATTTGATCTCTATATTTTCAAGAAGAAGAAAAGAGTTGTTCCCTTACATTTTTCTCCTTTTTGAAACATAAATATATAATTTTCTGCTCCTCTAATCTAAGGTTAGTAAATTCTTTTTAGACTTTTATCAATTTGTTTGTATAATGAGAGACCGGCCAGGACTTATATCGTATGGGTCGAATAAATATTATTCTGACACCCACAAAAATTTATTTTAATCAATATAGAAGTTCACGTAATATACAAGCTCACCATGTTCACGACAATTCTATAAATTTCATTCTAAATTCAACAATCCTGGAGAAGGTATTATGCATATAGCAACATAGCATGCCAAAATTGTTTGAAGATTTCGTATGTTTGTCATCAGTGAAGATGGTTGCGGCTCCTGAATTCTCACACCACTGTCTTTTAGTCCATTATCATTTTTTTCTTTAGAGAAAATTGGTGGGGTAAAAAAGAACTCTCTTTGTTGGGACAACCCATGAGATTCAACCCGCTGGATATAAATCATTTTCGCATTAGTAATAATATTTCAATGTTATTGTTATTATTTGCACCTAAGGGACATCGACATTACATAAAATTCCAAATCCTTTCTTACTGAAACTCAAATATTTTATTTGCACAAGTTGGGCATCGAAATTGCATAAAGTCCAGACCCCTTCTTTTTGAAATTCAAAATTTAGTGGATGCAAGTAGTCTGCACCTCTTCCCTCCTTCCATCATTCCAGTCCGAATAAATAGCAAAGTACTGTAATATAGTTCTTCAAAAATGTACTGTATATGATTTTCCCATAGTAAATTAAAGCGATAATATCCAGGAACAAAGTGGCCCATTAAATTTTTGTTCTGAATTCCCCACGGCTTAGGATATACATGATGTTGAAATGTGGTATACCAATTTTAACTACAATACCAACGAAATAATTTTATGGACCAAACAAAATGACGGTTCTTAAAATTTTAATTCAGATTGCTTTCAGTGGTTCAGATTGCTCTCAATGGTTCAGATCAGATCTATATTCAATTCAATAAAATTTTGAACGAGTTATGAATTTTTTTCTTTTTTTAAATGGAAATATGACATGAACTTTTATCGGATCTCCAATCTTTGAAATAGAGACACTCGTAGTTTTATAGTCGAGACAAAATGACGGTTTTTCGATTTTATTTAAGATCACCTCTAATGATACTAATTAGGTCTAAAATTTTGAATGAGGTTTTACACGATCTTTAAAACTGAGACTCAATCCGCTAGCCTCGTGTATGAGAGTCCGGATGCGAACCGTTTGGACTAAGCCTTTAGGTCCAACTTAAATAAACAAAGAAGAAAAAGCCCAAAAGTTAGTAGCATTTGAACACTAATTTTGGGCATGCCTAAAACTTTCAAGGCATACAAAGGACTAGTCCTAACTTGGGTGACCTTATAAGGGGTACCTATGGATGGTTTAATTACCTATATGCCCTTAAATCCTATAAATTACTAATCTATCTCTAATCTTAATACAAAAATCTATAATCATAAACCTAAAAACAGTTTTAACCCCTTCTTCTTCCTCCTCATCCTCCACAGCCGAACCCACCTTCTCCTTTTTTTTTCATCGTATCATTGCCGAAATTTAATCGTCGATTCGTGAAAATTTAGTCGACGATTAAACTCATCTATATAATGGTTCACCGTAAGCCAGTATCTCGTTCTAATCGAGCGATTGAACAACCCATTGAAGAAGAAGAAGATTTAGAGAGTGAAGAAGAAACTCAAAATCAACCACAAAATCAACCGGAAGAAGAGATTGAAGAAGAACCAACTCCAGAAATGAGAATAAGAAGGTTAGTTTTACAAACACATCTCGTATTTGATGTTTTTAATTGGTTTGATTGATTTAATTCGTCAAAATCATGTTTCTGCGGCGGTTACAGGGTATGGTTCGACGCAAAACAAATCTTAGATGTGCGCCGAGATGTTCTTGAAACTGAACCCTGAAAGTGCATATAAACGGCTCGGCGTATATCTGAAATACGTTTTGAGCCGAACTTAGTGACACAGAGACTTATATTTAGGATCGGCTTATTCGATGGTGTTAGTTTTGTGCCGAATATAATTTGTGAATTTCAGAAATTTTGCATGTGCGTAGGATCGGCTTGTATGGTAGTATTAGTTTTGTGCCGAACAATTGTTGTTTGAATTTCAGAATTTTTGCATGTGCTTAGGATCGGCTTGTATGGTTGTATTAGTTTTGCGCCGAATAAAGGTTTCGATTCATAAGTCTAGATTCGGCTTATTCGATAGTATTAGGGTTGCGCCGAATATCATTGTTAAAATTTCATAAATTTTACAAGTGTATAGGATCGGCTTATTTATATGATATCATGTTGCGTTGAATACATGTTTGAGTTCATAACCATAGACTCGGCTTATTCGACGGTATCGGTTGTGAGCCCAATATATAGGATCGACTTATAATTGTTTTGTGGTATGAGCCGATCCACTCTCTGTGTAAGCTAATAAAAATTTCAAGACATGATTCGGCTCATATGTGTTATTTAGGGTAAGCCGAGCCTTCTTATTTTCTTACAAGTTTTTGGATTTCCAAATCTCTTTGTTGTTCGAATTAGTCTTATAACTTTCATACTTGTGTCAGGACCAATGCATCTACAAAGAGGAAGAACATGGAGGTAACACCTTCTACTTCTAAAACTCCCAATCCTAGAAGAGGAGGTAAGAAAAAATTGGGAGCGGGAGGTAGAGGAGGAATTTTAGAAGAAGAAGCTGAACAAATAAGAATTGAAATACAAGAAGAAGGAATAGCTGAAGATGAAGAAGTTGATGATAATCAAGAAGTTCATCAAGAAACACAACCCCAAGGAAAACCCAAGAAAGGTAAGAAGGTGGCAGAACCCGAGAAAGAGAAGAACGATGATGATCGACGGATCACTGGTTTACACATTCATCTTGGGAACCAAAGTATGATCCTGATCCCACCGTTGAGTTTTGGAATAATTTATACAATCACACATTAGATGCGTCCAAGTTAACACCTTTACTGGATGATCCATGTGAAGAGGATCCGGGCTAACACCTTTGTTGCAAACACTTTTATGGTACACTTTTATGCCCTTTTATGTACACTTTTATGGTACACTTTTTCTTAAGTTTTAAGTACACTTTTATGGTGTTGCAAACACCTTTGCTTTTAGGTGTTGAAATTTGTTTTTAATGGTGCTGGGATTGGGTTATGGACACCTTCAATTTCATGTTTTAATGAATAGCTTAACAGTTATGCGCCGAATTTATAGAGTTCGGCTTATCCTCTAATGTTAGTTACGCGCCGAATCATTTGTCCTGCAGGTTCGGCTTTTTCTATAATTTGAGTTATAAGCCGAGCCTTAAAAATCATTATTGGTGTAATCCAGTATTGGTGTTCCTCAAGCACGATCAGGTTGATGTTCCTCAATTTCATGTTTTAGGGATCCTTGGTATCCTCGTGAATTATGGCTATTGGATCAGGTTGATTTTCCATGGGTCCAAGCACGATCTACAAAGAATATCACAAGGTTAAACACTAGAAAGGGAATATAATAACAAGGTTCGGCGCATTCGATAATCACATTATGTGCGGAACTATAAACATTTACAGGTTTCGTCTTATATGATATCCTCAATATGTGCCGAACCACGAACAATATTTTAACCCAAAAATTAACAAATTCATGTTCGGCTCAGAAGATAATCATATTATGTGCCGAACCTTGAACATAAGAGGTTTCGGCTTATACGATATCCTCAATATGTGCCGAACCACGAACAATATTTTAACCCAAAAATTTACAAATTCATGTTCGGCTCAGACTATAATCATATTATGTGCCGAACCTTGAACATAAGAGGTTTCGGCTGATACGATATTCTCCATATGTGCCGAACCAGTAACAATATTTCAACCCAGAAATTAAAAAATTATGTTCGGCACATACGATTTTGGATATGTAAGCCGAATTAGTAATGATTCTATTCCGGGCTATTCAGGATGTTGTTCGGCTTACTATGAAACTTTCATATAAGCCGAACTAGTGTCTAGCAAAAGGGTTGGAATTGAAAATATAGGTTCGGCGCATGCAGTAAACAGATTCAGTAAGCCGAACCTTTCATCAATTGGTAGATTCGGCTCATAGATGTGAGCCGAACCTCAACCTGTTTCGCCGAACAATGATTCATAATCTAAGAAATCAGCCATTTGGGAATCATAGGTGTAGTTGATGTGTATTTTCCTAGGTTTTTTAGATGATATATGACCCTCCTCATCCTCCATTGAATCAAGAATTAGAATTTTCTCACTTTCTCCTTCTCTTTCTCCTTCTTAACCAAACCAAAACTCTTTGATTTTTTTTCCTCAAATTTTTCATCTAAACAACTCTTATAATTCTAAAAATTATTTTAATCACCAAACAAAATATTTAATCACTAATCAAGATTACTAACACTAATACGTAAAGGGCAGATTTGCCATTAAAATTTTTTTGGGTTAAGGGGTTATCTGATTTTGCTATTCAACAACCTTTTTTTGTCTTCATTCAGTATGTCTTGGAAGATTTTGGTATGCCCAGTATTATGGTTCTAGCATTTATGTGCCATTCTTTCCTAGATTTCATTGGAACTTAAAAAATCTCACTTATTCGAAGACAGAGACAAGAGAGGAGGGAAAAAAAGAACAAGTCAAATATCCATTGGATGGAGCCACCATTTGCTTCTTTACTGATCAATAACGGTTAGAGAAGCCACTTATCTATGAGTTTTGATCTTGAATGATCTTCTTTGGTTAGTTGGGTTTCCTCTTTATTTTCCTTATCTTGGCTATAGGCCCATCATTTGATTGGCTACGACAAAGCCTACGGGAGAGTCTATAGCACTCTAACTTAGACTTGATGTTGACGATGACAAAGCAAGAAGATTTATGTAAAAGTGCAAATTAAGAAAATGACCTGCTTCCGAGCATATAATTAATAAAATTTTAAATCCGTCTATTAACTGGCCTTTCCGTCAGATTTTTAATCGGTACCCACCAAAATGGTCAGCCTCTTTGATTTAGTCAATTAAGTCGCAGAAATTACCACTGTAACCTTATCATTTTATCCTTACGTCTCAACCATCTTTTTCGTTTCATGTGGTTGTAACCCGACATGAAAGAGAGAAAGAAATGTTGTTGCTGCGTCAACGGAGAAATCAAAGATTCTTCACCAACAATTTGTTCAAAAGAATACGCCTCTGATTTTCTACTTTGTATTGTTCTTAACTGTTCGTCTCTGAAAGTGTTAAGTGAAGAATTTCAAAAAACTTTTCATGATACTAGGGTTTGATCTTCAACAAAGGTGGATCTTTTTATTGCAAAATCTTAACACAAAGTCAATTTGGTAACAAATTTAGTATCAACACATCTCGTTTTACAAATCCATATCTGTTAAGGTACCGATCCTAAACTCGTCATAAGCCCATGGGTAGAACTCAACTCGAAAACCGGTTGACTAGATGAGGGAACCCATTAACTTATAAACTACCCAATTAAGCCCCCTCTAACAATGTGGGACTAAGATCCCAACATCCCACCATGCTTCCAGACCCAACGTCCTCGTTGGCCCACTCTATCGACACTAACCCGGCGTTAGCCCTTTCCTTTTGGCGGCTCCACTCGACTATCAGTATTCAATGCGGTGACAACTACACCCATACATAGATGTCCTTACACCTTAATTCAGCCTATAGGTCACCCCTTCCGTGGAGCGGGTATGGGTCGTGGTGGTTGGCTCTGATACCAAATGTTAGGGTACCGACCCTAAACTCGTCATAAGCCCATGGGTAGAACTCAACTCGAAAATCGGTTGACTAGATGAGGGAACCCATTAACTTATAAACTACCCAATTAAGCCCCCTCTAACCAATGTGGGACTAAGATCCCAACAATATCCGAAAAATATCAAGTACCAAATATTTTTGCCCGATTCGGCGAATTTTTCTTTTTAATAAAGCTTGCTGCAATTGACGAAGGGGATTGACATGGTTTCTGATTTCAAGTGGGACAAGGAATTAGTAGAAGAATGGGTTGTTGTCGGACTTGAAGATTGAGCCAGAAATCGGTTAAGGAAGTGGGTGTTGCCAGTGAAGATTAATGAGTTTTTTTTTCCAGTGATTTAATGGAGAACTACATTTGAGCTTTCTTAAGTTTGATTTGATTTGATTTGATTTGATTTGGTTAATTTGGCATGATCCACAGAGATTGTATTTGTTATTTCATGTTGATTTTGCATCAAATTTCGGGGGTTCCAATTAGGGCTTCAATCGGTAGATCTATTTAATTTCAATATGGGTTGATTTTGAGTTATTTTGACGATTAGGGTTCTTGATATTTATTTGTGAGATTTACTTTGGGGAAGAACATGTTACATTTTTGTGATGAAGAAGACAATCCGGTTATTGTTTTAACTAGGTAGTGATTCGGACTCTTTAGCTGCTTAACTATGTCCGAGCTAGTGAGTTCATAAGGGGTTTTATGTCGTTTTCTAGGCAGTTAAATGTCGTTACCCAAAAAAACGGGATGAAAACTGTCAAACTCGTCTAGGACTGCACATGGGAAGGTATAAGCTAAAACCAACCTAGCACCCACAAACTGCGGATTTTTATTTTTATAACCAATCCCGTACCCACAAACAGCAGGCGAGTTTAGGCGGAGTTAACCCTCTTTATATTCAATAATCATTCACACATATCTGTTCTTTTAAAATTTAAATAAACTACTTACTTAAGTTATTGTATAACTTAAAAAAAGAAATCATAAACATAATATTGTTAAGCTTAAACAGTACAACTACTCTACTACTTTAAAGTTCAGATTAAAACTTAAACAATAAAATTTTCCAGACTATCATCTTCAAATCTCTCCTCCTAGCATCCTCAAGGATCAAGGACTTCCGACACGGTCTTCTTAAATACATCTGCAACCAAATTGAAAATTATGTTAGCTTCCGTTAAGGTCTTTACTCTTTACTGACATATACATAAAATAGAAAACAAAGAAGAAGAACATTTTGAAGATTACCTTCCTCAATGCTAGAGGAATCATCTGGTACATACTCCATTAGAAAATCAAGATCGACAGGCTTTTCTAACCAACTCTGCGTACAGAGTAACGCCTCAACTGTCCTCGCAGACAAAGAGCTTCTCCATTGACTAAGAACACACTTCCTTGTACTAAATGCAGATTCAGATGCAACTGAAGAGACAGGTATAGCTAATATATCCTTCGCCATATGTGAAAGTACTTTATACTTGGTGCTATTTTCTTTCCATCAAGCCAATATATCAAAATCGGGATCATTTGGAACACAATCATCCATCAGATACTTATCTAACTCTGAGTTTGCATCAAGAACTGGGTTTTTTCTACGCTTTTTCTTCCTTGACTCAAGAATAGCCTCAATCGAATCATCTGCCATAACATCAGGAGTTACATCCACAGCAGCAACACTACATGACCCTTCCTCCACTGTTGAAAACATAGAAACATGATAATTCTCTTTTGCAACTTCCATTTATCATCTACATAATTAATAGTTACACACATATAATTGAAATTATTAGGCGATGTCCATGTATCTGTTGTTAGAGATACTCTTTATTTGTTCGCCTTGAAATATGCTTTCAACAGTTTCTTCTCATCAATATACATTTCTAAAATGTCTTTGTAAATTTTCATACGACTTGGGACAGGAAATCTAGGCTCAAACTCTTGAAGCAAAGACCTTAAACCCTCTGCTTCAACAATTCTAAATGGCAACTCTAGCTTAATTATAAACTCCACTAAACGCCTTCTGCACCTATCATAACTATAAGAGGAAGCAACTAGTTTAGCACTAACACCTGGATTTGGGGGTAATAAAACAATACTCTGTTGTTCCTTCTTCCTATCAGGATTCTTAGGACATCTAGCCGCATGATTCTTCAAACTAGTTGTCTCATTCCTAACCTTTGCATCAAAAGTATTTTTACAATGATTGCATCTTGCTTGAAGAGGATTTAACCTAGTAAAATCTTTCACCCATACATCAGAATACTGTTTTGACTTCTTGTTACCTTCACCTGGGTTTGTAACTTCAGTTTCAAAGACAACAGGTACAGATTGAGGTGTCCCACCAGTTTCAAATTGAGGTGTCCCACCAGTTTCAGATTGAGGTGCTACTGAGGCTGGTGCTGCACTTGACATTTGGCTGGAAGTAGCTGTAGCCAAAGCCAAAGGTTGAGATGATGAACCTTCTTCCATTAACCTCCCTAAAAGAAAATTGAACATCAATTATACTTCATACCTAGATACAAATGAAATCACTTTCATTACAAGAGACAATCGAAATAAATTCATAATGAATATTGGGTTAAACACTAGATAAACAAATGCTGGATAATCAATTGAATATCAACATACATCACCACATCTGAAGGCAAGTCAGTGAGCAGGGAATACGTCTATTGCTTCATTCCATGAATCCCATGTTACTAAGTTAGCTGGGGAAAGGCTAGACTAAGCAAATAAAGATTGTAATACAGTACCTAGCACAATTTAACATGAAAAAACTAGAAGAAAGGATTCCAATGACAAGAATAAAACATTACATATAACATCATCAAATTGAACTTCCTAATAATTTCAAGGCTAGTTTCACCAAGGAGAAAGACTAACCAAACAACATATTATTCAGGAATTAGTCTACACAAACACTGATTGTTTCATTCATTCGAATCATTGATCAGGTTTCCGTTCTAATTCCAGAAAATCAAATTGAAACAAATCAAAAATATAAAATCAAAACAAAAAATAAGAACATTATAATTAGAATTCACAGAATCACAGATGAACATTAACTCAGTGAAGAAAAACCAAAACCCAAAATTTTCATACCTAGGAAGTTCACATATGCAGATTAGGTGTTGAATCTGTTGATTTTTCGATTGCTGGTGAAGATTCGAAGTTGTTGTTGTTGTTGTTGTTGAATTGTTGATGAAGAAATAGACAAGTTACTGTTGTTTTCGTAGCGAATCGTAGGTGAGGAAGAAGACCGAGGAGGAAGAAGGGGAGAGGCCGAACATAGAGACGAGTCTAGAAATTCTGAAAGTGAATGAGGGTTTACTAGTATTAGGGTTTCATAATGGAACGGACGGCTAGGATTAGTTTTATCTAAAGGTATATATTTTGTGGGTTTTTCGGGCGGGTATGAGCGGGTATCAACTAAACCAACCTCGCACCCACGGACAGCGGGTATGTTTTTCATAACCAACCCCACACCCACTACGGACGGGTATGGACTAAAAACCCACGAGTTTAACGAGTACGGATGGGTATGGATATTGTGGGCGGGTGTTATGCAGCCCTAAACTCAGCCACTTTATATAATGATTTCAAAGTAACAGTCACTTTCTTAAATATAATTCAAAAAGTTGGTCACTTTATTAAAAAGCCCAATTAAAAACCCTCCGTTATACATATGTTAGTTTTAGTATTGTTGATGCTACTCGATAGTATTGTTGACCCATTATACGCTTTGCTTAGTGATCATTTACAATGGCCGGATACAGCCAATGTTATGTCGATTTGACAAATTGAATATGTATCTTAAACAGAGCTATTCGTTAATTTGTCTCAACATCGATCGAGGTTGCGATCATTTGATTTTTGTACAGGGTCTTCAGGGTACCCTGATTAATTAGGCTGATGGTGATTTATATGCCTCTTTTTATTCGCGATCACTTAATTAAGCTTCGTGCATAAGTTCACTTTTACCGTTATTCGCTTGTGCCAAAATCAAATCTTATTTAACTGGTTATACTTTGTACATATATATAGATTTTGTCCAGAACTTTTAATTGTAGAGTTTGACCAATAAAAAGTATCTTAGGTTATTTTACTTACTAGGGGTTAGTTATGGGAGAGTTCGAGAGATTTTAACGTATTTAGATTTTTTCCTGTTAGTCCTGAGGGAGTTTGAGGGAGTCTCTCCAAATCTTCGTTAGTCGTGGGGGAGTTTAGAGGAGTCTCCTAAACTCTCTAAAAACACCTGTTAGTCGCTGGGGAGTTTAAGAAAAACTCTTGAACTCCCTGTTAGTCATAAAACCCTACAATACTAGGGAGTTGGTTGCTTTGGGGAGTTCAAAGGAGTTTTTAGTGTATTTTGGTCTCACAACAAATCTCTCAAAAGAGTAGAGATTTGGGAAGGAGTTTGGTGCGTAGAAAACCATAGGAGAAAGAAGAGGAAACGTTTTTTTCCAGGTAAGTTTTTTTTCTTCTTTGATCTCCATGATTGTTTATAATAGTTTGATTTGTGTACTATTTTGATTGTTTTTCATATCTTTGATATCCATGATTGTTTATTTTGATTGTGTGTATAGTTTTTTTTTGTGGGTACTCTCTCTCTGTCAAAACCCTAATTTGTGGTTCAAAAGATCTTGGTAAGAAATTGCATGATTTGATTATAATGATATATTTAAATTCAACCGTTGGAATATGATGAAATTTGAGTATGTCATAGTTTACCTTGTTATAGAAGTACAGTAAAATTTTCACGTGGATCAGGTCACGTTTGCTACTGCAAAGCTTGCACAATATATGACTATGGTCTGCTGAGTTTAAATCCCGAATAGGGGACTGATTCCTATTTATCTCATTCTCCGCTTATCGGACAAAGCTCAAAATTTTAGTATGATGTTTGTATATATGAAGGTTACCTACTGTAGAAATTTCATGAAGTTCTGATCACTTTAGGTACACAAAAGTGTGAGAAATCCGGAACTGAATTCTGTATGCACGTATTGAAAGTAGTCGGGTTCTGAGTAATGTATCTTTTTAATGAACCGTTGGAATGCTATGATTTTTGAGTGTGTTGTGGAATATTGAGTTGTAAGTGTACCGTAAAAATTTTAAGAGGATCAGGTAAGTATTAGTATTGAAAAGATTGGACAATCTGAAACTGTGTTTCGGTGAAACAAAATTCCTTTACAGCTATCTTCATAATTTGTTATGTCATCATGCATTAATTGGCTTGCTACTTTGCATGGTGGGTTTGCAAACCGACGATATTGTTTAACACCATTTTGTGGCCAACGTTATCATTTGAAAGAATTTTCTGGTACGGGTAATCATGCGAAAAAGGCTGAAGAATTATTTAACATGCGTCATGCTTCTTTGAGGAATGTAGTTGAAAGATTGTTCGGTGTTGTGAAGTCTCATTTCTTGATATTTAAGTCTCAACCTCCATTTCTGTATCAGGTGCAAGCGGAGATAATGACAGCTTGTGCAGGCCTACACAACTTCTTACGAAAATAATGTCGTTCAGTTGAGTTTCCGGTCGAGGAAGAGGAAGATAGACATCCATCAACGCTTGTAAATGACGATGAAATTTTGACACAACAAACTCAAGAACAACAACGTCAAGAAGCTAGTGCATGGAGAAAGAGTATAGCGGATGATATGTGGAAAAAATTTCGTGAACAAAGGGAACTAGAATTGTATGGAGACCGTTAAATTGAAGGGAAAAAAAATTATCTCGTTGCACAAAATAACATACTATTGATACAGAGATATGATCATTTTCATTTATTTTTTTCTTTTGATTAAAGATCAATGTTATTTGTAAATAAGGGTTTATTGTTTCTTAAAAGAGAATGAGTTAGGAGTGAACTCTCTCAAACTCCCCCAAACTCCCCCAAACTCCCTCAAACTCCCTACACTCCCCCAAACTCCCTGAACTCAAAACACACAAAAATCTCTCAAACTCCCTACACTCTCTCAAACTCTCTCAAAATCCCTGAGATTTAAAATACACTCAACTCCCCCGAAATCACTCGAGGACTAACCCCCTATTAGTTGATTAAATTTTAATTTGATTTGTATCTAATCGTAATCGATATTCATAAGGTACCACTAGTGGAACAGGGGAGCACGGGATCCAAATAGGTTTTGGAGTGGGGAAGAAGATAGAGTGGTCGATCGTGACAATATAATTCGTAGTTGGATGATTTTATTATAGGGTGTAAATAAAAAAGTCAAGATATGGGATATAAGAGATATAAAAACTTATATTGATGGTACTTCTTATAGAACACAGAAAGAGGGAAAAGAGACACAAAATAGAGGGAAGAAAAGAGAGATTTTTTATTAATGTGTGTGTATAGAATATAATGTTTAAGCCTGTATTTATATAGATAAAAGAATTGGTGTTCAAGATATGTAAATCCTAAACTTAGACACGAAGGGAATCTTAGTAAATATACAATGGTTTATAACACTCCCCCTGATGATCATTGTGGCTAAGTCATTACAAGCATACCAGGAAAACTCAAAAGAGAAAAACCTGATATTGCATAAGTATGTAAAAACTCAGACAGTGTTGGACACGCATATGTTGCCTCGTTAAAACCTTTACAAGGAAAAACCAGAAGGACAAAACCTTGACTAAGGAAAAATAGTACAACTTGTTATGTCCAGTAAAATGTTCCTTGTATGATGGTGCTCCCCCTGATGAGTACTTAAGTTAAATCTTGGCTTGCCAATCTTTGAGTCGACACTTCCTAATTTCGATAAACGAATTTCTTGAGTGCTGGAGCTAGCAATGCTTTCGTGAGAAATCTTCCAGTTGATGAAGTCTTCTTTTGTGTTAGTCTTCTAATAGTGGTGTTCTCGAGTCTTCATGTTTCTTTCAATACATTGAGTACTTGAGTCTTGGATTGCTAATTTCTTGGAGATGATTTGCAGAAATAGTTTATGTAGTTTCTTCAATAAAGTGCCTAGATATGAATACCTTATCATACGTGAACAAAAATCGTATTTGTGAGAAGGAAATCCAAATTCTCAGGAGATGATTAAGTTGATTTGGTTTAATCAAATGTGGGCATACACTAAACAACCAGAAAATGATACAACTCCCTCTTGGATAACCATCAAGTTGAATCAAATTTCCTTACTAAAACCTTGCCAATAAAGGGAAAAAAATTGGACGAAGGAAAAAGAGCACAAATATCAACATTTTATACAAAATAAAATAAAATAAGTAAATGTCAATAAGATGTTGCCTCGTTAAAACCTTGTCAGGAAAAACACGTGGGATAAAACCTGAAACGAAGGAAAAGAGTACAACTTTGACACTTTATGGATTCTAACTCAACTATATGAGTATTACAGAAAAAGAACATCAAAATCTTAACTCTAGTCTACTTCAAAGATGAGTTTAAGCTAGCATAATTCTAACTGCAGATTTAAGAAAGAAAAATAATAGAATATATGCTGCCAAAGCGTGGATTTTAGTGTTTTTAAGGACTCCTCAAGAGACCTATAATGTTGAAATCATCAACTAATTAATCCGGATTTTTGGTTCGTTAAAATTCTAAAAACACTTAAAGGATTGTTAAACCTGATAATTGAGTGAGGTGACTGCCAAAATATAATCTGAATCCTACAAGGATTACAAATACGAATATGGTCTCTGGATACATGCGAGTCATTCAAAGACTATCACGCCAAATGCATCATACAAAGAGAACAATTATTAAACCAATCCCGGGGTTTGAGAAAAAAATAAAACTCTCAAATCGTTTTTACAACGAAAATATTTCTCATATGAAGACGCAATATCACTACACCAACCTGTAATTAATAGGCTTGGCATGTTTAAGGTGTTAAGTTTGGATCCAAAATTGCATCAATCGAGAAATTAATCCAACTTAATTGGATTGTATGCCAACCAATCACATATGTCGATATTCCTCTGCAACGGGGTTAACAACCACTGTCTTTATTATTTTAGTAGCTACGATAAATGAATATTCGACAATCATATTAGCTTATCACGATCTCACACAACTTCCAGTGTATGCATACTTTGAAAATTTCAAAATTTACTGGTACCAGCGCCCACGGGCATGATAATCTCCTACTATTCAAATGAGGAGATATGAATTTTGAGAATGTGAATCATATTATGATAGACTCTGTTGGAGCTATATGTAGCCTACATAAAAATGCTACTTGCTTGCTATATGTGATTGAATTTACTTTTACAAACGACATAAGATTATATTAAAGCTATATGAGATATTTTCACGTCTAATAGACAACCTTTTTCAATTTGATTAAAATGGGAAAGAAACGTCTGGTAATGTATAATCTCCCCCTAATTATGGAGGAAATATAATCGTCTCGTATACGAAAACAAGTTCGCAGAGTATTATCCGATTAAATCGAGGACATATACTTGTAATAACATCTGGACTTTAACAACACCAGTTAGATCGTAGATAATGACTTCAAAAGCCATAAAAAAATGTCCAAATAAATAAATAAAATTGTAGTCTACTTTATGTACAAATTTAAAATCAACCATGGATTCGTTGGTTAGAGCAAGAAAAACATAAATCTCCAATGACCTATAGGGTTGACGAGATATTCATTCGCATAAGAATAAAATTATAGACACTTTATTTTATTCAAAGAAATTAATATTGAGATCAATATAGTCACTACAAGGACTAATTAATGATTTAGGATAACATGTCGGGTGCACACCCATTGATCTTTTGTGTCCTTGGTATTCCAACTACAAGTTAAAATATCCGAATTTTGGAGATTATTACCCTGAGGGAAAATCAAAATTGCTTAATATCCCGCAAGAACACAATAGTTCCCTGTTAAATTGGTTACTGCGATTGGCTTAACCAATAATAGTGATATTTCATCTTTTAATGGTTGACATAAAGAAAACGCTTCTTTAAACAAATAATGAAGCATTATTTTATTTTTAGAAAGAAAAAAAAATTCACTTTGTAGATTATGAATGGTTTCTTGTAAGGAATAGAAAACAATGATTTATTATTAAATAAATCTCCTTTCTCATGAGGTTAATGGACAAACCAAATATTAATTGGTTTTTATGATTTAACAAAATCGTATCGATAAAAGAGGAGAACGATATTGTCAATTTAGTCATCACATAGGAAAAATCCATTTGTAATTGGCGAATCGTTTCATGTAAATAAATCGAAACTGAATATAAAAATCACATGATCTTCAACGGATGAAGATACCAAACTGAATATGCCGGAGGTTTAAGAACCATGCATGTGATTTAGTTACCACAAGGTTAATCAAGTCTCGATGACACCGACTTTTTGGTGATTACAGTTTCATTAAAGAAATAGAAACTGTAAACCGTCTTGTGATGAACTTTTTTTTTCTCCATGAAAAAGAATATTAGAGAAGAAAGGAGATCAAACTTTTTATTAAAAGATCGCCCATATCTCATAATTATAGATTAGATCCTATATTTTTAGGATTAAACAATGGATTTCAAGTACCAGAAACTTTGAGAGTGACCATGATATCGTGTTCGGTGTAAGGAAAATATAAATCCATTGTAGGAAAATAATCCATGATGATCACATCATATCGGTAAAAGTGTAAAAAATATGCCAGTGATAGTAACACGGATCTTATTCATCATATCTTTCTAAGAGAGATGGGGGTGGGGTGGGGGGGGAATGGTCGTTCCTTACCGGTAACTAACCAAATAAATCAGCACCATTACTACCTTTCAATGGAACGAACACAGTAATAAAAGAGAAGCATCACCAACTTAACAATTGCATTGGAACTAAAAACAAAAATAGAGAATTGAATAATCTATAATGCTTAAGAGTTTTTGAAAAAAAGAACGAACACCTGAACAACTTGCAGTTGACATTTCTTGTCATTACACATATTGACACCCTCACAATAGAAGCATTAACTCACATAAGCACAGAAAAGACACAACAAAGAATATATTGGATTTTCCCTAGTAGAGATAACATTAAACTGAATTGTGATGCTTCTTGGGTGTCCAAAATTCTAATGCAGGATTTGGTTTTGTGTTGCGAAATTGGCTAGGAGCAGGAATTTGCATCTCCATAGTATCAACAGCAGAAGAAACAGAAGCTTTAGCTCTGCTGCACACAACAAGATGGGCCGTTGAAAATAACCTGCAGAATCTAGTCATAGAAGGGGATAACCAAGTAACTATTAACTATCTACAAGGGAAAGAAGTTTCAATTCAATAGCAATGCTTAGCAATTTTAGAAGAAGTTAAAATTTCAGCTGCAAAACTAGTTTATTTTTTGGGTTTCCAACATGTAGACAGGCGAGCAAACAAAGTAGCTGATTTATTGGCTAAAAAGGGAAGAAAAGAAGATCAAACCGAATGTTGGTTAAATTTTGTACATAGGTTTTTAATTCATTCAATATATTTCGACTCTGTCAAAGCTCAAAATGTTTGTAACATAAACTCTACTGTAAGCACTTCAGATGGTGTTAATTCTGCAGATTCAGTCATCGGAGGAGCGAATCAAACAGATTTGATCTCCAATGAGTCTGAATCAATGAATTAACCCTCTGCGTTTAGTAACCTACTCTATTTTCAAAAAAAAAGAATAATCTATAATGCTTTGTTGCAGGTGTTGATGGTGGTTTTTAGTTTAGGGTTAAAATCGTAAAACCTTACATTTGACATGACGTCACTACAACCACTAGCGCATTTATTAAATAATTCAACATATCTATGATAAGAATTACCAGGGTACATTTTTTTATATACATGTGTCAGGTTCCACGGAAGGACCCTTAGTATTGACCGATATCATCTTCGTACATACCAAACCCTAATTCTCATGCTACCGCGCCAAGGCATGCTAACCATGCCAGCCGCACCACTGTGCCAATGGAAAACCATGCCAGCCACATCTCCGCGCCAAGGCATGCCAACCATGCCAGCCGCACCATTATGCCAATCACAAACCATGCCAGCCACATCTCCACGCCAAGGCATGCCAACCATGCCAGCCGCACCACTGTGCCAATGGCAAACCATGCCAGCCATGTCTACCTTGCCAAGGCATGGCAACCATGCTAACCGCACCATGCGCCAATGGCATGCCAAACCCTTGGCCCAAACATGCCAAGCCAACCGCACCTTTCCTTGTCCCCAACCATGCTAGCCGCACAATACGCCAATGACATGCCAAACCCTTGGCCCCACCATTCCAAGCCAACCGCGCCTTGCCTTGGCCCCAACTATGCTAGCCACACTATGCGCCAATGGAATGCAAATCCTAGCCGTCCAAGGTCGCCAAACAACGCATGGTAACCTTTGGCCGAAAACCCTAGCTTTGGCCACGCCAAACCGCGCCAAGGCATGCCATGCCACATATGCCAATGACATGCCAACCACCTTTCTGCGCCATACCATTCCGACCTTCCCTATGCGGCTACCAAAACGAAGGTCTGCAACAATCAACGACCACTTTTTCATCTAAGATGCAGATCTTAGCCGTCCAAGGTTACCAGCTAACGCATGACAACCTTTGGCCCTAGTTTGGTCGCGCCTAAATAAAGCCAAAACCCTAACTTTTGGCCGCGCCCAAACTGGGACATATTGAAGCCATACTGATCATAATTTCATGCCACTTGCTACCAAGAAAAAAGTTGCAATAATCAACGACTACCTTCCTTTTAAGATGAAAAATCTCGACTGTTGAAGGTCACCACTGAGCCGGCAAGTCTCCCAAGCTCAACTTTCCATACAACAACAACATGCGACATGTTTTCCACGAAAACACTCGAGACATCAACACATGTCACAAACTGGGGGATGCTCATTGGCTATTGGTTTGGCGGTTTACAGCGTGCGGTGTACACTACGTTCGTTATTAAAAAGTGTCATAAGGATGAGGCGGTTAGTAAATACAGAGAGTAACGGTGAAACGCTTTCTTTTATGCAACATCAATTCCAAGCGTTATCGGTTACCACCTCCTCCCATTTACTCACCCGTTTTCCATTTCTTAATGAGACCAGAGTCCGTTTCACTTAGACTTGTATAAATAGGCATTACCTATTTCCACCGAACAACAGGTTCTGGTCAGGAGCATACAACAATCAGAAAACTCTTGCTAGCTTTCCCATATGTTAGCTTCCCACTTTCTGATACAAGTCACAAAACAACTACTCTTCCAGAATCAACTATTCTGGTCTCAACACTCTCTTCGCTTCCCTCCCCAAAACCAACCCTTCTCCTCTACTTTGTGACCGAAGCAAGTCTGGAACGACCATTTCTTGGTTTAGGACGGATTTGTACAGATTGATCTCTCGAATATAAAGTACTCCCTTGCAGTACATTGTTTATGGTTTATATTTGTTTCTCACCCATATCACACGAAATTACCGAAACCAGCAGAAACTGTTTTCACCCTCAAACAATTGGCGACCACAGTGGGAGATTGGTCTTTCAGTTACAATGTCAAATTTCAATCCTCTATCTCATACTTCGACCCAAACGTCAGGACGGTATAGGCAAACGATCTGCTCAGGGATCGACGACTCAACTACCAGACGGCCCGATACGATCCGCTCACGGATCGACGACTTAGTTACCAGACGACCCGATTACCAGTCATGACACGACAAGGGGCGACTGTGGACTTCCCAGAGGTTAAAAGCAAATGATCCGCCCGAGGATTGACGACTCGATTATCAAGTGACTCAGGGACGACTGGGGACTTTCCACAATTGCGGTGCTTCTCACAAAACTCGGACTTGCACCTGACTCATTTTTCATTAGCAGATCCAAAAGACCGAGTAAGTCTTTCCTAGACTAAATACATGGTTTACTATTTCAAGTTTTCACGGGAATAATAAAACCGATAGCCATGTTATGTTCCATCCCATGTCATCTACCGACACGCAACGTTCACGGTTCCATATCTTTCCTGGGATGTTTTTGTCACTTACAATCATAACCAAAAACGGCATCATCCTAAAACAGTTCATCCTGAATAATAATCCAAAATCCTCATAGGTAACACTGTCTATCAACCCAAAAATCCAGAAAATCAAAACCATAAAGCCAGGTGTTTCATTTGCCTTCAAAAAAAAAACGAACAGAAGAATTTCAGAAGAATAAGTGCATTCAAAGGAATCCATTCAACGGTGATTTGCTCTTCTCGAAGAAGGCGTCCTACATCATTCGGAGGACCGCCTGTTTCTCTTTGGACAGCCTTTCGACCTCCGCTTCTTGTTGTTTGACTACGTCCGGAGAAGGACCTTCGGTTACCTTGGCCTGAAACTTTTGGATCTCAGAGAAACCTTAACGCCCAGTTCCTCGTGGAATCAGTCACCTACCTGTACGTACCTACTTTGCATAATAACGATTACCAGTCACTATTCATGAGGTAGCCGACGCTACTACAATGATATTCAAAGAGAAGAACAATATTTCTACAGATTCATGGAAGGCATACCTATGGCTAGGATTTGCCCCAAAACAAGAAAACAAATTGAAAGAGAAACGCTGGAGTACATAGCTGGAATACGCTTGCGCACTTTATTGCTACCGCGCGACCGCTAACACCAGGACGTGAGAATAAAGATACGATATAAAAAGGAGAGCCAACCCCTTTCATACGCATAACACTTTTGGAATTTGAATAAGGAAATGATTTCCTATTTGAGCTACGTATGGAAAGAGGCAACTGGGCCCGCAAGAACAAGTCCGCGCCACGCCAACCCAGCGCTGTGCAAAGCCAACAGTGCACGCCAAGCCAGCGCCCATTCCAAGCTGATCCAGTGCTAACAGCTTGCATCTTTCTAGCGCCAGCATCTTGCATCCTTCCAACGCTAACAGCTTGCATCTTTCCAGCGCCAGCATCTTGCATCCTTCCAGCGTTGCCTTTTGAAAGCCCAGTAGAAGGGAATCAGCAATATAATTTCGTCACACGTAAAGATCCGGAACGACTTCTCCAAAATCGAAGCAAAGAAAATCAGCACCCTGAGTTTATAAATACTCTCTTCCTGTCAGGAGCTGCATGATTTCTGGGGACTTCGCCCACAAAATCATGCAGTCTATGATGAACATTCTGTAGGCGCAGCGCCAGGACATATTCGCAGCCCTCAACTGCACTGCATCAAGGAAGCAGCTGTTTCCAACCAGAGAAGTCGTTCCCAAACCCCAATCTCTCCTGGAAAGCACGATTGATAGATGGAACTGGGGACTCCTAACCATTGTTTTCTTGAAGGGTGTCCAATTTGACAGCACACTGATTAACTTAGATGCTCCGCTTCAACGTTCTCTCCAACAGCCGCTTTACTTCAACGTCCTCCAGCAGCGGCTCCGCTTCAACGTTCGCTCCGAAAGCCGCTCTGCTTCAACGCTCGCTCAAGCAGCCGCTCCGCTTCAGCGTTCTCTCCATAAGCTGCTCCAGAATCTGAAGCCTAAGCTTCAGCGTTTGGATCCGTAAGTTTCAACATCCTTTCCAAGAGCCGAAGCTGCTTCAACGCCGTGTCTTCCTGCAAAGGGTCGTACCACCATGCTACCCATGTCAAGGATCATGATCACAGCTAGCCAACCTTCGTAGTCATGACCGCATTTTGATCCATCTCGCCAAAACTCGTGATCATGGACAGTTTGCTCGTTTACGCGTCCAGCCAATCCTTTTACTTCCATGGATGCCAATACAATTCCATCCAACCTACTTTGTTACCACGACAATGTAGTCTCTTATGATTACATATGCTACCAAGAACTGTTGCCGCTCATTTGTTGATACCATCCAGAGCTTCAACACAGCAGTAATCACTACAAAAGTAACCTATACTCCTCAATATTTTAAGTTCCACGTGGAAGAAGTAAAAAAATCACCAGTACGACCGCACGATGGTGATGTCTTTATCATGGTCAACCCACTGACCATACAAGATGGAAACATGTAAACCATACTTGGGGACCGAGGATATACACGGAATCCCTTCACTGTCAAAGCTCATAAGACACGTTCAACCAAAAGGTCATAGCCACAACAAGGTTATCTACTCTTCAAGGGTGCAGCGCAAGAAAATCATCACATATCTGTCCAGAAGACGCCTTCAACACTTTACAAGGCCGCGTAGGATCTCAAGCCCGCTCAGAGGAAAACAACTTCAGAAACTGAAGAAAAATGCGACTGGGGACTGCTCATCACGGTCCATCCCGACGACCATTCGAGACTCATGAGATAACTCCAGAGACGCGGCTGAAACATTTTCTTGAAAAAACAGAGGGAGCCATGATAAACAACATAACTCTCTCATTCCTACCACTTCATTATCCAGGATATTTCATCATGTGATATTCTGATCACCCCAGCGTCACATCCAGAAGAGTACGATAAGTTTATATCAAATCCCATGGACGTGGATTCAAGGCGATGCAATGAAAGTAGGCTACACATGGGGATTACCAACATGGGAAGCATTCACTCCCCTCAACCAGGTTATTTCTGATTTCAACATCATCAATGTCGAAGTTTTACGAGCCGTAGGAATTTCTCAACATGAAGATGTACATGTGCACCGAAGACTCCAAATCCATGCCACAAAGATACATTCACATATTCGGCCAAGCCATCGGATCTAACAGAAGCATAACTGGGGACTGATCACCACATCCCATTTCACACGATAGTCCAAGATTCGAAAGATGGTTCGAAGGATGCCACTTGGAACCAAGTCCTTGAAGACTTGATAGTAGCACATCGCAAACGAAACGTCTCCCAACTCATCTATTTCATCCAGTGTCTCCGGAAGATTTCAACCAATACAACCATCCACAAAATATTGTCATCGCGATCAGAGGGTCCAGGCACTGAACAACCTAAAATCAAGGATGGACCGAAAATGCAACCACATCCATCCGTCCCAAGAATGCAATGGAGTTTGATAAATTTTGGAATCTACTGGAGAGACACTGCAGACGAAAGCACGGATCCGGACGAGCAACATAAAACAGAAGAAGGTCAATATCTCTTTTCATGCGGACGGAGTTTCTAGAGTTTGAACAAAATAAATATTCCTTCTTGCTCCATGAAACGGATGACTGGGCACGACTACGCCACCTCGGGCCCGCAACATCCCTCTTGAGTTCTTCCTGAATTTTACTGTCGAGCTGTTTTCACCTCCCGAACGAGCTCAAAACCTAAATATTCCCGAGAATGGAGATAGGAAATTCTTTTCCGTTCAGAATGGAGGGGCGGACCATCAAAATCCGAGTTCGTACGAGAATTCTACAGCGATTCTAGTAAGGGGCGCTAATTAGGTTTGCAACATGCTAAAAACTGAAGAAAGTTGTTACCTTCCCGAAGCCAGTCGTCACCTTCCCAGGGAACTGAAGCAAGTTGTTATCTTCCTGAAGCCAGTCGTCACCTTCCCAGGGAACTGAAGCAAGTTGTTACCTTCCCGAAGCCTGTCGTCACCTTCTCAGGGAACTGAAGCAAATTTTTATCTTCCCGAAGCCAGTCGTCACCTTCACAGGGAACTGAAGCAAGTTTTTATCTTCCCAAAGCAAGTCATCATCCTCTCAAGGAACTCAAGCTAGCTCCACTCCAAACAGAGTAACGCAAACAGCTCCATTTCAAGACGACCAATGCTGACGACTCCCATTCCAAGCCGACCAACGCCTGCGGCTCCCATTCCAAGCCGACCAATGCCTGCGGCTCCCATTCCAAGCCTACCAATTCCTGCGGCTCCCATTCCATCCGACCAACGCCTGCGGCTCCCATTGCAAGCCGACCAACGCCTGCGGCTCCCATTCTAATCCAACCAATGCATGCGGCTCCCATTCCAAGCCGACCAATGTCAGCGGCTCCACTCAAACCGCACCAACACCGACAACTCGCTAATTCAGCACCTCCGCGTTCCCTAGCCCATCTAAGATGACGCGTGACCAAGCCAAGCCGACAGTCTGCATCTCAACCAGCAAACTCCTCTACCATTTCAAGGTCAAGCCAGCAACACCACGAGTAGAATTTATGCAAGGCCGCCAACACAAGAATCACGAATTCTCCTAACCTCTTGAAAAAGGTTATTCGGGTCTTCTTGACCATCTTTTCATGACTTCCCATTTCGATTTTATCCTGTCCTGTCACCATCTTATGCTTACCTCGCAACAATGCTCCTGTTCCGAGCTAAGCAAGGGACTTAATGTTGATGGTGGTTTTTAGCTTAGGGTTAAAATCGTAAAACCTTACATCTGACATGACGTCACTACAACCACTAGCGTATTTATTGAATCATTTAACATACCTACGATAAGAATTACCAGGGTACCTTATTTTTATATACATGTGTCATGTTCCATGGCAGAGCCCGTATTATTGACCGAAATCATCTTCGTACATATCAAACCCTAATTCTCATGCTACCGCGCCAAGGAATGCCAACCATGCCAGCCGCACCACTGTGCCAATGGAATCAGACACAATATGACCTAGGTAGAGAATCAGACACATCAAATGTATTTTCATGCATATTAGCATTAGTGTCTACAGAAGATTCAACTATTCCTATGTCATGCTCATCTTCGCAGAATAATTGTACGAATCCCATGTCAATATAAAAATCATATGAATTACAATGAGTATTAGAAAAAACAACATTCATGAAGGTCGAGGGCGAGAAGCCATATGTTATTGAACCAACAGGTTCCACAATATTTTCATGTTCTTCTAACATATCATCATAATCATCATCATGGTAGCATGCATATTGGTCCTCATTAACAGCGGTGGTGTCATTAGTCTATTCATGTTCCTCTAAATTAGGTTCATATTCAACATCATTTACATGAATGGGACTAGACACTTCATTAGGGACAACATACATTTCCTCATGAATTTCCTCCTTTTGTAGGTGAAGCAAAATATGATCTAAATATGCATGAATTCGTGATGTAGATCTATCAAAGTTTTGCTTACTGAGTCTTAAAGCTTCTGTGGTGGAGTCTAAATTCATGGGAGTACAAAATTCTTCATGTTCAAATTGTGGTGAATGGTACATGTGTGCATGGTCATTAGGGTTTACAAAATATTGATCGCAACCCTCAAAGGATTGATTATGGTCCCAATGACTACCATTCTCACAATTTATGGGCATTTCATACCTTGGATTTTCTCTAGATTGCCTAAAATTATGCAAAATATGACAATTCTCAACAGGGTGGTCTAAACTACCACATGCGGGACATGCATAGATTTCAGGTTGCCTAAGAAAATTAGATGTGACAGATTCCTCATGTGATTGCATTTCTAAAGCTGTGATTCGAGCTTCTAATTGATCGATCAGTGATGATTGTGTGAGTGAGGCACTAGCAAAATGTTCATTTTCACGTTGTGGTGAATGATGCATGTGTGAATAGTTATTAGGGTTCATGTATTGAGGCTCGGGACTTTGAAAATGTCCATAATAATTCCTATAACTATTGACATCATGGTCTATGGGAGGTTCATAACGTGGAGTTTGTCCATACGCAAGTTCTCTAAGGGATTTGTTGTATTCCCCAACTGTAGACCAAGATCTAGACAAGATTTGGCTCAAAAGCTAAGTAACTATGTTACAAAGCCCAAAATTTGGTTTTTTTTAATGGGTTTGGATTTTTGGGAAAAATTTGGTTTTTATGGGTAACATTTGGTTTTGTCGGGTTTGAAAAAGAAATTTGGTTTTTAATGGGTTTTAGAAAATTTGGACTTAATGGGAAAAGAAAACACTTTGGTTTATTGGGTTTTGAAAACTTTGGTTTTAGACTTTGAAGACAAAGCCCATTTGGGAGCTTTTGGTTTTGATGGGAGCAAATTTGGTTTTAAAGAGGTAGAAAAATTTGGTTTTTAATTGGGAGCAAAAATTTTGGTTTTAGTATTGGGAGCAAGCCCACATTGGTGGGAGAAATTGCTTTGCCAAGGGAAGGTGAACTAAGCCCACAATGTGTATGCAAACTGAATCCCAATGTAGCTTTTGAAATAGTCCAACTGTTGCTTGTTTGGTCTGAGGCCCATTTAAAAGTTCAGTTTTTCTAATTTAAAACTACAGGCCCAAATCAATCTAACACCACAAGCCCACAAGCAATTAAACAAACAAGCCCACAAGAAATTAATTACAAACCCAACAGAAAAATGGAAAAAATTATTACAAGCCCACAAATTAAAAATGGAAGCCCACAGGTTGGTGATGGTTTTTGAAATTGATTGTAGTAGTAGTGGTAAAAACAGGGTCTTTTCAGACTTGTGAAGAAAACAATTTTTCTAGATTTAAATTAAACAGGCAAATAAATAAAATATTTCAAACCTTTAGAGAAAATACCAAGACTAGGATTCCACCATTAACCAATTAAATAGTAAATTCTAAATAATATTCATGCAATTCTATCTTTAAAAATAATTCTAATATTTGCCTCAAATATATTTTTGAAGTAATAATTGTAATCACAAAGTATAAAACATCAAAAGTTTTTAAAACCCAGCATGCTTCATCAAAATAATTCACAACTATTCAATAAAAACTAATATTTTAAATTCAATTCCATGCAAATAATCAAATAATAATATTGCAAATAAATAATAAAATTAGAATTATACCAATCAATATGGACCAATGGCTTCCTCCGTCGTCTCGGCTAATGGGTTTAGCTCCTCATCTCAAAAACACACTCACAAGATAAATTCATGGCTAAAATAGGTGTTTTTATTGATGCTTATATGATGAAATAGGAATTAGCAACGCTGTAGTGGTGTTACAGCGCCACTGTTACAAAAGAGTATGGTAATTTAAGACTGCTGTAAACGATAACTATCTACTGCTGTGAAACAACGACAGTGGTATGAAAATAAGTCTGCTGAAGAACGACTGACTCTGCGAGTCTGTTCTTCGTGTTCTTCAGAAGCTTTAATGGCAGCAGCAGCAGCGTTGTCTCCTCTATAATTGCTTCTCCTAGGCTCTCCTCGACTATAAACTCTCTCCTCAAGGTTTCTAACCTTTATTTGATGTAAACCAACACTTATATAGCCCAACAGATCCATAAATCTCGACTAAATCCGAGAGTATTTCTCTTTTTTTCTTCTCGAGCAGTTGAGAGAATAATCTCTTTTCTGTTGCTTTGTACGCGTCCTATGGCCAGTTATTACGCTCCAAAATTCTCTTAAGACTTGAACAAGACTAGGTACATCTTTATCCAGCGTAAAACTCTCCCAAAATTCTTCACAAAATCTTTGAAAATAAACCGAAAGAGTACGTATCCTGTTGAACTTTGATTCACTTCTCCCGGCCATTCTAGCCCAGTTAAGCCCATGAAATCATCCATACTAGAATTGTATATCCATATCACGTCCAGCCCATGAGAATCAGTGATTGAATCTCATTAAAACTCGTCCGAAAATCCAACCCTAAATCTGTCTGGTGAAAGAAAATTTTCCCGCCAAAATTTTCTTTTGAATTTGAGAAGTTGACCTCCCCTTATCTGTAGCTGGTCTCCCTTTAGCAGATGCCTGGAAATGGGTCACCCCTTAGTAATTAGGTTACCCCTTATCCAAAATCAAGGGTCCGTATAGCAAGTGTCCTCTGGGGCATTTTCCGCACTTTTTTCGGGGTTCCTCCGGGGTATTTCTGGGGTACTTCTGGTACACTTCTGGGGCGCTTCCGGTACTCTATCAACAGAGGTCCAAACGCCGCATTTTCAGCCAGTTTCGCCGCCAAACTTTATTCTTCTAAAAACACCTACAAATAAATAAAATATCCAAATAAGTACAATATCGAGCACTAACAATATATATAATTGAGATAAATTAGACACATAAATGCGTCTATCAAATACCCCCAAACTTATTATTTGCTAGTCCCGAGCAAATCAAAACTACAAAATAAAATTCTAACTCACTGTCGCAGGCATCGTCGATTGCATTTAGCGTATGCAATAAGCCTTTAAACCCCTAGGTGGCCCTAGTGGCCGAGTTATAGTCTCGGGAGGGCTTACCAGAGATATACCCACAAAACCTGTACTCCAGACCTTAGATATCTACGCAGAACCTTGGAAGGCACTAAAGAATCTCCTTGGTTGGCATACTTATTGACTACAGGAAGAAGTACCCTGATGCGAAATTCCAATTGCTGTACACGAGTTTGCACTCAAGCATACTAAAATTCATATAAAGTGACAGAGCTCTACTCAGATAGTTGCACTATGGACATCATATTCGGAGTCAAAACTAATCACATGGATAGATCAAGAAGATGGATATAGAAAACATAGATGGTTTTGATGTTTACTAAGTGAACGACGTTTCCCATATCTGTCTGAAGGCCTCCCGCCAAAATGAACCTATCCTAATGGATTGAGATACTAGTCTGACTAACATCAACACACTGCATATACAAGGGTACCAGTGGTCGATAACCTAACTCTAGGTCAACACAACTGGCATATACAAGGGTACCAGTGGTCGACTTTATTGAATTTATTCCTTTTGGTCAAATGGTCTGGTCTCAATTTCTTTTTTTTTTTTTTTTTTCATGGTATCTCAATCACTCTAATTCACCCTAGCATTGGTAACAACTTGAATCGTGGGCCCCACCTATCACTTAGAGAAACATAGTTTAAAAACAAAATAAAATAAAAATAGAAGTGAAAAGGACTCAACGAGATATGGTGAAACTATCATGTTATTTCTAACACCTGAGCTCTGTGCTTTTATGAATAGACTCTTTAGATGTTTCCATCTAATCAGATTGGTTCCTCAAACTCCTACAATCAAAATGCTTCCATCCACTTAGATTAGTTAGTGCAATCCTCAATAGGCATAAATTTCTAGGCTCTGGAGTTTATTTATTGCAACTAAAAGCTAACAAAAAGTTTCTTCCCCACCCCCAAACTTAAATCTAACATTGTCCTCAATGTTTCTCATGAAAGAACAGTACCAAGAATAAGTAACATGAGGAAATAGTAAAGAGAGAGTTCGGAAAGATAGTACCTGAGTGAAGTGAAACCAAAAACTGAATAAAAATTATACAACATACAAATCGCCTCGATGGTCAATCAAGGGTAAACAGGGTCCTCCAGAGGGACCTCCTCAACATCACCTGTAGGAAAAGGCTCTAAAAAGGGCTTCAATCGCTGACCGTTAACCTTTGAAGAACTACTACCATCCAGTGTCTCGATTCAACAGCTCCATGAGGAAAAACAGTACGGACCACAAAAGGACCGGTCCACCGAGAGCGCAGTTTCCCGGGGAATAGATGCAAACGAGTGTCATACAGAAGAACTTTTTGACCTGGAGAAAATGACTTCCGTAATATGTTTCTATCATGCACAAGTTTCATTTTGTTCTTATACTCCTTCGCACTATCGTAAGCATCTATACGAATCTCGTCCAACTCATTGAGCTGGAGTTTCCTATGGGCTCCTGCCTTGTCAAGTGAAAAATTTAGCTGCTTAACAGCCCAATAAGCTCTGTGTTCTAACTCAACAGGTAAGTGACATGCCTTGCCATAAACAAGCCGATAAGGCGACATTCCAATGGGGGTCCTAAACGCAGTACGATAAGCCCATAAGGCATCAGTAAGCCTAGACGACCAGTCTTTCCGATTAGGATTAACTGTTTTCTCTAATATACGTTTTATCTCCCTATTGGAAACCTCTACCTGACCACTAGTCTGTGGATGATACGGGGTAGCTATCTTATGTGTAATACCATATTTCTTCATCAGAAGTCTAAAAGTCCCATTACAAAAGTGCGACCCTCCATCACTAATTATAGCTCGCGGTGTAAGTATATTATTTTTCAAGAACTCAATCACAACCCTATGGTCATTGGTTTTACACGCAACCGCCTCAATCCACTTAGAGACATAGTCTACGGCGACAAGGATGTATAGGTTACCAAAAGAATTAGGAAACGGACCCATAAAGTCAATACCCCACACATCAAAGACCTCAACAATTAAAATAGGGTTCAAGGGCATCATGTTCCTACGGGAAATGGTTCCTAATTTCTGGCATCGTTCACAAGTAACGCAGTAACTGTGGGAGTATTTAAACAACGAAGGCCAATAGAATCCACACTGCAATATCTTAGCAGCAGTTTTCTTAGCACTAAAGTGACCCCCACAAGCATGATCATGACAAAAGGAAATAATACTGGACTGGTCACTCTCAGGTATACATCTCCTAATAATCTGGTCTGGGCAATACTTAAACAAATAAGGATCATCCCAAAAGAAGTGCTTAACCTCAGCTAAAAATCTAGAACGATCTTGTTTACCCCAATGTTGGGGCATTCGACCAGTAACAAGATAGTTCACTATATTCGCATACCAAGGTAATTGGGTAACAAAGAACAATTGTTCATCAGGAAAGCTATCCCTTATAGGAAGGGAATCATCTGGGGAACTAACAACTAGCCTAGACAAGTGATCTGCTACAACATTTTCGGCACCCTTTTTGTCTCTAATGTCTGGAGAAAACTCTTGCAACAACAGAATCCACCTAATCAATCTAGGTTTAGTATCCTTCTTAGACAAAAGATATTTTAAAGCAGCATGATCAGTATATATGATGATCTTAGAACCTAAGAGATAGGGTCTAAACTTGTCTAAGGCAAACACAATGGCTAATAGTTCCTTCTCGGTAGTGGTATAGTTCAACTGGGCATCATTCAGAGTTTTGCTAGCATAGTAAATCACATGAAGTAACTTATTTTCTCGCTGACCTAGCACAACACCAATAGCATAATCTGAAGCATCACACATGATCTCAAAGGGTAGGTTCCAGTTGGGTGCCTGGACTATGGGGGCGGTAGTGAGTAATGACTTAAGCTTCTCAAAAGCCTCTAAACAAGCATCATCAAAAACAAACTTAACATCTTTTGCAAGCAAATTGCAAAGAGGTCTAGACATCAAGCTAAAATCCTTAATGAAACGACGATAAAAACCAGCATGTCCTAAGAATGACCTAATATCTCTTACGGTTTTTGGGACCGGTAAAGTTTTAATAAGGTCAACTTTGCTCTATCCACCTCTATACCCTTTGAAGATACAATATGCCCTAGAACAATTCCTGAACGAACCATAAAGTGACATTTCTCCCAATTAAGCACTAAATTCTTTTCCTTACACCTAGTCAAAACTAATGACAAATGATGCAAGCACTCATCGAAAGACGAACCAAACACTGAAAAATCATCCATAAAGACCTCTAAGAACCGTTCTACCATGTCAGAAAATATGCTCATCATGCAACGCTGAAAAGTCGCAGGGGCATTACATAGCCCGAAAGGCATGCGTCTATACGCAAAGGTACCAAAGGGACAGGTAAAAGTGGTTTTCTCCTGGTCTTCTGGGGCAATAACGATCTGATTATATCCAGAGTAGCCATCTAAAAAGCAGTAGTGACTATGTCCAGCTAATCTCTCTAGCATCTGGTCGATGAAGGGAAGGGGAAAGTGGTCCTTCCTAGTGACCTTGTTCAATTTCCTATAGTCAATACAAACACGCCAACCCGTGGTCATTCGGGTCGGGATTAACTCATTGTTATTATTCTGGACTACAGTAATACCAGATTTCTTGGGAACAACCTGAACGGGGCTGACCCACTTACTGTCTGAAATAGGGTAGATAATTCCTGCATCTAATAGCTTAAGAACCTCAGTTCGAACTACTTCTTTCATATTGGGGTTTAGTCGACGTTGCATCTCCCTAGAAGGTTTGGTGTCTTCCTCTAAATAGATCTGATGCATACAAACAGTAGGACTTATACCCTTAATGTCTGCTATGGTCCACCCTAAAGCTTCCTTGTTGTTTTGAATGACGGTTACTAGCCTACTTTCCTGATCTCTATCCAAGTCGGAAGAAACAATCACAGGTAAAGTCTCAGACGGGCCTAAAAACACATACTTCAGGGTATCTGGCAATGGTTTTAGGTCCAACTTAGGAGGCTCTTCTAAAGAAGGAACTAGGGTAGACTTAGAAACTGGTAGTGGTTCGAACTTAGGTTTCCATCCATTACTAGTATCTAACAAAGGGGTTGAATCTAACAAAGCATTCACCTCATTAATTACATTATCATCATCAAAATCAATCCCAAAGTGAGCTAGGCATTTTTCTAATGGATCTTCTAACAAAGTGTTTGGTAATGACTCCTCGACTAATGTTCCTATCATGTTCACCTCTTCTATATTCGAGTCATCTAGTTCAGAGGGTAGCTTACTAATATTAAAAATATTCAGCTCAATAGTCATATTACCAAAAGACAAATTCATAATACCATTTCGACAGTTAATGATCGCATTGGATGTAGCTAAAAACGGGCGACCTAAAATCACTGGTATTTGGTTCTCTGGGTCAGGGACAGGTTGGGTATCTAGGATAACAAAATCCACTGGATAAATAAACTTGTCAACCTCTATGAGAACATCCTCGATCACACCACGAGGAATTTTAACGGACCTATCAGCTAACTGAAGTGTCATCTGGGTAGGTTTCATCTCACCAAGTCCTAGCTTAAGGTACACATGATATGGAAGTAAATTCACACTGGCTCCTAAGTCAAGCAAAGCTTTCTCAACACGGTACTTACCTATTGTACAAGCAATGGTAGGGGACCCTGGGTCTTTATACTTAGGAGTAGTGGTATTCTGAATAATAGAACTCACATGACTAGCTATGAAGGCTTTCTTCTGGACACTGAGCTTACGCTTTCGCGTACACAAGTCCTTAAGGAACTTGGCATAAGAGGGAATCTGCCTAATTGCATCTAATAATGGAAGGTTGATATTAACCTGCTTAAAAACCTCCAATATATCATTAAAGTTGGACTCCCTCTTAGTCGGAACTAGCAGCTGGGGAACGGGGCTCTGGGAACAAAGCCGGGCTAACAGGACCCTCATTGGTCTCTTGGAGACTCTATCAGTCTCCTCATTTTCTGGCTCAGCAGGGTGAACTACAGCATGTTCACTATCAGGCATGGCAACCTTGTTGTCAACTTTCTTTCCACTCCTAAGGGTTGTGACAGCATTCACATGATTGTACGATTTCTCTCCTTTTGGGTTGGGATCAGTACGACTAGGGAACCTTCCATCTTCTCTCTCACTTATGAACTTAGCTATTTGTCCTACTTGAAGTTCTAATTTGGCAAGACTCTGGGAATTATTCTTCAATTCTTGCCTAGTTTCTTGTTGAAAGCTCATGTGGTTCTTTGTTAGCATTTCATGGTTATTTGCTAACATAGTGAGAGTATCCTCTAAGGTAGAGATCTTTTTCTCGGAAGTGTTCTGAAACTGGGTTTGACCTGAAGAGTTCTTAAAACCAAAACCTGGGGGAGGCTGAGAATTGCTAGACTGGCCTTGACTCTGGCCCTTAGACCAAGAGAAATTAGGATGGTTTCTCCAACCAGGGTTGTAGGTTTCTGAGTATGGGTCAAACTTCTGACGGTTCTCAAACCTAGCATTGTTATAGACAGCATGGGCTTGCTCTTCACTAACCTGACCTTCCCAAAATGAATTATCGGGCTCTATTCCACAACTAGAGACTTGAGAGGCTCTATTAGGTTCAACAAGGGACCTATTTTTAGACTGACCCATTTCAAAGCTTCTAACCTTCTGGATAAAGCAGCAAACTTAGCATCTGACGCAAAACGTATCTACCATTGGTGCTACTTCTATTGACCAAGAGTCTTTTAGGGGGTTCAACACAAGATTCCCACTGTTGGGATTTTTCAGCGATAGCTCCTAAGAAGGTAAAAGCATCATCAGCATTTTTACTAGTGAACTCACCAGCGCACATAGACTCAACCATGGCTTTGGTCGAATAGTCTAAACCATCATAAATAATCTGTACAAGTTTCATATTATCAAATCCATGGTGAGGACACTGAGATAGGAGATCATTGAATCGCTCTAAAAACCTATAAAGAGACTCTCCCTCTTGTTGCACACTAGCACTAATTTTCTGCCTAACAGCTGCAGTTTTATGCTTAGGGTAGAATTTCATATAGAAGGCAGATAAGTTCCTGCCATGTTTCAATGGATTCAGATGGTAGGTTGTTAGCCAGGTCTTGGCTTTATCTCTCAAGGAAAAGGGAAACATCTTAAGTTTCAAGACTTCATCGGTAAGGTCTTTATCTAATTGTCCCACAGATTTCCTCAAAGTCCCTAATATGAAATAAGGGTTCTCATCTTTTCCTAAGAATATAGGGATCATCTGAAGAATACTAGGTTTTATCTCGAAATTAGCCGTAGTGGCTGGCAATTTAATGCATGAAGCTCGGTTGGTCCTAGTTGGGAACATGTAATCTTTCAAAGTTGCCATCGCTGGCACAACAGAAGTACTAGGGGTACTTTCCTCACAAAGAGACAGATTCTCAAAACTGAAGTTTCCAAAAACAGGGCTCTCCAAAGAAAGTCTTCGAGCTCCCTGCTTAAATCAGAAGAACTACTAGGTTTTTCGCTAATCAATCGACCTAGAGTATCTCTTTTCCAAGCCCATTAACAAAATCGGGCATACACTAAAAAGAATTCAAAAAGAAATAAAAAAAATCCTGACAGGAAGGTTCTAGCAATCACACAGCAGGCTGACTCGACTTTACCACAGCAAACCTAAAGATTTCTAGCAAACAACAAGCATGATGGATCCACTTAGATTGTTTCTAGACCAGCTTCTAATCCTTCGAAAGGGAATTCGTTACAATTTGAGCAAACCCCTCTGGAATCAATCCGAGTTAAAGCAAGTTGAATCGAGGCGAGGGAAGCTCAGTGGAGCTTTGATACCCAAAACCTCACCGATCCAATGCGGCGCAGTCACGCATTCAACTCGCAGAAACCGTCAAGAACTTCGAGGTGTGCTTAAAGAGTAACCAATATTTTTCGAATGATTGTCCTGTTAAGCTCGATACCCTATAGGTCTCTTTCTAGTCCAAATTTTAGGCTTAGGTTCGCTTTAGGTTTCGTTTTCCTAAGGCGGGCAAGAAGGGAGCGGTGATGAAATCCGAACCCTTATCTTATATGGTCCATTCCTTGCCCTTTACTAGGAATTTAAAAACAGTCCATATTCAAGTCCTCAGCATATATTCACCTTAAGGAGTCCAGTAACCCGCTTGCAGGAGATTCGCGGGTGTTTAGAATTTTACCTCCCGTACCAGACGGGCGAAGAACCGCTGAAGTCGACTCGGGCCACGACTCCTATGTCGTGTGCGAACCGAGGGGCCGAGACGATATCGTAATCGTCGTCCTTCCCTGCAAACAGTTTATTTAAGGGTACCCTTCCGTAGGGTTTAAAAAAAAAATAAAAATGTCCCAAAATTAAGTCCAAAGTCCATAAAAAAAATACAAAAGAAAAGAAAGTCTAAAAAAAAAAAATTACAAAAAAATGTCTCTCTTTTTTTTTTCTCTCTTTTTAACAAAATAAAGAAAATCTTCTTCTTTTCGCTCCTTTAGCTTTGGTTTTCACTCCCAAACTTTAAGTAAATCACCACAAGCTTTGGCAAATTTATCTCTCGCTCCAACTTCAAAAATCTGCAAGGAAACAAAAAAAAAAACCAAAAACGTAAAGAAGAACAAGAATAATAAAAATAATAAAAATCTAAAAAAAAATGCTAACTAAATACAGGTCCGCGTCGGCGGCGCCAAAAATTGATGGTTTTTGAAATTGATTGTAGTAGTAGTGGTAAAAACAGGGTCTTTTCAGACTTGTGAAGAAAACAATTTTTCTAGATTTAAATTAAACAGGCAAATAAATAAAATAGTTCAAACCTTTAGAGAAAATACCAAGACTAGGATTCCACCATTAACCAATTAAATAGTAAATTCTAAATAATATTCATGCAATTCTATCTTTAAAAATAATTCTAATATTTGCCTCAAATATATTTTTGAAGTAATAATTGTAATCACAAAGTATAAAACATCAAAAGTTTTTAAAACCCAGCATGCTTCATCAAAATAATTCACAACTATTCAATAAAAACTAATATTTTAAATTCAATTCCATGCAAATAATCAAATAATAATATTGCAAATAATAAAATTAGAATTATACCAATCAATATGGACCAATGGCTTCCTCCGTCGTCTCGGCTAATGGGTTTAGCTCCTCATCTCAAAAACACACTCACAAGATAAATTCATGGCTAAAATAGGTGTTTTTATTGATGATTATATGATGAAATAGGAATTAGCAACGCTGTAGTGGTGTTACAGCGCCACTGTTACAAAAGAGTATGGTAATTTAAGACTGCTGTAAACGATAACTATCTACTGCTGTGAAACAACGACAGTGGTATGAAAATAAGTCTGCTGAAGAACGACTGACTCTGCGAGTCTGTTCTTCGTGTTCTTCAGAAGCTTTAATGGCAGCAGCAGCAGCAGCGTTGTCTCCTCTATAATTGCTTCTCCTAGGCTCTCCTCGACTATAAACTCTCTCCTCAAGGTTTCTAACCTTTATTTGATGTAAACCAACACTTATATAGCCCAACAGATCCATAAATCTCGACTAAATCCGAGAGTATTTCTCTTTTTTTCTTCTCGAGCAGTTGAGAGAATAATCTCTTTTCTGTTGCTTTGTACGCGTCCTATGGCCAGTTATTACGCTCCAAAATTCTCTTAAGACTTGAACAAGACTAGGTACATCTTTATCCAGCGTAAAACTCTCCCAAAATTCTTCACAAAATCTTTGAAAATAAACCGAAAGAGTACGTATTCTGTTGAACTTTGATTCACTTCTCCCGGCCATTCTAGCCCAGTTAAGCCCATGAAATCATCCATACTAGAATTGTATATCCATATCACGTCCAGCCCATGAGAATCAGTGATTGAATCTCATTAAAACTCGTCCGAAAATCCAACCCTAAATCTGTCTGGTGAAAGAAAATTTTCCCGCCAAAATTTTCTTTTGAATTTGAGAAGTTGACCTCCCCTTATCTGTGGCTGGTCTCCCTTTAGCAGATGCCTGGAAATGGGTCACCCCTTAGTAATTAGGTTACCCCTTATCCAAAATCAAGGGTCCATATAGCAAGTGTCCTCTGGGGCATTTTCCGCACTTTTTTCGGGGTTCCTCCGGGGTATTTCTGGGGTACTTCTGGTACACTTCTGGGGCGCTTCCGGTACTCTATCAACGGAGGTCCAAACGCCGCATTTTCAGCCAGTTTCGCCGCCAAACTTTATTCTTCTAAAAACACCTACAAATAAATAAAATATCCAAATAAGTACAATATCGAGCACTAACAATATATATAATTGAGATAAATTAGACACATAAATGCGTCTATCAGTTGGGTTCTCTTAATGGGTTTAGGCTTACTTGCTTAAGCACAACCCAGCTGCTCAGTTTGGTTGCAAAAGCCCAGTTGGGCTTTGGATCATCCTAAGCTTTTGTCTTTGTTGAGGCCCAGTTGGGCTTGGCTTATGAATGGCAGCAGCACCACTTCAGGCCTAGCAGCAGGAGCAGATCAGCAGCAGCAGCAGCAACAGCACAACAACAGGCTTTGCAGGTTCACAGGGCCACAGCAGAGCAACAGGTGCAGAAGGCAGCAGCAGTTAGCAGCAACATGCAGCAACATGGGCCACAGCAGCTCAGCAGCAGTCTTGGCCTGGCACAAGCAGGAGCACCACAGCAGCACAAGCACAGCAGCTCAGCAGGAGAGCAGGAGTACAACAAGCACAGGAGCAGCAGCAGCTTCACAGCAAAAGCAGCAGGATAGGCAGGTACCTGCTGGCTCAAAGCAGAAAGTGAGTAAAGATGCAAGCTATGATGCAGGAATGTAAGTGAACAATATGCAAATGAGTATGCAATGCAGGGAAAGATGCAAATGCAATGAACTATGATGCAAATATGAAAATGAAAGTGAATGCAACAAAACAGCAAAGAACAAATCAACACACAGCGCCAAGTCCCGGCAGCGGCGCCAAAAACTTGGTAGGCGAATATAGATGTGTAAATAAGATGAATAAATGGATGCCTACAGTGATACCGCAAGTGCACGGTGTTGTTGCAGTGAGTGCACAAGTACGGGTCGAATCCACAGGGACTTGGGGTGTTATGAAGTTTTCCTAGCTAAGCTAATTCTATATGCAAGGCAGTGACAATGAGGGATAGGCCAAGCCAGGGAAACAAGGCTACAATGCATATGTACAACGACAGTGGCAATGGTATATACAAAGGTAGCAAAGGTATGTACAAGGCAACAAGAAATCCAGGATGCATATCTACAATGACAGTGAAGGTGATATATTTACAGTGAGGTAGTGATATAGTAACAATGTGACAAAACAAAGACAATGGCCAAGGGCCAAAGGCAGTGACAGGGAAACAAAGTGGAAAAGTAGTGAAGAAAATGAAAACAGTGGGAATGGAAGTGTATGGAGATGGATGAGAATTCTCTTTCACCTAGCTAGTTAGCCTGGGATAAATCCTTGTCCCTAATGGACAAGAGGGTCTAGTTCAAGCTAGTCTCTTGGCCAGGGAAATTCATGTGGCAAGTTATCTAACCTAAAATCCTTAGATTAACCCCTAGCATTGCCTATCTGATTAAAGCATAAACAATCACAGGTCATTTAGGTTTCCAGGTCTCTAACTAATATGGCTGGTTAATCCCTTAGAACTACCACTAACCCCTAGCATTAGTGGTCTTTTTACAGCACCACTAATCACAAGTCAGTGAGGCTTTTAGGAATTTAGCTAGCCTAGACTATTTTGAGTTCTACAAGAATCAACCTAAAGGCTAACCAACAAGGCTTAAGGGTCTTCTCACCCTAGTGGTGGATTAGAACATGCTGGAGTTAGGAGCTTTCATGTTGTCAAGCATTAAGACTCAAAACAAGAACATATAAGTAAACAGGGGAATTACAGGACTAACAGTAGAAGATTCACAAGACAACAAACAATTGAACATTCACACAACACACATTAACAGTGGATAAGAAGAAGATATGCAATGAAATTAACCCAATTAGGGGGTATCTCGGATGACCCAAGAACACTTTAAACATTCTACATCAGTTTCTATTTATAGCTTACATCAAATCCCTAATTTCACAAAACCCTAAAATTTGCAAACCCTAACTTTTGGGGAAAATCAAATTCGACATACCCATGTGTAAATTGGCTTCGACCCATGCTTCTTGATGTTCCTCTGATGCTCTTCCTTCTCCAATTGATGTACTGCAACCCTAGCTCGAGTTGTTTCATCAACTCCACACCTAGGTCAGAGAGATGTGGGTTTGGGGAAACGACTAGGCTAGGAAGAGAAAACTGTGGTGCGTACGGGTTTTGGTAGAGGCGGAGAGGGGTGTAGTGAAGCTCGAGGAGCAGCAGTTGCAGGCTGCTATGGTCGGGTGGAAGGAGGAGTTGGTTTGCAGAGGAAAAGAGAATTTGGGGAAAGAAGAAAGAACCGATGGGGAAGAGGAAAGGGTCTGTTTGTTTTGGGAATAGGGTATTCGATACTAGGGTGTTAGCGGACGCATCAGTATTTGATGTTTTGTGGGGGAAAGGCGTTGGATGGAAAGATGAGGGAATAATCCAAAGGCGCAATGGGGATGATGTGGAGCGACCGTTGGATGATGGATACATCAAAACTGACGGTCCAAGATGGAGTTAGGTGTTGTGGTGTGAAGCGGTTGTAGCAAATTTGATGTATTGGCGATGAAGCGACCGTTGGATTCAGCTGAGGATCCAATCTGACGGCTACAGGAGAAGTGGGTATGGATAATGGAAATGGATTTGGGTAAGGGTTTTGGGCCTTGGGTATGCCAAGCCCATATCTTCTTTAAGAACAATTCTTCCTCTTAAGCCCACTTCTAGTTGATCCGGCGCAAACATTCTTCGCTTCCTTGCGAGATTCTCCGTTCCTTTGCTCTTTTCGCTCCGTAGATAACCAGGCTTTATTTAGTACCTAAAAATGCAAAATTAATTAAAAAAATATTTATTCTTGAAAACAACGAAAACACAGAATATGGGATAAAATGTAGAATTAATGCACAAAAGATGAGTTAAATGCCAAGAAAAATATATAGAAATATGCACTTTTTAGCACTCATCAAATACCCCCAAACCTGAATTTTACTTGTCCTCAAGTAAAACAAAACTAAGGAAATCCTACCTATACCACTGTCGCTGGTCTCTCGAATGCATTTAGCGTATGCACTAAGCCTTTTAAACCACTAAGTGTCCCTAGTGGACGAGTGAAGTCTCGTGAAGGTTTGCTTAGAACGTACCTACAAAGTTCTAGGTCAAAATATAAGCTCAGCTTCCATCAAATGTGACATGTGCAAGTCAGTTTAAGCTCACAGCAAAATGGAGATGTCAATCTAGCTATCAAAGGCACAATCCTAGCACTGATAACAAATAAAGACATGTGATAAGAGTGTAAAGTGTATCTACACATGTGTAAAGAAAGATCGGATGTTATGACTACTAATCACCAAGAGATAGTTTCTCAGGCTAAGAACCAAGGTCGAAATCTAGCTAGCTGTCCGGACTTTACAGAATTGTGAATGAGTTGGAGGTATTTCACAATTACTCGCGTTGTACATCAATGGCATACACCCTTCCTTGCTTTTATTACAATAAACACAAAAGATACTTTACATGACTCTTATTTACATTGACTACTCTCTTTTATTTTTGGAACAAGAGAGGATGGAATTGATAAATACTTGATTGATTTTTTCATTTTTTTCATTCTTTTTTTGACTTTTTTTTTTTTTTTTTGATTTTTTTTTTGATTTTTTTTTTTTTTTTTTTTTTGATAAGGAAACACTTTTGATACATATACAAAAGGAAACAAAAATTACATGACACTTTGCAAGAGGTAGCCCTTTTTGATGCACCCAGTTAAATTCGATGGTTGTCTTTCTTAATGTAACCTCCACCTTCTATCCCAACCAACCAAAGAACAAGCTAGTCAAGTTTCGTTCAGTATTCTAAAGTGATTGGCAACTAAAACTTCCGATAGAACACCTCAAGGATGAGGCTATACATGTATTGGTAGATCGTGCGCGTGCAAGTTTCTTATCACTATGTGAATTGTGCTAGAATCAGGGTGCCTAAATATCTAGACTAAGACTCCTAAAAATCATTTTGCACAAGAGTCAACATTTCAAGGTAAATGAGCTCCATTTTTATGTTTTTTTTTCAATTTTTAATTTTTTATTTTGATTTTTTTCATTTTTTCAAAAGAAGGAGTTCTTGTTTTCAATTATGGCATATTATCAAAGTATCTACTTTTCACCCCCAAACCTAAACTAAACATTGTCCTCAATGTTTCAAAATATGAACAAAATTATAATACAACATATGAAGAGGATCATGTTGAGTAGAGAAAAAGGAAAGAGAATACCCGATTTCGGCGAAAGCAATATTAGAACTCCGTTATTCAAGGCAAGAATCCAACATATGTCAGCCGAGATCATATTGGATTAGCAAAATATACAAAAGGAACAAAAGGTTTTAAGAAATTTTATCTACTGGATTATATACAAAAATTCACCATACACTAACAATCTAAAGAGTTGAGGATCAACCCAAAAGACAAAGTGTAGAGGTTTCAACAGCTTCACACAAATAAACAGGAAAGAAACGCAAGTGAAACTGTGAAACAAAATGAGCTACCCCCAAACCTGGATTTTTCAACGGATAAAATTTTGGAAACAAAATCTCGCAGTTTTGGGGGTTCATCATGCACAAGGTCTAACTCAAATGAACTTGCTAGGGACGGGCAAACATGCTAATTCCAACTGTGGTCCTCAAAGTATTATACTTAGATGCAAAATAGTCCAAAAGGACTTGGGAAGCACACAGTTCCAAACCTAGATTAGGGACTCTCAGAAAAGTCGGTTTGACAATATGGGTACAAACCAAATCTAGGTTGGGTGGAAGGCCATCAGATTGTGACTTATGTAGGAAGATAGGCACATCATTACTAATCACATCAACATCTCCTAAGTCTTCTACACGTGTCACAACATGCTCACAATCATCAAACAAATTGGCAAGATCACAATCAGAGTCATCAACATCATCAACAAATTTATTCTCATGCATCGGCAAATCAGGAGAAATATCACAATGTGACCTAGGTAGAGAATCAGACACATCAAATACATTTTCATGCATATTAGCATTAGTGTCTACAGAAGATTCAACTATTCCTATGTCATGCTCATCTTCGCAGAATAATTGTACGAATCCCATGTCAATATCAAAATCATATGAATTACAATGAGTATTAGAAAAAACAACATTCATGAAGGTCGAGGGCGAGAAGCCATATGTTATTGAACCAACAGGTTCCACAATATTTTCATGTTCTTCTAACATATCATCATAATCATCATCATGGTAGCATGCATATTGGTCCTCATTAACAGCGGTGGTGTCATTAGTCGATTCATGTTCCTCTAAATTAGGTTCATATTCAACATCATTTACACGAATGGGACTAGACACTTCATTAGGGACAACATACATTTCCTCATGAATTTCCTCCTTTTGTAGGTGAAGCAAAATCTGACCTAATATGCATGAATTCGTGATGTAGATCTATCAAAGTTTTGCTTACTGAGTCTTAAAGCTTCTGTGGTGGAGTCTAAATTCATGGGAGTACAAAATTCTTCATGTTCAAATTGTGGTGAATGGTACATGTGTGCATGGTCATTAGGGTTTACAAAATATTGATCGCAACCCTCAAAGGATTGGTTATGGTCCCAATGACTACCATTCTCACAATTTATGGGCATTTCATACCTTGGATTTTCTCTAGATTGCCTAAAATTATGCAAAATATGACAATTCTCAACAGGGTGGTCTAAACTACCACATGCGGGACATGCATAGATTTCAGGTTGCCTAAGAAAATTAGATGTGACAGATTCCTCATGTGATTGCATTTCTAAAGCTGTGATTCGAGCTTCTAATTGATCGATCAGTGATGATTGTGTGAGTGAGGCACTAGCAAAATGTTCATTTTCACGTTGTGGTGAATGATGCATGTGTGAATAGTTATTAGGGTTCATGTATTGAGGCTCGGGACTTTGAAAATGTCCATAATAATTCCTATAACTATTGACATCATGGTCTATGGGAGGTTCATAACGTGGAGTTTGTCCATACGCAAGTTCTCTAAGGGATTTGTTGTATTCCCCAACTGTAGACCAAGATCTAGACAAGATTTGGCTCAAAAGCTAAGTAACTATGTTACAAAGCCCAAAATTTGGTTTTTTTTAATGGGTTTGGATTTTTGGGAAAAATTTGGTTTTTATGGGTAACATTTGGTTTTGTCGGGTTTGAAAAAGAAATTTGGTTTTTAATGGGTTTTAGAAAATTTGGACTTAATGGGAAAAGAAAACACTTTGGTTTATTGGGTTTTGAAAACTTTGGTTTTAGACTTTGAAGACAAAGCCCATTTGGGAGCTTTTGGTTTTGATGGGAGCAAATTTGGTTTTAAAGAGGTAGAAAAATTTGGTTTTTAATTGGGAGCAAAAATTTTGGTTTTAGTATTGGGAGCAAGCCCACATTGGTGGGAGAAATTGCTTTGCCAAGGGAAGGTGAACTAAGCCCACAATGTGTATGCAAACTGAAGCCCAATGTAGCTTTTGAAATAGCCCAACTGTTGCTTGTTTGGTCTGAGGCCCATTTAAAAGTTCAGTTTTTCTAATTTAAAACTACAGGCCCAAATCAATCTAACACCACAAGCCCACAAGCAATTAAACAAACAAGCCCACAAGAAATTAATTACAAACCCAACAGAAAAATGGAAAAAATTATTACAAGCCCACAAATTAAAAATGGAAGCCCACAGGTTGGGTTCTCTTAATGGGTTTAGGCTTACTTGCTTAAGCACAACCCAGCTGCTCAGTTTGGTTGCAAAAGCCCAGTTGGGCTTTGGATCATCCTAAGCTTTTGTCTTTGTTGAGGCCCAGTTGGGCTTGGCTTATGAATGGCAGCAGCACCACTTCAGGCCTAGCAGCAGGAGCAGATCAGCAGCAGCAGCAGCAACAGCACAACAACAGGCTTTGCAGGTTCACAGGGCCACAGCAGAGCAACAGGTGCAGAAGGCAGCAGCAGTTAGCAGCAACAGGCAGCAACATGGGCCACAGCAGCTCAGCAGCAGTCTTGGCCTGGCACAAGCAGGAGCACCACAGCAGCACAAGCACAGCAGCTCAGCAGGAGTGCAGGAGTACAACAAGCACAGGAGCAGCAGCAGCTTCACAGCAAAAGCAGCAGGATAGGCAGGTACCTGCTGGCTCAAAGCAGAAAGTGAGTAAAGATGCAAGCTATGATGCAGGAATGTAAGTGAACAATATGCAAATGAGTATGCAATGCAGGGAAAGATGCAAATGCAATGAACTATGATGCAAATATGAAAATGAAAGTGAATGCAACAAAACAGCAAAGAACAAATCAACACACAGCGCCAAGTCCCGGCAGCGGCGCCAAAAACTTGGTAGGCGAATATAGATGTGTAAATAAGATGAATAAATGGATGCCTACAGTGATACCGCAAGTGCACGGTGTTGTTGCAGTGAGTGCACAAGTACGGGTCGAATCCACAGGGACTTGGGGTGTTATGAAGTTTTCCTAGCTAAGCTAATTCTATATGCAAGGCAGTGACAATGAGGGATAGGCCAAGCCAGGGAAACAAGTCTACAATGCATATGTACAACGACAGTGGCAATGGTATATACAAAGGTAGCAAAGGTATGTACAAGGCAACAAGAAATCCAGGATGCATATCTACAATGACAGTGAAGGTGATATATTTACAGTGAGGTAGTGATATAGTAACAATGTGACAAAACAAAGACAATGGCCAAGGGCCAAAGGCAGTGACAGGGAAACAAAGTGGAAAAGTAGTGAAGAAAATGAAAACAGTGGGAATGGAAGTGTATGGAGATGGATGAGAATTCTCTTTCACCTAGCTAGTTAGCCTGGGATAAATCCTTGTCCCTAATGGACAAGAGGGTCTAGTTCAAGCTAGTCTCTTGGCCAGGGCAATTCATGTGGCAAGTTATCTAACCTAAAATCCTTAGATTAACCCCTAGCATTGCCTATCTGATTAAAGCATAAACAATCACAGGTCATTTAGGTTTCCAGGTCTCTAACTAATATGGCTGGTTAATCCCTTAGAACTACCACTAACCCCTAGCATTAGTGGTCTTTTTACAGCACCACTAATCACAAGTCAGTGAGGCTTTTAGGAATTTAGATAGCCTAGACTATTTTGAGTTCTACAAGAATCAACCTAAAGGATAACCAACAAGGCTTAAGGGTCTTCTCACCCTAGTGGTGGATTAGAACATGCTGGAGTTAGGAGCTTTCATGTTGTCAAGCATTAAGACTCAAAACAAGAAACATATAAGTAAACAGGGGAATTACAGGACTAACAGTAGAAGATTCACAAGACAACAAACAATTGAACATTCACACAACACACATTAACAGTGGATAAGAAGAAGATATGCAATGAAATTAACCCAATTAGGGGGTATCTCGGATGACCCAAGAACACTTTAAACATTCTACATCAGTTTCTATTTATAGCTTACATCAAATCCCTAATTTCACAAAACCCTAAAATTTGCAAACCCTAACTTTTGGGGAAAATCAAATTCGACATACCCATGTGTAAATTGGCTTCGACCCATGCTTCTTGATGTCCCTCTGATGCTCTTCCTGCTCCAATTGATGTACTGCAACCCTAGCTCGAGTTGTTTCATCAACTCCACACCTAGGTCAGAGAGATGTGGGTTTGGGGAAACGACTAGGATAGGAAGAGAAAACTGTGGTGCGTACGGGTTTTGGTAGAGGCGGAGAGGGGTGTAGTGAAGCTCGAGGAGCAGCAGTTGCAGGCTGCTATGGTCGGGTGGAAGGAGGAGCTGGTTTGCAGAGGAAAAGAGAATTTGGGGAAAGAAGAAAGAACCGATGGGGAAGAGGAAAGGGTCTGTTTGTTTTGGGAATAGGGTATTCGATACTAGGGTGTTAGCGGACGCATCAGTATTTGATGTTTTGTGAGGGAATGGCGTTGGATGGAAAGATGAGGGAATAATCCAAAGGCGCAATGGGGATGGATGTGGAGCGACCGTTGGATGATGGATACATCAAAACTGACGGTCCAAGATGGAGTTAGGTGTTGTGGTGTGAAGCGGTTGTATCAAATTTGATGTATTGGCGATGAAGCGACCGTTGGATTCAGCTGAGGATCCAATCTGACGGCTACAGGAGAAGTGGGTATGGATAATGGAAATGGATTTGGGTAAGGGTTTTGGGCCTTGGGTATGCCAAGACCATATCTTCTTTAAGAACAATTTCTTCCATGTTAATCCCATTTCTAGCCTTTTGGTCTTGCGCACAACATTCTTCGCAGCTTCCTTGCGTGATTCCTCTCGGCTTCCACCACTTTTCTGCTCTTTTCGCTCCGTAATTCCATCCAAACTTTATTTATAACCTAAAAATGCAAAATTAATTTATAAAAATATTTATTCTTGAAAACAACGAAAACACAGAATATGGGATAAAATGTAGAATTAATGCACAAAAGATGAGTTAAATGCCAAGAAAAATATATAGAAATATGCACTTTTTAGCACTCATCAAAGGTCGCCAAACAACGCATGGTAACCTTTGGCCCAAATTCCTAGTTTTGTCCACGTCAAACTGCGCCAAGGCATGCCATGCCACATGTTTCAATGGCATACCAACCACCTTGCCACGCTATACCATGTCGACCTTCCCCATGCGGCTACCAAATCGAAGGCGACGATCAACGGCCACCCTTCCATCCTAGATGCAAATCCTAGCCGTCCAAGGTCGCCAAACAACGCATGGTAACCTTTGGCCCAAAACCCTAGCTTTGGCCACGCCAAACCGCGCCAAGGCATATTATGCCACATGTGCCAATGGCATGCCAACCACCTTGCCGCGCCATTCCATGCCGACCTTCCCTATACGGCTACCAAAACAAAGGCCTGCAACAATCAACGACCACTTTTTCATCTAAGATGCAGATCTTAGCCGTCCAAGGTTACCAGCTAACACATGGAAAACTTTACTCACCCGTTTTCCATTTCTTAATGAGACCAGAGTACGTTTCACTTCGACTTGTATAAATAGGCATTACCTATTTCCACCGAACAACAGGTTCTGGTCAGGAGCATACAACAATCAGAAAACGCTTGCTAGCTTTCCCATCTGTTAGCGTCCCACTTTCTGATACAAGTCACAAAACAACTACTCTTCCAGAATCAACTATGCTGGTCTCAATATTCTCTTCGCTTCCCTCCCCAAAATCAACTCTTCTCCTCCACTTTGTGACCGAAGCAAGCATGGAACGAACATTTCTTGGTTTAGGACGGAATTGTACAGATTGATCTCTCGAATCTAAAGTACTCCCTTACAGTACATTGTTTAAGGTTTAGATTTGTTTCTCACCCACATCACACGAAATTACCGAAACCAGCAGAAACTGTTTTCACCCTCAAACAACAGGGTTTTAACAAACCGATGAAGAGTGTTGATCTCTTTTGACTTGTGCGCTAAACGTCAACCTCCAAAGGTAATAGCACATCAAAGTTTCGTTGATCCAGCGGAGGCAAGCACAGTCACACATACATAAACCAAAAGTTAGTATGCGTACATTTATAGTTGAAAGATCATTATACAAACATATCAAGAGATTTGTAAAAACAAATACTAAACAACTAAAATAAATTGTCAGAGAAAAAAATAGTAAACATGAATATAACTTCTTATAACACCCTTTTTTTTCGATTTTGCTTAAGAAACTCCAAAGCTGCTCGATGTAGAGCGACGTGCATGATAACGTCTTATAGAATAGAGAAAAGGGAGAAATAGACATAAAATAGAAGGAAGAAAATAGAGATTTCTTATTAATGTGTCTACATAATACAATGTTTAAGCCTCTATTTATATAGATAGAAGACTTAATGTCCAAAATATGTAAATCCTAAACTTAGACACGAAGGGCATCTTAGTAAATATACAATGGTTTATAACAGTACTTTGTTGAAGGGCTTGTAGCCCATGAGTGTGCGGCCCATATAGATAGTTAGGGTCTTCCATATAGTTGTATATAAAGCCTCACTATGATATGTAATATTGATGCCTCTATCAATAAGAAACTCTCTGTCTCTTTGCATTTCTATCGTTTCCACTACAACACATTATCACCACAAGCTCTACCGTAAAGCTAAAATCTGGAATGATTGATTTTTTTTCATTTTCATTTTATTTTGCCATCAAAAGTGCATGACGTCCATTAAAAAAAGGGTTTGCGGATATCCATGTTTGCTTGCCCTGTTATCGGCTCGGAGAATCAATAGCAAAAGTAGGAATTCGTCTTTGCCGCAATGGTTTTGTCATCATCAAACCCATGTCAAGATCCTCCACCTTTCTCTATTCTGTCATAAAAGTTTCGGTTCAACCATTTCCAACCCGTCCTGTCCAGTTTCCAACTTGGTTTTGGTGTCCTGCTCAAGTTTCCAGCTGCGATCAAGGCTATTCCGGTTCTGTCTATATACAACGGGAACCAATTTTTTTTGAGGTATGTAACTATAATGTGGGTGTTCACGTTGAGTACTTGCTAGGATAATTTTTTTTCTAGAACATGCCTTGTTATACCTCAAGATAAGTCCATATCATATAAAGTTATAAACGGTCAATTTAAATTATGATTGTTGATCATTAAGAGTCTTGGTTTTAGTGTTATTTTGTTCTCTTGAATATGATATTGACAATAGTTGAATGGTGTCTTTTGTTTAATTGGTTGTACCAACTCCGTTCAAATGTATTTATGTGGGGTTTAAAAGTACTTGAGCTCCATTATTGTGTACTTGATATTCTTTTCCCAAATTTGAAATGTTCTGTGGGATGCAATCCACTGGCTCGGCTATTAAGAGTCGGTATTTTAAAAAAAAAAAAAATACATTGCTAATAAAATCATATGTATTCCAATTTGTGGAAGAACTCACAAAAGATGAGATGAGTCAGAAAATTTCCATTTTTCTACTTCGATAATAACGAAACTGTATATGTTGAAGTATGATAACTACTTGACCTAAAACAAGTGTTTGACATGTGTACTAAGATTCTCTTGGCCTATTGAGATAAAGAAATTTCTCAAATTAAGCTAAATGTAGCAAAATTACAAATGGAAAAGAATCCCAAAGTAATGAGGGTTAGACGTACCGACTCATATAAAACATGTGAAAAGGGACATATGTATCATGAGACAAAGATGTATTTTTATCTTCGGTAGTTATAACACCAATACACAAGTATCAACCGAGTATGGGATCAGCTAAAATGTAATTGTAGCTCCCATCATAAATGAAAGAGCTGGAAATGCACCTGGTCATAGGCGTTGATATATACAATGTAATGTGTGTATCATAGTAGAGACCAATTTTCACATCAACTTTAATGAAAAAAAGAACTTTGCCTGGCCAATTGATTATTTAATTGAACTAGATCCAATGTCTGCGCTGATGGAATGAAAAGTACATCATTCCCACGAGACATAAATTTTCTAATGCACTTGAGATATATTTGGATGAAAAATATATCATCCCCCCTGAAACGTGACATATATTCACTCTAAAGTACTTGAGTTGAATCCCAGTATCCCACTTTTGTTACGAATAAGGCCACACCACTTATTAAATATCTCAAGATTCAATGTCTAACTGATAGTGGGTTTTCTCCCACTAATTTAAGGAACATGCACTAGTTTTTGAACTAATTCTTTATAATGTGACTACGTTATTGGATCATCGAGCGAAAGAATGCTCAAATTTTTTTTCTGAGATGGAACAAAGATTAACAGTCACAAAATCTCTATATGTACCGAGAGCTAATCACCCTGTTAAATTCCTAAGAGACCCATGCAAGTGGATATCATATGGAAACTCACAATGATGAGTATGTAATTGATTGCATCTTTTATAGTTTCTAATATATTTGGAAGGAAATATATCTTAGAGAAAATAATGAGTCAATCTAGTGAAATGTAACTCACTATAATATTTGGATTATTAAATCCATATTGTCTCCGACGATGAAATGTTGGGAATTGACTCATACATGCTTTGACATAACCATAAAGGCACTTTGGTTGTGACATGATTTTCATTTTGAAAGGAATCATACATACATATCTGTGTTTGAGTGGACGAGACAATGGGAAAAACATTGACAGAATGCGAAGTGACGACATATCTCTCAATAAGTGTTTTCTAAAGTACTAAATGCACAAACCCCTTCCCATTATGCTTTTAGGTAAGAAAGCATATCACTCATTTTTACAAAGTCTTTAGTAACACAGGATCGAGACCATCCTAAGATGCAAATGGTAAAAATTTCCATATTACAAAGAAAACAAGGTGAAATTTAGAAAAAAAATATTCATGCAGAATGCAGACCATTAAAGTGACTGATGGATCTGGTGAATGTTTGACATTTTGGACTAGTTATAGTTCCCAAGAAATTTGCGTTTTAAAACTCCTAGCACATATTACACAATGCAAAGTGCAAAGGCTAACCACCCTTGTTAATGCTAGAGAATTTACATCAAAAGGACTTGATGAATATTGCATGTTTAATAGGATCAATATAGAGCATCTTATACCCAATGGTCCCGTAGAGGCTACCATCAAAGGTTACAGATGGTGTCTAAGGAATAGGTTATGCGTACCAACCCACCTTTTATTACTTTGGGGATATGAAATATTACGCGCATATTTACTTCATTCATTTTAGAACGCAATATTAGTCAACCTTTTCTGCATACCAGTTGGTAACTGAATTTAAGCCCGACATTTGTGTTCTTATGCATTTTTTGGTTGCACTATATATGTGCCAATACGAGTCCACATCGTACTATGATGGGTCAAAAAAATGAATAAGTAATTTTGTTAGATATTTACTCTTAACAATTATCCGCATTTTAAAACCTTTGGCAGGAGATCTCTTACTGCTAGATTTGCAGGTTATCACTTTAATGAGACAGTCTTCCCGTCGTTAGGGAGAGATAAGAAAAAGTATTTTCTAAGGGAACGACAAGAATTTTCGTGGTGTGTTCCCAAATGTGTCTCATATTGATTCTTGTACTCCATAAATGTAAATGTAAAGTGACAAAGAATATTCGATTTTCAGAATGTACACCGATGTCGCTAAGGTGATGAGATCACACATACCAGCTGCAAACCTACCTGCAAGGTTACAAATCCTTAATAAAGGATATACACCATAGACTAAGGTGTTGCAATTACACTTGGTGGAAGTGTAGTTGAACCCGTGGCTCCATAAATGAAGATGGAGAGACCACCAGGTTCGATTAATACTCACCTAGAAAGGAAGTAGATGAGAGAGGCACAACCTAATTTGTATCATTAATGAAATCATCTCATTTGGTTGTCTCTGACTATGTCCATGAATCAATACTGGAGGACGCTCCGAAGTTTAATGATTCCAGAGAACAACGAAATCCTAGAGGATTATGAAGACACACACGGGTCAATGGAAAGATCATGAGAGCATATTAATGATTATTTCTAGATATAGTTTCTCAAGGAAATAGAGCACGATGAGATCGAACCATGCTTCTTATTGTCTAATTCAATAAATAGCATATTTGGCCTACACAATCCAGGTAGAACTTAGTTCTTTGGCAAATATATGGGTATTTGGTGTGGTAGTGCTAACCAACCAAGTGTAAATCCTATTGGACATACATAATTAATTTGTCATAAAGCATAATGAGAAGAAACTAGTCTTAAAGTACTAAGACTCGCCTTGTGGCGCGAGGTTTCTCACAAAGCTATGAAATTGTTCTCTTGTGATGAACGTTATAGAGTTCCGCTACTTAGTGAGCTTGGTAATTTTAAAAGGACTTGAAATGCAGCATATGTATGTGGTTGTTACGTATCTCTGAAAGAATCAAGAGATAGAAGATATTTACAAAAGTACTTGATAGGCTTTTGTTTCCCAAATCAAATGACTCTAAACCACAGAGTGCGTTTACAGTTAGATAGAATGCCAACTTATATATTCAAGCAATCAGGCGGATGTGGTATACCCGTCTAAGTCGCTATTTGATTTGGAGGGGATAGACAAGTAAGTTATTTTTCCTTGCGTATTCATAAGAAAGTTCCTGATTTGGAATTGTAGCTATTTATGTTGATGGTACAAACATGATGTGTACTCTTGATGTAATAAAAAACTTTAAAATATATCTAAAATCCGAATTTGAGATGAAAAATCTGGGGAACTCTCGACCGAATACTGAGTTTGTGGTATACTATTCCACCAATTTGCATATGTCCATTGTCAGGCAATTTAACAAGGGCATGCATCCTTCTAGCACTCCCATGATTAGTCGAGTTTCAAATGACCAATTCGTCTAAAGGAAGTTACGAAGTTGTGTCGGGAGATGAACTTTCCATATATAAGTATAATAGACGCATTATTGTACTTAGCATAATGTACTCGACCAAATGTTACATCCTCAGTGAACTTGTAAGCTAGATATAGCTCAGCGCCAAAGCAACGTCATTGGAATGGTATAGTGAATGTAATCATGTATTAAAAATTGACATAAATTTGTGTTATCCCTGGAAAGATATAAAAAGGAATTCTAATGAAAGTGAACTCCAAAAGTTGTTGATTGTGAAGGAACCATAATCTCTTCTCCAACGAAAGTAATCACGGGAGATGTGGTAGACTATTTTCTAAGTCATTACCAATATTCAGTTTCGAAAAATACACCGGCTAAAGGTACCGCGTGGAATAACTCTGAAAGTAATCAGGGGGAGGATCCAAGGATATGATGTCGACATATTTTACTTCGAATTTGGAGTTATGTTGTGCTCTTTTTCCCTACGATCGAGAATAGTTTTTCCCAAAGGGTTTTGTCACTCGACAAGGCTTTTAGTGAGACAACACTAAAAAACCCTCAAGTATGTTAAACGTCACTTACAAAAAGATCGCGTTGATATTACTAAAAATATCTGAACCAAAGAAATGAAATGCGATAGTCCTTTAAGCAACGTAACTTCCAGAATCAACAACAAGGTCTTATAAACATTCATGTCACCAAAGTAATGTGTGATAAACTCCTTTTGACTGTATTAGACTAATGAAAATTTTCTGACATCAGGGGGGAATCTAATGGTGTGTTGAACTCTTTTCCTTTCCCGAGATTAATTTTTCCCACAGGGTTTTGTTGCTCTGCAAGGTTTTTAATGAGACAACAACAAACATCAGGAATGTAATTTCCCAGCTAAGGCTATTGTCTTTATCACGAGGATTTTCCGCCTTAGGAGTTGTGAAGCAACTAGTCAACTTCAACGGAACAAAGTGATCATCTACAAAAGATCACCTTTACTTGCATCTGTCTCGTTGTACTCTTTTTCTTTGTCAAGGTTTTAATGAGCCAACGTATATGCATCCAAATATGTTCTAAGTTTAATTAATATTGTACTCTTTTTATTTAATTCAGGTTTTTTCCTTTTGGGGTTTTCCTGACGAAGTTTTAACGAGGCAATTAACTTAGACTCATCAATCTTTGAAGATCGTATTGCATGTGCTGAATTACAAGTAAAGTACGATATAACATGTGAAGTACTACATGTGAAGAGTTGTACCAAGGTTTTATCCCACTGGGTTTTTCCTTGTCAAAGTTTTAGTAAGGCAATTGATTTCGGCACAAATCATCAAGGAGAGAACGACATTTGAAGAACTACTTTCAAAACACTATATGTAAAGCACTATGTATAAAGTTTTGTTATTGAACCGCACAAGGAGGAGTGTTGTAAGGATTGTAACCCATGAATGTGCGGCCCATCTAGATAGTTTAGGTCTTCCATATAGTTGTATATAAAACCTCACTATGCTATGTAATATTGATGCCTCTATCAATAAGAAACTCTCTGTCTCTTTGCATTTCTATCGTTTCCACTACAACATACTTAGGATTATTGCGGATGGAATTTTACGTGGATGGGAAATAGGAAAAATGGGATGGAAAATAGGAAAAACCTATTCTTTTTATTCTTTTGCTTTTCTTTCTTTAAAGCATGTTCACTTGTTTTATTTTAATTACTAAATGTATCAAATTAAGTTTCAATGTAGAGTTGGTGTTTCGTGTTTGGAACTCATGTAGTAATCACCCGGTGACTTTACCTATATTATGATTTGACAAATTGAATATGTATCTTAAACTATATTATAGAGACACGAATTCGGTAGAATTACCTAAGCTTCTTGATGCTCTTTAGGGGAGATCCTAGCTTTAAGTCCAAAATTGGTGAAGAAAGATGTATGGAGAAACCAAACATTACTTTAACAAATCCAATGTATGCTGTGTAGTCAATAGAACAGATGGTTTTACTAAGTTTGACTTTTTAGTGACGTGCTGGATGTGTCTCTCTCCTATACTAATCCGTAAAATTGATCTTACTTGATCTTGTAAGAGTCAACATGATGTTTTAGATCATGCATGCACGGAATTAAGGAAAGAGAAAAGAGCAAATAATAAACTGCCTGATATGATTCGGGATCATACCATGATCCCATAATCGAATTCATTCTATAATATCAGAAACCTAAAATATTCAAGTCATCAGAAATCTGAAATATCCAAGTCGCCAACAACTTCGGTACTACTCATGGTTTACTGTGGTGGGGATTGTAATCTAATACGTATGCAAGCTCTCATAACTTGCAATCGGGTTAGCTTCCGCTCCTGACCATGCTCAATTCACAATTGGTGAATGTCTAAGGAACGGACTGCAACTACCTCATTATATTTGTCGTAATCATCTCGCAATTATATGGAAACAAAATACTTGAACACAAATTCGGTGCATTGTAGTTGCCTATGTACCCTCGTATGTGGCTCTAAAGGATAAAGCACGAACTATCATTCAACAATATTAGGACTAGCAACTAAAACCAACTTGTGTTGCAAGTCTAATGCCAAAGCAAAGCCTAGTTCGTACAAGCAAGGGACTTTTGCAAATAATGCACAACAATGTGCATGATTGGGCCACTTAAGTCGCAAGTACGCGTTTCCTACCTCGGGCCATGCAAATTCTTGATGTATTTTCCTTTCCTTCGTTTCACATCATGCTAATGCATTCTCGATAAACGAGACAATAACATTGATATGTACGCGTCATGAAGCTCTCTCGAGTAAGCCACGCGACATGATAATGCTTTCGCATTATATCCCATAAAACATGCAGGACAATTTGCATATCCTTTAACCAGAACAATTTATATGAATGTCCACGCCGACCGATTTTGTGTTGATATTCTTCAACCACGAAGAACATAAAGAACAATCGGCGACGTGCATCAGCTAATTGTGCATAAATAGGTTAATGTGCGTATTTATATCAGCCAATCCTAGATAAATCCAGTAAGCCTAAATTTCTGAATTGTTTTTTTTCATTTTGAGCGTATGAATGAATCAAAAATCTAATTAAGAGGACTGATTGATAAGAAAATACCTGAAAAACCTAATTAAAAGGAATGGGTTGATATGAAAGTACTAAGAAAGTGGAATTTAATAGATTTTATTCAACTTTTTTACGTCGTAATAGTTTGGCAACTTAGTACTTTCACCATTTTAGATACTCCTTATTCCTCTAGTCTAGATGGGTGAAAAAAAATGATAGGCCTCCTATAATTTGTGTATACCTCAAACTAGTCAGGAAAAAATCTCAAACAAAAACATTTTCTGGAAGCAAATTATGAATTCCGATTTGTAAAAAATTAATGATCGAAAAAAGATTTACAACTGAAATTATATATTACCGTGGAAAGTTCAAGTCCACGGTATTATAAAACCCCGGCCAAACATCCACATCATGTCAACAAATATTATAAATCTTTAATAACGCGTTTAGATATCAGAAGCAGTCGGAAACAAAGATATTTTACTACACAAAAAGTTGAGTTTGTTTTTTTTCCCAAGTTGTTATGAATTTATATATCCAAACTATTTTTTTTTTTTTGACTTTTAGATGTTAAAAAGGCATTTCTAAAGGCGTATCCAAACCGGTCTTAAAAAAACACGCATAAAAATCCCCGGGCAAGTTTTCTTTTTTTTTTTCAAGGAGAAGGTTATATTAAAGAGAAAGCAAAGAAAAACCAAGGATTAATCCAAGGTCAGTTCAGAGAGGACTACATACACGTTAAAGTATCCGAATTACTCCAAATTAAGCTAGGATCAACGTACTTAAAAGTATCGTTGTCACAAGACCATAAGACTACCAATTGCTTAACCAAATCAATACTTTCTTGCACATCTTTATGACGACCTCCAAAAACCCTTCCGTTCCTTCTTTCCAAAGAATCCAACAAATCGCATAATGCAAAATTTTCCAAACATCCTTACCTCTACCTTGCAACACATTAGTAGACCATGCTTCAAACAGATGAAGCAAAGTTCTTGGCACTGTCCAAGCTATCTTGAAAGCTTTAACGAAATAACTCCAAATCTCAGTAGAGTACTCACAGTAAATGAACATGTAGTTTGCAGACTCTCTTTCCTTGTCGCACAAGACACACTGCTCGTTATCAATGTCTACTCTCCTATGGCGCAGCATATCCCTGGTTGGGAGTGAATCATGGAAAGTTGACCAAAGAATAAAACTCACCTTGTTAGGGATATCACCTTTCCAAAGAAACTTGTCGAAACCACATTCTTCCAGGTCCCCTGTAAGCCTTGTCGAATACCCCGGCAAGTTTAGCATCATTTTCGTTCCAAGAAAAACCAGAGTCAGTGAACAAACGGATCCCATTGGGAAAAAAATTGCTCTAGCGCTGCCAGATCATAGCATAATAGCAGAGCATGAGGCACTTTTGATACCATCTAACCCGAGCTCTAATCCTAGTTAGATGTAAACATATGTTCCCCTTTTAAATGCTGCTTAATGGTTTTTAGTTATTGACACTCCCGTTCTTCACTTGTTTTTTTCTTTTTTTTTTTCCTTTTCTTCCTTCGAATGGTTAAGTAGATGCTAGAATTCCTTAAACAAGATGAGTATATCATTTTCTTTTTCGACTGCACTCCAGATTGACATGTATAAATGGCTACTAAGCTGTCACAACTTTTTTGCCATAGCTAATTGTTACCGATGAAGATTTCTATCATGATAAACACAGCTAAGTTTAACCATTTCTGCAAGTTTCTCTAATTTAATGGATGATTACCGTGGGTGGTGGTGGTAGTAGCGAAATTGTGGTGAACATTTGTTTAATTAAGTCTTTCGTGATGAACACTAGAAACAGGAAGATGGGGTTGTTCTTGATCCTAGAGATAAAATCAGAATAAGATTGGTGATACAATCCCTCCTGATGATGTCCGTCTTCTTAAAGGAGATCCTATCATAATCGGTCGGGTGTGTTTAGCTTCTGGGATTGCAGTATGCTCTTACTCGCGAATCTTCAGAAGTAACGAATCACTAAGTGGTTCACTACCATTGATGTCTTCTCTGGTCCGAAGTCGGAGAATAAGGTTAAAATTCAGATTTAACTAGGGTTAAAATTTGGGATTGGACGACATTACAAAAATGCCAGGTGCTAGGCTATTGTGCTGCTAGATCAAATTTGGGATCTAGCAGCGCCAGAGCAAAACTTTGATCCAGCAGGTGCTAGGGTTAAAATTTGGGATTGGACGACATTACAAAAATTTGATCTAGCAGCGCCAGAGCAAAACTTTTCCCATCCCATTGGGACAGAGATCTTACTTCTATTTCAGGCCTCGGTGAAATGAAGTACCAATGAAATGAAGACAGGGATAAGACTGAGAGGAGAAAAAAGAGAAGTCAAACATCCATAAGTTACCAAACCGATGATCGTACATCAGAGTATAATATCCTCCTCTACCTGCAAATATCCAAACAGAAATTCTGTTTAGATTTCTTGTTGGAGAATGAAATATTTTCATTCATTTGTTCTGATTTTATGTGCAGTAGTTTCATATTCTATATTCATTAAAAGTGAAAGTGGAGGAAAGAAAAGATCTTTTCTTTCCTACCAAAATAAATCTCCATGTTTTATCTCTCCACATCTTTACCGGCTGTCCTTCGGTGCAGTACGATCTGCTTCTTTACTTTGTATGGTTAGATAAGAATAAATTAAGAAGCCACCTATGAGAACGATCTTCTCTGATTGTTTGGTGATTTTGGTGTTCCACTCCACTTGATCTTTATTTTCCCATGGAGATTGGTTTTGTTTCTTGTAAATTGTGTTTGTGTAGACTATAGTAGGCCCACATTTGATTGGCTATAAGCCTATAGTACAAGAGTTTATAGCGCTCTAGCTTTGACTTGACGAAATGGCATAATCAACAGAACCCTACGTACGGTCACCAAATTTTTTTATTTTTTGTGGAAAGCATTTTCACTTGTTTTACACCATACGTTTTGTTCTTAAATTAAATTTGATGGCCCAGGAGTGCAATGTTAAACTGGCTCGATTGCCGTATACCCAAATTAATTGGGGTATACTAGATGAGATAAAATAAGGTCATTTTGAAATTAAAAAAAAAAACCTTAACCAAATATTTTTAAAATGATTAATATATTCTTATTTAATTAGTATTAAAAATTCTGATTATATTAATTAAGTAGATTAAAACTTATGAATTTAAGTAATCAAATTTTGTTTTTGATTGAATTCATGTGGGAAGATTTTGGATGAAAAAGATGAGCGAAAATGAAAACATACTACCCAAACACTTCTAACAAGGGGATTGCAAAGCTGATGTGTGAAATCATACTCAAAATTAAAGAAGAAATCAACACTTTCAGTTCTGAAACTATGAAAAGTCGGCAGGGTCGACGAATGAAGACCATGCCGACTATATCTGGCCGGCAAGGTCTACGGATGAATAACATGCCGACCATATCCGGCCGACAAGTTCTGTGAATGAAGAAGATGCCGACTTTATTATTTTTGACACATATGAGACTGTTGTAAATGTTTCACTAGTCGGCATCTTATTGATTTTTTTACCTTGCCGGCTAAATTATAGTCGGTAGGGTCGACAAAAAATACCTTGCAGACTATAGGACTTTTGACATACAGAGAAAAGGTGTTACAAATGCATGATTAGTCGGCAAGGTTTTAATTTCATAAGCTGTCGACTAAACTATAGTCGGGAAGGTATAAGGATGAATACCGTGCCGACCCTGTAAATGCAAATTTCAGAGATTAAAAGTCAGCATGGTATTCAACCTTATACCCTGCCGACTATATTTTGGTCGACAAAAAATACTCTGCCGACTTTTGGTTCGTTTTGATTCTTCCGTGTTTTTTTTTTTCATGTATAGTTAGAGTGTAGAAGAAAGATTTTGATTTTTTTTTTTAAAATGTTTCGGTCGGCATGTTTTTTTAGTATGGGCAATTTGGTCTTTTAACACCTTTTAGATACCCCTTAACACACTAGTTTGGATAGGAATAAAATGGATATACTCCAATCTCACCAGGAATTTTAACTACCATTTTTGCAATTTGTATTCAAATCGGTGGAATTTGAATGTAATTTTCATGCTCTTTAAGGACCCAAAAATTGGTGATGATAAAAAAAAATGCACCCTCGCTTTAGTCAAATCAAGGTTTGAAAAACACCCATTTTTACCGAAAAATGGCCGTTAAAACGGTCACACCCATATACCGTTGTCGTGAGGATCCCCGATCCCCGTGCCTTTATAATGCCGATAAATAGGAAATAACGCTAGTCTTTTAGGGCCGTTTTTCAGTTTTCACACACGTTATAACCGTTTTTCTAAAATTAGTTTGAATGTTTTTTTCTTCTAAATAACATTTTAACGTGCGTTTTTTAGAACTTTTTCCCGTTATCACTCACATTATAATCATGTAAATAACTTTTTTACCATTTTTTTTAGAGTTTTTTTTCTTTCTCTGGATTGAAGGATTAAAACTTAGAATTAAAATTTTAAAATAATACAGAGAAAGTAAACTACATGATTAAAAACTTCAAATTTAAAAAACATAATATTATTAAACTAGTGTTCATCATTTAAATAGTTACGCGAACCAATTCGACCACCACCCTTCTTCGATATATTCATGTATTTTCATTTTCTCGACGGTTCCTTTCCTCATTATAATCATCGTCGGGGGATACCGTTTGTCTTCGTTTGTATAAATATCATAACCATAATAGCCTCCATTATTATCATCATTGTTACCTACTTCATTATATATTGTTATCAATATTAGAATTATATCCTTCGTTCATATATTGGACACCCTGGTTAGAGCGATTGGTAGTGTAGTGAAAATCATATGTATGATTCACATTCTCATAACCTTGTGTATTATCTCCAAATGAAAGATTACCAAAGTCATAAACAAAGTCACTCACCAGTAACCTTTCGTATTAGATTTCAACTTCAGGATCATGCCAGTTGTATGGTAGAGGGACAAGCTCTGGATTATTAACGGCTTCCTCTTCCAGCATATTTAGCAATTGTTCTTCTTGAAGTAATAAAACCGGTGTTTCGTCTTCCCCTGCTATCCATTCAAGCATATTGTCATCCCTCAGTAGACTATGATCGTCGTGAATATCAATGTTATGTCGCCTTGCTTTACCTTTAATTTTATGTTGCTCCAACTTCAAATTGTACTGAACATACACCAGATCATGTATTCTCGATGAAAGTAAACGATGGTGTAGTTTGGAGTGGATTCTTTCAAACACACTTCAATTCCTCACTTGTCCAGATGATGTATTTGTTTGACGTAATATCTTTACTGCAATCTTCTGGAGGGATGTATACTCAGCACCATAAGATAACCACCAACTTACAGGATCACCGTGTTGAGCCGCAATACGTGCTGATGGTGATACAAATTGACCTTGCATCATTCGCATGCTTCCCTCCTACAAAGAAAAGTACAATTGGTACTAAAAATTCAAATTACTTAATTAAACATATTTGGAGATAATATTAGTAATTTTGTACCTCTAGCATGCATTTCACTTGTTCTTGCAGGCCACTAACCATTTTTGGTATTATTTCAATAAGACAAATTTGGGGCTCAGAAATTTCATTATTGATGAGATTGGTTGTTGGGTTAAAGAGGTAATAAGGATTGAGAAAATACATTGCAACATGAAGATGAGAACTCAACTGACTTTTCCATTGTTTCTTTGTTACACATATGGTAGAAGCATTTCGATTTGATCCCAAACCCATTTGTATAGTTTCCACACATGTAGCAAGTGCATGGAACAAATAACCCATGGTGGGTTTGTCTGAGTCCAAAAAACGAACCATTTTCAATAAAGGACCAACCATTATGCACGCATTTTGACACGTCAACCAGAACATCTCATTTGAAATAATATTCTTCACATCTCTAGCTAGTTTAGTTTTTGCCTTTACCGATTTCAAAAATTCCTTTCCACAAACGTGCTCTCGATAGCATTACGTTGATCAATTTGAAATATCATATTAAAGAACATTTTAAAACACCTACTTAAGGATTATAGACATGACTATCAAATTATACATATTCTTATACTAACAATAATCAATTATGGTAGTTTTGTAAATATCCCATTTTTTAATGATATAGGTCATCTATTAGTGGGATAAAATTTAAAAATAAATAGCTCATCTATTTAGCGACAGAGTGAGTGTTAAAAAAGAAAAAAAAATCTTAGTCGCAACGTTTTTTAGACACGTTATAACGTTTTCACGCATGTTATAACCGTCGGATAGGAATTTCATATCATAATGTTTTTTAATTTTCTATTTAACCGTTATAACGGCTGTTTTTAATAGAAAAACATATACAAAAACGCGTTTTTTCCTAAATAACACGTTTTTTGTCCAGAACGTGCTCATACCCCACTACACCAAATCTAGGTTTTTGTAACAATGACTTTCCTAACTAATTTTATTTTGCTAACTCAAATGATCCATTATGATTCTAGTAACCGTTATAAGGAGTTAGCAAACTAAGAAATAGTTACCATAATTAGGAATTAATTCATAAAAACTAAATAACTATTCATGGTGTTATATTATTAGTTATTCATTTCTAACACACTTTTAACTAAATTACTATTACAACTATTTCTACCCAAAATTGGATGTATACTAAAATGAACCCCAAGTTTATAACTCTTTATCATTTTTAATGGTAACACACTTTGACATACCTAACACAATGATTTATTTTCAAAATTAGAAAATGTATAATAGAGTTTTAAGATTTATAAATCTTTTGTTTGGAACCAATTTAAGTTGTAGAACCTAAGAATAACTTAAATCCCGGAACCAGGATGATGTGGGAACCGAATTCTTACTTAGCCATTCTTCCCAAAGGACCCGGCCGACAGAAGCAAATTCATTATCTATATCTCTTCTCCAATCAAAAACCTGAGAACAAAATTCTGAAATTGAACTCAAAGAACCCAGATCCATTATCGTTCTTATTGATTGTTTATGATTGATTAAATACCCATCGTTATTCTTATGATTGATTTCTATTTCTATTCAACTCATTAATTTCAGAGGAACTTGAAGAGATATAGTAACTGATCGAATTTGTTTTCTTCAACTCATTCAGTTGCTGGTATGATTTCTCTTCTTCTTCTTCGATTACTCTTGTTACAATTTTTCAATTATCAACCTAGGGTTTGAACGGGATTTTTAAAATTCGTTTTAATTTGGGGTTTTTTGAACCTAGGGGTTTTTAAAATTTGCCTTAACTTAATTTATGAGTCTTATTTGGTTTCCTATTTCTAGAAATCTGTTTGTGAATCTAATAGTTCATTTGTTGTGTATGATTTCATATTCTAATAGTTTGGATTGACAACTTTTGATTCAGTGAGAGATGTAGTTGTTCTCTTGGAAGTTAATAGGGGTGATTCTATTCGTCACGATTTTGAATCCATCCAGAGTAATTTCTTATCACTAACTTGTATTACAATTGATGGTGAAAGTCTCTGTTAAGTTATGTTTTTTATTTCAATTTGCCGTAATCTTTGTTTCACATTGGATTCGGATTGGTTTAATGTTCTCATTAATGTTGCCAGTGCTTGGTAGTTTAGTGGTGTGCTATTTCTGCATTTGGATTCGATTAAGCATATATTGAGTTTTGATGATTGAATGCATGTTGCTAAAAATAGTCTATAAGCTGAAGGGCGAACGCCTCATTGCAACCTTAGTCATTTTAGGAAGGTGTAGATTATATCTGCCTATTCTGGTGTATGCATTGAGTTTACTTTTTTTGTTGTTGATGATGTTATTGTGAACTGGTTTTAAGAACTTACTATCATGGTTGCATATTTTGTGGATCATAAGAGAAACAACACGATTGTAATGCTGTTTTATGAGTGCATAACTCTGAGTTTAATACTTATTGTTTTTCTAGAGTGATGTAGGACTTTGGGATGTATAAGTTCATGAGTTTGTTGGACTACCCATGCCCAAAAAACTAACCTACTCTTATAAGCAGAATGACATTTTAAGGAAGCTACATTGTGGTCAATTTCTTTGCATCTGAACAACAGTATGTGGCAAATGGGTTCTGACACTCTAAAGACCCTCTAATACTGATTGGACTATCATTTGGCGTATGCATTTAATCGATATGCATTATTTGAATGAGTAAATTTTAGTGCATCTTGATTTTGGTTTGTTGTTCCTGTGCTTGAAACAAGGAATTCCATTCTAAGTACTATTTCTTTTATAGGTAAAAGCTTAAAGTCAGCAAAGGTTCATAGTGCATTGTCTTCGAGTTGGTCTTCAAAATCATTTCAGTCGAGCGAGCAGATATGCTATTGAATCACATGACCCAAATGTGCCGTGCAAACCTGGTGCCTACTGCATCACACTTGAAAAGATCAATGCTGAGGAGGAGAAGCTCTATAAAGAAATTAAGGTAATAAAAGATAAAATTCTGAGGAGGAGAAACTCGGCGGATGTCTTCTGCTTAAGCTGCGCCACGTAGCAGGTACGTGCATATGCAGGGGTGAACCTGTGGCTTGAAGTGGATGGTAGAGTGACTTCTAAAAATGTTTTATTGCAGGCTGCAATTATGAAATTCTGATGGATTTCTTTTGTTATTAGATACTAATGGATTTCCTGACTAACTTAATGGTATGGAGTTATCTTTGTCAGGTCAGTCGATCATCAGGGGCATCTGAGTGGTGTTTACTGCTTAGGTCTTCATCCCATTGATGTTGTACTTACTGGAGGAAGGGAATCTGTTTTTCGGGTATGAAATATGAATTGACCCTTCAATATGATTTCTTATCAAGTTCTGCAATCCCGTAATTGACTTCTGCAGATTTGTTTAGTGAAAGATGGAGGTCTTAATTTGAGATTTTTGACATCACAAGCTGGTTGTTATATGCAAAAGAAGTCCTATTTGTTTCACATAAATTTATTTTCTTTCTTTTTGGCTCCACAGGTGTGGAATATCCGTACGAAGATGCTTGCCTATGATCTCTCTGGACATGAGAATACAGTTTGTTCAGTTTTTACTCGGCCTACTGTAAGAACTGAGCTTGTACTTGACCATAACATGTTATCTTTTTGTTACTTCTTGGCCAAAAAATAGGTTGTCATTAGATATTCGAGGGAGATTAGTCTCTGAACTTTTTAGTTGACACTGAACTAAAATATCCATATTAACTTAATCAAAATGCTGGAACCAGTGGGAGTTTAATTTCCTTACATATAAGCTTAATTTTCATTATTTCTTAATCAACTACTAGTAGTAACATACTGCACTCCGATGTTTCTTCTTGTTTTCTTTGCCCAGCTTTGATTTTTGTTTTAGTTGAGCCAAACTTTATTTTTTCATCATAGTTGTTATGTGTGGTGGTCGAATACGCTGAAACTTGTATGCTTGAGCTTTGTCTCTAATATATTTATTTATCCATAGCGTGTCATTTACCGTATTGTCAATCTTTGGAACCATAAGATGGATCTTTATTTGTTCTTAAAGGCACTTGAGAAGGTGGACACCACCAATGTCTGAAGATGTGACAGCCACAATGCCACCAATTTGCAAATCTTGTTTCTTGATCCCTTAAAATCTCCTGGAAACCAAAGCTAGCTTTGGTCAGATGTCACTGGAATTGATTGTTCACCCATTGCTAAGACATTGGTGTTCAGCAAAGTTCCTGAGACGGTAATGTAAAAATTATGAATGTGTATATATACCGTTTCTTCATCACATGCATTCAGATTTTTAATGCACTTTGTTAACATATGATGTCGTACCTTCTTAGAAAATTTATAGTAATTCTGCTCAGATTTTCCAAAATGCAGGTTGTGTTGATGTACGCATTGAGATACTTGCAGCTGTAGATGCTGATGATGGAGTTGCTTGTTGGCTCGGCTAGGAGGCAAATTGATTGTTTCCGACCTTTTCTTGAATTTTTGTGTTTCTGTATACCTATTAGTTAAAAATCCCGAGTTTCTATTTGGAGTAGGAAATAAAACTATAGTATCAGCTAATATTCACAAGGCTTATATTGTAGTTCAATTTATTTTGTAGTTTTGAGGGTAATCTGGTCATTTTCACGATCTCCGGAATATTTGCTGCTCTAAATCTTGGCCATTTCTTGTTTGATAAAATAATAACATACGCAACTATGAAGAAATTGGAGGGTAATCTGGTCATTTTCACGATCTCTAAATCCGGCAATTTCTTGTTTGATAAAACAATAACATATGCAATTATGAAGAAATTGGAGGGCAATTTGGTCATTTACTGTTTTTCTAGAATAATTGTTGTACTTATTTTGGAAAAGGAAATCTGGTCATTTCCTATTTGATGAAAATAATAGCATATGCAATTGTGGTTGAATTGGAGGGTAGTCTGGTCATTTTCTGTATAGGCAAATACCGAACTGGTTTGTCCAATCTTCGAATACCTCTTCTGACTCACTTTGTCACTTGAGTGACTAAACTGCAAATCACTTTTCCGTTGGTGTTTCACGAAACTAATGAATCTTCATTTTTTCTAGGGGTTTCACGAAACTAACGAATCTGTTTGAATACTAATGAATATGTGGTGCAATGGTAGTACATCTGACTTCAAGGAAGAAAATACGTGTTCGATTCACGCCGGGTTCACTCATTTGCTTCTTTCATCAATGCTCTCTTTGTATTGAATGCATCACTGATAAAAAAAAACTGTCGATTTTGTGCACTTATTTCTATTTCTTCAGTCTCGTGTTAAAGATGGATTCCCGATTATAATTTAGACCTACCTTGTTATCCGAAGCCTACTATTTAGTTTATACAAGTGCATCTCAATATGATAATGTCTTCAAGACACACGTTTGAGTGTTGTTATCCAACGAAATATCTGAAGCTTATAAGAAAATCGGATCCGAATCTCAAAAACTGATGAGGAACTCGAAATCTGCCGATTTTGTGCACTTACTTCTATTTATTCGTTCTCGTGTTAAAGATGCATTCCCGATTATAATTTAGATCGACATTGTTATCCGAAACCTACTATTTGGTTTAGGCAAGTGCATCTCAATCTGATAATGTCTTCAAGATACACGTTTGTGTGTTGTTATCCAACGAAATATCTGAAGCTTATAAGAAAATTGGATCCGAGTCTCAGAAACTGATGAGGAACTCGAAATCTGCCGATTTTGTGAACTTACTTTTATTTATTCGTTCTCGTGTTAAAGATGCATTCCCGATTATAATTTAGACCGACCTTGTTATCCGAAACCTACTATTTTGTTTAGGCAAGTGCATCTCAATCTGATAATGTCTTCAAGATACACGTTTGTGTGTTGTTATCCAACGAAATATCTGAAGCTTATAAGAAAATCGGATCCGAGTCTCAGAAACTGATGAGGAACTCGAAATCTGCCGATTTTGTGCACTTACTTCTATTTATTCGTTATCGTGTTAAAGATGCATTCCCGATTATAATTTAGACCGACCTTGTTATCCGAAACCTACAATTTGGTTTAGGCAAGTGCATCTCAATCTGATAATGTCTTCAAGATACACGTTTGTGTGTTGTTATCCAACGAAATATCTGAAGCTTATAAGAAAATCGGATCCGAGTCTCAGAAACTGATGAGGAACTCGAAATCTGCCGATTTTGTGCACTTACTTCTATTTATTCGTTCTCGTGTTAAAGATGCATTCCCGATTATAATTTAGATCGACCTTGTTATCCGAAACCTACTATTTGGTTTAGGCAAGTGCATCTCAATCTGATAATGTCTTCAAGATACACGTTTGTGTGTTGTTATCCAACGAAATATCTGAAGCTTATAAGAAAATCGGATCCGAGTCTCAGAAACTGATGAGGAACTCGAAATCTGCCGATTTTGTGAACTTACTTTTATTTATTCGTTCTCGTGTTAAAGATGCATTCCCGATTATAATTTAGACCGACCTTGTTATCCGAAACCTACTATTTGGTTTAGGCAAGTGCATCTCAATCTGATAATGTCTTCAAGATACACGTTTGTGTGTTGTTATCCAACGAAATATCTGAAGCTTATAAGAAAATCGGATCCGAATCTCAAAAACTGATGAGGAACTCGAAATCTGCCGATTTTGTGCACTTACTTCTATTTATTCGTTCTCGTGTTAAAGATGCATTCCCGATTATAATTTAGATCGACCTTGTTATCCGAAACCTACTATTTGGTTTAGGCAAGTGCATCTCAATCTGATAATGTCTTCAAGATACACGTTTGTGTGTTGTTATCCAACGAAATATCTGAAGCTTATAAGAAAATCGGTTCCGAGTCTCAGAAACTGATGAGGAACTCGAAATCTGCCGATTTTGTGCACTTATTTCTATTTCTTCAGTCTCGTGTTAAAGATGGATTCCCGATTATAATTTAGACCTACCTTGTTATCCGAAGCCTACTATTTAGTTTATACAAGTGCATCTCAATCTGATAATGTCTTCAAGACACACGTTTGAGTGTTGTTATCCAACGAAATATCTGAAGCTTATAAGAAAATCGGATCCGAATCTCAAAAACTGATGAGGAACTCGAAATCTGCCGATTTTGTGCACTTACTTCTATTTATTCGTTATCGTGTTAAAGATGCATTCCCGATTATAATTTAGACCGACCTTGTTATCCGAAACCTACAATTTGGTTTAGGCAAGTGCATCTCAATCTGATAATGTCTTCAAGATACACGTTTGTGTGTTGTTATCCAACGAAATATCCGAAGCTTATAAGAAAATCGGATCCGAGTCTCAGAAACTGATGAGGAACTCGAAATCTGCCGATTTTGTGCACTTACTTCTATTTATTCATTCTCGTGTTAAAGATGCATACCCGATTATAATTTAGACCGACCTTGTTATCCGAAACCTACTATTTGGTCTTGACAAGCGCATCTCAATCTGATAATGTCTTCAAGACACAAGTTTGTGTGTTGGGCAACGAAATATCAGATGCTTATAAGAGAATCGTATTCGAATATCAGAAACTGATGAGTAACTCAAAATCTACCGATTTGTGAATTTACTTCTATTTATCCGGTCTCATGTTAAAGATGGATTCCCGATTATAATTCAGACCGACCTTATTATCCGAAATCTACTATTTGGTTTAGACAAGTGCATCTCGATCGAATGTGTCTTAGAAATTGATAAGTGATTTTAATTTTGAACTGTCAATTGCGCGATCCGTATGAAAAAAAAATGATTTTAACCCTCATTTTTGACTGGATTCGTATGAGCAAAATAAAGGATTTATGACCGTCGATTAGGATGATAGAAATGAATGGTGATCAAAATGTTAACGTGGACCGTGTTAGACCACATCTGTTTCTCTGCATCACAAAACCTTATCAACTTCGTGAAAAACGAAATCCCCATTTTGCCCCTCATCTTTTCTTCTCCCGTTCCAAAAAAAATTCCCCTATCACCTTAAATCTTCCGCTAAATCACTCTGAAATTTTAGAATGGATTCAAATTTAAGTTTTAGTTCCCCCCTTCCTCTCTTTTCTGTATAATCTGGTCTCCTGACCTGATTCTATTTTTTTCTCTCCAAACTTAGGGTTTCTTTCTCTCAAATCTCTCTATCAATCACATCATGTCTCACGGTCTCTGCCTCTCTTAAGGTGAAAACTATTTTTGTTTTAGTTTAATTTTATGAATTTTTGATATTAAGATATTAGGGTTTCAATTTCTCTTGGAAATTGGTTTTGATATTAAGATTTTAGGTTTCTGTTTCTGTATATTAAGATTTTGGTACTAATTTTTCTCTAATTCTACTTTATTTTTAGGGGTAGTTTTGGAAGTCCATTTGGAGGAGTGGCTGTGTTCAAAGGTTTGTGGATCTACCTCTGAATCTTTTGCTTTTTCGATTTTATGATTTTTAAAAAAATTTCCCTTTTTTATACAACTTGTTTATCTCTGAATCTACTGTGTGTAATTTTTGTGGATTTTAATCTGATGGTTTTTTGATATTTTTGATGATCATGGAGATTATCTAAGAAGTGGAAGCAAGATTAAATTCTTTGAAACTCTTTTCTATTAGATTATCTTGCTCAATTACAAACTGTGTATGTCTTGCCTATTTATAATATTTGTTTAGGGGTTCTTGTTTTGTTTATGAAAACGGGTTTTATACTTTCTGACCTCTTCATTTTTCTTGTTCTGCAGCAAGTCCTTTATTGTAAGCTTCTCAAAGTTTTTTAGTTTTTTTCAGATGATTGATGAAACACATACAGTTGGAGACCTAAGCGATGCTGACAGGTGAGACTCTGTATTGCCTTCAATGCTTTCTGCATCACCTACTATATATGCGTCAAGACAATAATTCCTGTGACTACTATCATGTGCAGGTTGTTCCTGTGACTACTATCATGTGCAGGATACTACCATGTTGTAACGGCATTTGTCGAGAGAACTCTAGTCAGGATACTACCATGTTGTTTCTGTTCGGGTCTGATACCTTTACACCCCCTTTGCAAAACACTGTCGTAAAGCTCAGTTTGCTGATTTTATTCTTTAATTTGTGGTTTGTAAACATTGTCCACCACATGGAATCAGTCTGGATGAGCTTTTTATTATCACTTGGTAAAGCTTAATGCAAAACCATTTCATCATGTTTTTATTTTTCTTTGTCAACGAGTAGTATTCAGTTTATAATATTTTGGGGTTTGAAACAGGAACGAGATCCAAGTATCCAACAACATCTTAATTCTATAAAAAATGGTGTGATATTCTTTACTAAGTGTCCGATTCCTGTGAATCAGAAGTCCAAAAGAACTCTGACTTGAGCAGATTGGATGTTGTGAAGGTATTAAGAGGGAAAAGCTGTTACTACATTTTATTATGTCTTCATTTTGTTTGTAAGTTGAAAGTCAGTTGTTGGTTTATGACATTTCTTAGATTTGCATATGCAGGGGCGAACCCATGGATTGAAGTGGACGGTAGAGTGAATTCTAAAAATGCTTTACAAGGTGAAGTTATGATGAAACTCTGATAGATTTCTTTAGGTATTAGATAGTATTGGGTCAGTACCGATATATCTTTATTTCGGACATGCAAGATGTACAAATAACTCATCTTTATTTCTAATTCCTGTTAATTATAATTATGTTTGAAACTCTTGTGGTTATCCACATACAATTAGCTCATCTTATTGATGTGCTTGTAAGTGGATACATTTGTTAAGAATATGAATTTATTATTGAATGATAATGGTATGAGTTGATGGTTCTCTATTGTAAAATACCATGTATCGAGTTGCCCGTTTGTAAATGAGATTGTTGTTTTTATTTTGAAGCATAGTAGAGCATATGTTATAAACAAGAATACTGATGCAGTTGTACTACATATAACTTAGGAAAGAGGTGTAGAACATATGTGCTTGAAATGGTCTGTGTATTCGACAAGGCATGTGGCAAGGTAATTGTCTCCCCAACCTTTTGTTTGTCTGGAATTATTCGTATGTTTATTTCGTTACTTCAAACACATACCCATAATGTAGACTTCTCATTCAGTTTATGAAATACATGGTCCTTTGTAGACAGTACTGGTTACGCTGTGTCCATGAATCCCATGTGATGCAACTGCAGTTTATGCGTTGAAGGATACTTGTAAGTCTGCGCCTACTACTGGTGCTGTTAAGAAGCTGCACAAATACCGCTCATGTTGCTCAAACTCAGAACTCGTTGCTCCCAACTCTATCCAAGTGGTGTATATTTGTTGTCTGATGTATGTGTAACATTTATAGTGGACAAGTATAACTAAGAAGTAGTTTTTTTTTGGTTTTTTTTCCAAATTGTATCAGCATCCTAATTCAGTGGATGGTGTCTTTGTAAATTACCGGTTTTGGTTTTAAACGAACTAGATATGAATATGAATATATTAGTTTCACAGAAAAAAATAGTTATAAATTTCCAGTTACAGAATCTGATTTGTGAATATCGGAACCTGAAAATTTCAGGTGGCCGGGACCTGAAAATTCCAGGTGGAAAAGTAGGATACATGTCATCTCTTTTTTTGTTAATTCAACAGTTATACAAACAGTTAAGAAAGATTATAACACAATTTTGACATTACAAAATAAATAAGAAGAGTAAAATGTCAATAGTTAGGATAAACCTAGTAATGAAATTGGAGTGTTAGCATATTTAATTTCCTTATGGACTAAAAGAGTTAGATAAAATACTAACACATTATATAACTGCATTTGGGTAACCATTTTTCTTAGTTAGGAAAATTAGCTTCTATTTTTTGGTAACACTTATTTTTCATAAGGAAAACCTTGATTTATTGTAGTGCCCGTCAAAACACATTATAACGGTTACGTCTAATACCCATGACCTGAGCCGTGACCCGTTTTTTAAACCTTCAGTCAAATTCTAGGAGATCCAAAGTTTGGCATGTAGAAAACAGGAAAGCATTTTTAATAAAGATTTGGTCAATAGAATGGACGATTTCATTGAGTTTGACTTTGTTCGTGAGCTACCGTACGTGTATCTGTCCAAATCTTACTTGATCTTGTTAGAATCAACATGGATATTCTGTATCATGCATGCACGGAAAGGAAAAAGGGCAAATAACGGGTTGATATGATTCGGAATCATACTATGATCCCACAATCGAATCCTAAATTTATATTTTTAATGAAACTGTTTACATCCTTACTATTTTTACATTTTTATCCATTTAAACAATATCAAAATCTAGATGTCTTTTTCACCCATGAATTGTTGATTTTGGTTTTTTTAACCAATTTTGTGTTATAAATAAAATAAAAACTAGCAAAATCTATTCAAACAGCAAAAATTCAGCCGTTTTGGGTAAGTTTTTAATGAGCAGCACATCTTTAACCTCCCAGTGAGGACTTTCGAACACTCGTCCAACTGAATGAGTGTATGAATGATTTTGGCTGTATAGGTGAGAGCTCTCATCCCACAATGGCATCAAATTTGATCTATTTTGATCAAACTCTTTCAAATCCAATGAAGGCTCTCCCTCCATAGCCCTTGCTCTTAGTTTCTAGTGTTGAGGTGACTCCTTCTAGGAATGTACCGAACATGATTATTAACCATTTGCGGAAATAATTTGAGTCTATATAGGCTGTCAAAACGGTTCCAAAAATAGTGCAACCATCACGTTTTCTAACATAGAAATATAAATTTGTTTTTAAAGAGACTCGAGGCCGCCAGAAAATCGGGTTGTTCACTATACACAATTGTCTCCATTATTCATTTTTGCTCCTTTCTTAGCAAGCTTGTCAGCGCTAGGGACGGACCCAAAAAGTTCTAATTTTTTTCTCAGCCTGGGCTAATAGCCTTGGCCCAATAAAGCATTTCAATTTTTAGGTAATTGGTCTGTGACGACTACCTGGGCTAAAGCCCAGGTTAGCCCAGCTGTGGGTCCGTCAGTGGTCAGCCCAGAGATTTATTTTACAATGACGAAAGATTCTACAACTCGAAGTTTTTTTTAGCTTTACACCACCTTGCCTGGACAAAGCCGATGTATATTATTCTTCATGAAGGGCAACTGCTTGTAAACAAATATTTTGATGAGGATGTAGTACAACCTACTCTCCAGCACATATAAATGCCATAACTTCAGCTACATAATTGAAAGTTACCCATAACCCATCGGTAGAAGCACCAAGGAAAACACCACCGTGATCCCTATCAACAAAATCATACCTAGCCAAACCAGTACTGCTCCTAGGCGCTCCATCACAGCATATAGAAACTTGATTCAAGAAGGAGAATCTAAAATAACCCTCTAAACAGAAATACTTTGGACTCTTCCTACTTCTAATGCCAAAATACCGTAGAATATGTCAATCATATGCATGATTCCTTATTTAACCATTTAATCTGCCTTCGTTTTTTGTTTTTTTTTTTTTGTTTCTGAAGTAAGTAATTCTTAATATCAAAATCAAGTATTCTATATTATTATCAAGTATTCTATATTATTATTAATTCTCAAGCAGATAGACAGTACAGAGGCTACAAACTCAACAAATGAGCACCACGTGTCAGTCATATCATGTTTGTTGATGATGTTTCGCTCTTTGGCAACACCAGCACCAGCACAATCAATTCAGTAACATCTATCTTACAGAAATATTATGAAGTGTCTGGGCAAGTGGTGAACTACAATAAACCAGCCATATATTTCAGCAAGAATGTGAATGAAGCACTCGCGTGTTTGAAGAATGAGTAAAAATGATAAGTATCTGGGTGTGAAGATTCTTCAACAAGGAAATAGAATTTCCAACTTTAATTTCCTTGTGGATAAGTTTGATGAGAAACTTAAAGGATAGGAACGTAAGCCTCGTTCAGTTTGTTCTTGCGTTAATACCTGTCATTTACATGGCGATATCAATCATCTTAAAGGAAATCCTAAACAAGCTTACACAGATTATAAGGGATAAGAGGAAGATGCACTTCTTAATGTGGGAATGGTTCAACTTTCCTAAGGAGAAAGGTTGTCTTGGCATATGATCACTTTCTGATCTTAGTCAAGCTTTAGTGGCAAAACTTGCATCGAGATTTCTGCATGATCATGACTCTCTATGGACACGGATTTTCAAGGCTAAATACTTACGAAATGGATCTTTCTGGAACGCGAAAAAGCCGAGTAATTTCTCCACCATTTGAACATCAATTTTGGTGAGAAGAGAAAATTTGAAAAAAAAAAGGATGTCTATGGCTATGGGGAAATGGAAGGAGCATGAACGTTTTCTCTGATCCCTGGATACTATCTATCGCAGGATGTTGTCCAATAAGAATTGAGAATGGGCCAACAGAAAATACTAAAGTGAAACAGTTAATTGTTTCTGCCACAAACAAATGGGACACAACTCTCATCTCTCGGCTAGTTAATAGTTTCACCGCAAGGAAATCATCATATGAAACTTCATACTTCAGTTGAGTTGTGACTGAAACATGATGACAATGAGTATACATTATCTATGGAGTTAACTATCTGCTGATCAATTTGGAAAGCTCGGAATCTAACGGTGTTTGAAAATAAAACCATGAATGTCCAAGGGATTCTACAAGTTGTACTTTATTAGTTTAATCTCTACTTATATTACTCTGACACAAGTTCAGGAAATAAGCTCGGATGTTGACAGAGCTGAAGATCTTGTGGTTTGGGAATCCCTCCACCAAACTAAATAAAGATCAACGTCGACACATCCTGGAAGAATGAAGATTATGCCTGTACAGCCATAACTAGAAACAGTTTAGGCCTTACTATTGGTGCATTGGCAGAACTGACTTAGTTGTTTTTATTGAAGCTGATGGCTTTCTTATGGCAACTGAACTAGCAAATTGGCTCGACTGGCCGACTATCATTATTGAGGGTCATTGTCAGGTGGTTGTAAAGTGCCTGAATGGTGATCAAGCTCTGCGCTATGAAATATCTGGAAAATTACGGATGACTTACAGTACGAGAATCGCGCTCCTCTCCGTTTAAACTAATCTCGTTAGGTTAGTTTTGGATATCTTATTACATTATAACCCCTATGAAATAATAGCGTCCGGACCGGTCAAATTTATCAATTTATCGTGATATTGAATAGTGGATAAAACAATAATTATTTATTTATATATTAATCTATCAAAACATTGCATAATTCTTGCCACTAAACACTACATCAAAGATTCAATCTTTGTGGCGCATGGATTATAAGAGCTTTCAAGATGCATTATCGTCGTCGATTCTATTGTAGTATATTGGAGAGTTATGAAGCAGGGGAACCGGATCCCAAGAAGATCAATGTTCTGGACGCGATGAGCCTTGCCGTTTCAGCTTGAAAAATAAATGTGTGTTCAATGGATGACACCTTGACATAGAATTCAAGTGAAATGTTATAATAATAAAGGCACTAGAAAACTGCAAATTTAATGAAATTCCGTTTCAGCTTGAAAAATAAATGTGTGTTCAATGGATGACACCTTGACATAGAATTCAAGTGAAATGTTATAATAATAAAGGCACTAGAAAACTGCAAATTTAATGAAATGCTTAAATTATCGCAATGAAATGGTCATGAATACCTTTTGAACTACCTTCAAGAGAATTTTATTTCGAATATTTGACTGTCGAGGAAATAATTGAGAGTATATAGGAAGCGAAGAAAGTGATAATGAAGTCAAAAGAGGAAATTGTAGTTATAAAGCCATCTTAATTTAAAAAAGCTACAAGTTATGAGGATATTGAATAATTCTCTATTGCATCACCAGACACTAACACCAAAATCTCTAATAGTGTTAATAAAAATCCAAGATGATACTTACGTGCGACATCAATTTCAAGAAAAACCAAGTCACAATTGAATCATTCTTCACAAAATTAATATAAATATAAAACTAATTTTATGTAAATTTGAGTTATTAAACTATATATCAAAGGGACCAATAGAAAGGCTAATTTTTTATTAATAAATTTAACACGTTGTCCCCGATTCGGGACCGACCATATTTATTAATTTATCATGGTTCTTAATTTATTGCAGATTAATTTATAGGGATTGTAATATCTTCCTTGTCAAAAAACCGATTGAAAATCAACTTAATAATAAACAAAAAAGAAGACTCTCTCTCTCTTCTGAGAACAGTATGGAAAACACATGAATGAAAAAACTTGAATAGAGTGCAGCTATGCTAGATCCATTTGGTTGGGTATGAATGTTAATATCTTTGTTGTTTCTGATCAGTTTCTCAACATGATCAATTGGGTCATAAGTTGGTATTTTACTGAAGATCAAAACATCCCTCCTCTATGTATGGTAGATGATAAAAAAAAACTTTACATATTCATGTGCACTATATGGTATATCTGGAAGGATAGGTGTTCTCTTATTTTTCCAAACACTAAACTTCACCAGTGGGGAACTATTGCTAGAATTAACTATCTTCTGCAACAATGTGATAGAGCTTTTGTTAGAGATCATAATAACAGTTCTAATAGATTGCAGGTAAAATAATGTCTGCCTTCAGACAAGGATTTATTAAGATAAATATTGATGGATCTTATGTTCCAAGTACCAAAAAATGAAGCATTGGACTAATTATACGTAATTTTGCAGGTCAATGCATAGGAGCAAAAGGCATCCGGGTGAGAGAGGAAGTTGCATAGGAATATGGAGCTGAATATTTTGAATGTAAAGCTCTGAAAAAAGCAGTGGAATGGTTGGAGGAACTAAACTTTAGCAATGCAATCCTAGAGGTTGACTGTAAGTCTGTGGCTCGATCAATAAATGAAGATGATATTCAGGTCCATTAGTTCAATTAGGGGATTCTTTTACAAGTTGTGAATAAATTTGAAGATAAGCATCTCTGGTTTTGTAAGTCTGTACACAGACTAAGTAATCAAGTAGCTCATTTAATAGCTAAAAAAACTAGAGATGAAAATCCTGATTGTCGGTTTGAAGGAAATCTATCATCTGATATCCATAGAGAATGATAATTGTAATATTTTTTTATAATAGATTAGGGGAGCAAAAATCATTCACCAACTCCCAAGACCGCATCTTGCAGAGGCCCTGCCCAAATGAAGCTTCATCGTTTCAGATGATGCAATATAGGTCTCCGGCATTGGCCTTATTCACGTGGTTGTTAGCCAGTGATGCCAATAAATTCGATAAATCGAATTTAGCATGCATAAAAGCAGGCCAAAGCATCGCGGCATTCGCTTCCCTTAGGAAATGCCAAGCAAACTTGTATTTTGTTCTCAACCAACATCCCTTCCCTATATATGTCTTATTTGTATTTTTACAAATTAGATTGGGGGAGCAAAAATCATTCACCAACTCCCAAGGGATAAATTTTTTTTTAGTATGAAAAAAAAAACTGATCCCGATTTTAACTCGTGTTATTATTAGTACAATAACTCTAGACTCACTTCGGAAATCTCCCGAAGTGATCACCGAGTGACCAAGGTAGTCAATATCGGTTGTACATGCCGATATTACAGGTTTTTATCGGATATCGGAAAATACCTATACGATATCGAAAATATCAGCGATACAAAGACGAAATGATATTATCGGTTGTACATGCCGGTACAGACCGATATATCGGTTTTACTTATACACCTTCGTGAATAATTTTTTCATCAACATGCATCTAGCCTTTACAGACAAGTACAATGTCAATTGGAGAAGGTAAAAAGCCCTAATATATTTATAATATGATAAAATCAATGACTATATGGTAGGATATAAGATGGAAATCATATTTCGATTGCAAGGAAGAGAAATATAAAAGATAAATATGAAGGATAACAAAAAATATTTACTAGCATAATGGGATAACAATCACAACGTTGGCTAAGAGCTTCTCCAATGGCATGTATGTGGAGATAAATGTCAAAATCCACCTAGGATACACATCCATCTTTTTCTAAAATCATTCTCCAACCTTGATGTCTTAAACCAATGTGTAAATGACTTTGGGTAGACATTGTCTACCAATCCTAATCAGCTTTTACTTAATTGAATTGACTTTATTAGTAAAATTTATCTTACTAATTACCCAATATAAAGAAAAGAGCCATTTTTGGACCGTGGCCATCCTCAATTACTAAAATATCCCTAACTTACTTCTCCATCTAACTATGAAAGAAAGGGTGAAGTCGTAACTTGACTAAACAATAGAAAAACTTCTGTTTTCCCTGTGTCAAACGTTTTTCATCAGAACTTCCGAGAACCTCCGCCATGATTTCGACGACAAATCTGAGACCTAACATCAGATTTTAACCCAGGTTAGTCAATTTCGTATCCTATTATTCTTTAATTTTGGGAATTTCAATCTTTTTACCTTAAAATTTTTGACCTAAAATTTGATTTTTGGCTTCCCAATTTCAGAAATCAGTGCAATTGATTTCCGTTTATCATGCTACTGAACATCTGAAACCTTAAAATCAAATTTCCATTACTTTTTTTCTCTCTGCGGATTCATCTTTTGATCGTTAGGTTTAAATCAGTAATGGGTTTGCTTATTTTCACACATAGAACGACGTCACAGAAATCAAAGTGAACAGCTGCGAGGTATAGGTTGGTGACTTTATCTAGAATGGTTTTTCATGAAATTCAACCTTTAATTTTGAATGGCTTTTCTTGAAAACAGATAAATCATGTAAATTAGGTACCAAAATTGAGATTCAGGTTACTCAAGTGTTTTGCGAATATTACTTGATGATAAACTTAACTTTGCTTGCATTTAGGGTCAAGGTTGAGCATCCTGATCAAGCCAAGTTTGAACAACTCAGTAAAGAAATTGCTGAATCTGCTGCTGCATTTTCCATCTCTTCACCAACACACATCAGTATCCCAAAAACCACAGGACTAAACTAAATATTCACTTTAGATGTTGATATTATTTTATTACCACATTGTTTTCATGGGATTAGTTAGAGTTGAATTTTGCCTCTGCATTCACTAATATCTTCCCAGCTTGCATTTATTTCTTGAATAGCATGTTCAAAGTGTACAAATGTCTGAATAGTTTTTCGTCATGTATCATGGACTTCTTGCTTTTTACTCTAGCTAGGCTTTTGGGAGTTGATGACTTTATCCACAGTCACACATCGAGTCCTGAAAGTATAACCTTCCATGAAAGAGGAGAAGAAAATGAGGCGCTGATAACACATTTTACGTTCAAACATAAAGTTGATAGTACTGTTATAGGATTACATAATGAACTGTCGTCACCCGTCTCAGTGACGACCCTGTTGGTTTGTGATTTACATAGCAAGTTTCAGAAATGTTGCCCTATAATAACCCTCTCTCCCCTATCATGATAGATAAAAAACATGAATAGCAGCATCTACATTTGCCGGTGGGTTGACACTGCGGCACTGCCACAACACCTTTCTAGCCATATATTAATATGATGTTTTCAGTTGTGAAGCATATATGATGTTAGACTGATTGGAATAGTAACTCTAGAACTGTGAGTAAGTGGCCGGGGGGTGTAAAGTAAGATTAGTTGTAGCTGTAAGGACATGGGAATTGGACCTGACTTATAGTACTCATATACTCTGCCATGTTCACACTCCATATTTCAGAAAATAAGAGAAAAATACAGGGTAATGTTTATAAGAGAGTAAAAAACATTTTTGTATTGACACGTGTTCACACTCCACATTTCTATTTGCAGGGGAAAGTGATGGAAAAGATTATTCAACAAGCTGGACACAAACAAACTGAAATTCATCTTAGAGAACCTATGTCGGGCCTCACAATCGTGGTTGATGGCAGTTTAATATCACAAACGAAGGAGGTGATCTTCACTTAAAAAATGGTGTTTATGAACGTGCAAAGAAACAGATAACTTATTTATATTTTGCAGTTGGATAACCCCCCACTTTTACTTTAATGATATTTCAATGTCATTTTGCAGGTTGCGGAATTAATTTTGAAGTCGTATCCTACCCAAATTTTAAGTGAATGAGAAAATAGTTTGAAGGTAAGTAGGTAACTACCAATTTAGAATATTAAAAATATCAATTTTATAGATTCCTGTACAATGTAGATGCAGGTCTAACAAATTAATACTGAAAAAAAAGGGTTGTTACACTAGCTTTACAGAAGGGAAACCTCAATTGAAGGCTGTTGATGGGGAAACAAAGATCTTGACCCCTGAAGCGTGTTGGATATTTCATTATATGATTTTTTCTGTAAATTTATTGTGTTGCCTTTTAGGTACTATTCAGAACTTGAGTGTCTCTTTTTTCTATTTTTTCTATTGAACCGCCTAATCAATGTTGCTTCCGCAGACTGCAGGATGGTTGCATGATCATGTAGTACCTGATGGGTCGAGGGAGAGACTGGTTTGATTGTCACATTACATTTCTTTGTCAATCCTTCAGAAATTTAAGCAATGGGAAATCTTGGAATCATTGAGCAAGGTCGACTATGGCAGTGGATTGATACCACAGTCAACAATCCTTGCTCTATCTTGACAGATGATTGATACCACAACGGATGCAATTAACAATCCACTCTCTATTGAAGCCGTACAATTATTTATGTAAATGACTACTTTGAATTGAGAAGTTACAGAAAGAAAAATTTAGTTCTTAGTTCTTGAATTTTGGTGTTTATTGATAGACACATTTTTGTGTCTGAATTGTTCTCAGTGTCTCTATTGCTAGTGCTTGATTTTGTACTTATTATGATGTTTTTATGTTTGTGTGGGTGTTTTTGGAGAAATACACTTGTATGGAAAAAGTTGCTCAAAAAGTGCTATTTGGACCCCTGGAGAACATTTGCTATACGGTCCCCAGATTTGGCTAAGGGACACCCAAGGTTATGCGTAACCCAAATTCATCCTTAGCACCCAAATTTGTCCTCAGCACCCATCTTCTATTCGCACCCCAGAAAAGGATAGGGGCACTTCATCTTCAACATTTCAAAAATAAAAATGGCGGAAAAACATTTTCATTCACAGGCAGATTTTTCGATCGGATTTTGGAGGAGTTTTTGTGTGATTCAATCGCTGAAACTTCATGGGTAGTTGTGATATGTCCTAACAGAGCCGGTATGGGTGTTTGTTTCGATCAAATTTGGCTGGACAACTTGGTTTAATCCAAACAGGGAGTTGGAGGAAAAACATGAGCTTGCACGAGTTGCGAGGAATTTAAACGTGTTCTGCTCATGTTTGATGACTCGAGCAACACTTTGGACCTTGACAAAGATAAATAAGGAGATTTTGCAGATGTAGAAACGCGTGAGAAGCTAAATCAGGGAAGAAAATATTCCCAGAATATTTTCTTTACTGTCCGAGTTCGATGAAGAATATTGAGAATTATGGCGTGATTAAATGAGGTTGAGGAGATAAATAGATTGTTGGATCATAGAGAAGGGGGACGAAGAGTTTGGAGTCGAGAGGAGAGCTTAAGAGGTGTGAATCAAGAGTTTTCAGAACTCTGTTTCTGCTGCTGCACCAAGAACACGAAAAAAAAAGACCACCAGAGGAAGTCGTTTATCAACAGTGACAACGACAGCCACACGAGGGTCGCAGAGATACAACAACAGCAGTTCTTTTTTATCGTTCTTCGTAACAGTGTTTTGCAACAATTATAAATGTTGCAAACACCCGATTTTCATCATTTTCTCCATTTCATCATTTGTACACCTACTTTGAGCAATGAAATCAACTTTTGAGCGTGTTTCTAACATCATGATGAGCTAAACCCAATCCTTGGGGCTATTGAGGAAGCCGTTGTTTAGGTAAAAGTGATATATTTCTATTAATTAATTACAACAACTCTATTATGATTTTTGCATTGAACTAAAAATTGTTTATATGATTTTGATTAGTTAGGTGTAATTTCTCTTGATAGAATATGCTTGCTTTAGGGTTTTGATATTCTGTGCTTGGATTAACATCTATTCTTTTGGAAATCTACATGTCTAGGCAATACTATTAGAATCAATTTGAATGTTGAGTTGCATAATTATTGTTTTATTAAATCACTAATATCAATCAATGGTGGAATCCTAGTCCCATTCTCTCCATAATTTTCACAACATCTTTTTAATTTAGTTTGCTATTTTTATTTATTAAAAAAAATCTAAAAATCCACTTTCACAAGTTTTGAACGAATCATATTACTACAACAACATTGAAAATCACATCATTTATCAGTCCGGAACAGAATGCAATGAAATTGTGATTTTTATTTAAAATTGTTCATATTCATGGCATGTTGTGATTATTACAAGTCTTCAAACGGAACAACAGGAAGCAATGCACAATCTTGGGTTCAGGAGGCAGGTGCACATACGTGTTATACTAATACTAATTAAAAGAAGATGTTACATGCAATATTGTTGGAGATGGATTTTTTTCTTTCCCTAATTTTAAGGAAAAATAGATTGAGGATGTCTTATTTGTGTTTCCACATGGAAAACACACACAATGACCATTGGAGAAGGTCTAATAAACCACCTTGTATTTTGGAAATTTGAGATATATGTATGATTCTTATTATTTTTTGCTATAGTTTTATAATTATTTGAAATTCTACATTAAATGACATATCTCCTGTAAAAACAAATATTATCATTTGTATAGGTGTATAGGACCCGACCGATACGATACTGATACGCGATATTAACTACCTTGCGAGTGACACAAAACCTTGACGCCACTTTACACGACCCTAATCCCAATGCTCGAACCATTAACCTACCGTCGCACGATTTGTTTTCGGTGGAGAGCATGGGTGCGTTTAGCACCACTCTTATTAGCAAGGTTTTTCAAAAAATAAAAATGAAATGGAAAACTTGAATAGAAAAAAGTAAACAAAAAAGAAAAGGACCAAAAGTTAGTAGCATTTGGGGTCTCACGTCTAGATTTCAACGGGACTTGAAAAATCTCATTTTCCTTTCCAACATATTTGAAGACAGAGACACGAGAGGAGAAAAAAGAGAAGTCAAATATAAGTACGTAAACCAAACCGGTCGTACAACAGAGAGCAAACTGTAAGGAAATATACAATTGCTATTTTGAGATGTATTCACCGCCGAATGACGGACCCCAGAAGAAGAAGATAACACCTTGTCATGTCGCGGGTGAATATGGTCACCTGCTTACATTTGACAGCGTGGTGGTCTCCCTCTACCTGCAAAATATCCAAAGGGATTAGATTTCTTATTGGAAAATGAAATATTTTCATTTATTTATTCCGATTTTCTGCGCAGTAGTTTCATATATTCTATATTAAAAGTGAAAGAGGAGAAAGGAAAAGATCTTTTTCCTACCAAAATAAATCTTGTGTGTTTTGTCTCTCTACATCTTTACCGGTTGTCCTTTGGTGTGGTACGATTTGCTTCTTTACTTTGTGTAGTTTGATCTTAAATGATCTTTCTTGATTAGTTGGTTTTCCTCTTTATTTTCCTTATCTTGTTAATCTTTCTTCATCTAGCTCATCATTTGATTGCCTATAACAAAGCCTGCGGGAGAGTCTATAGCACTCTAACTTAGACTTCACCAAGACAATGGCATAATTTATCAAGCAAGAAGATTTATGTAAGGTCACCGACAAGCATTTTCGCTTCCATCTTCTTCTATTTTTTTCATTTTACATTTTTCTTTTCTTTATTATAGTAACTGATTAACATTATCTATTCACATAAATATAACCTGGTTTACGGGTATACAAGTTAACAGGATTCCTAATAATCACCTGCCGACTTTACGACTATTTCAAAATGACTTTACCACAGTAAGTAACGTGGTCCCTACCTAAATCCAGCCAGTTGGACTAGCCCCACTGCTAAACCCAACCCCGTCAAACCTCTCTATACAACTAATTAAATACAAACCTCTATCACGGTGGAGATCGAACCCCTGACTTGTTCCTTACTGGAGTTGATGGGATACCACTGTATTATAAAGACATGAATTTGGTAGATTTAAAACGTTTGGATACCAGAAGCAGAAGTTAAGAGTAGAAGTTTGGAAGCAAAAAAAGTTTTGCTTCACAAAAAATTATCTTTATTAAATTTTAAAAGTTATTTTAAAATCATGTACAAAATATAATTTATGACATTTTTGTTTCGAGAAGTAAAAAAAAAAACGATTTCTGAATATGCATTCAAACATCCTGTAAACTTCTTGATGGTCTTTTAAAGGAGAGCCTCCGAGAGTCTGAGTCAAAAATCGGTGACAAGAAAGGTGTACCCTGACAAATCCAAAGTTTGCCATGCAAATGACAGGAAAGCATCTTTGAGAATGATTTGGTCAATGGAAAGGACGATTTCACTAAGCTTGACTTTTTAGTGATGTACCGCATATGTCTGTCCAATAACTAACCATAACTAATCCGTAAAATTGATCGTGCTTGATATTGTAGGAGTCGACATGATATTTTGGATCATGCATGACGGAATGACGGAAAGAGAAATGAGCAAATAATTAACGGGCTGATATGATTCGGGATCATACTATGATCCCATAATCGAATCCATAATATCAGAAATCTAAAATATCGAAGTTATAAAAAATCTAGAATATCCAAGTCGCCAACAACTTCGGTCCCTGCTACTCGTGGTTCATTCTGTTGGGGATTGGTATCGTGACGACCCTTCACATGTATATACATACGATACGATACGATACGGTGGTATCGGTGATTCTGATTACTGACCAGATATTGATGGATACCGATAGTGATTGAACGAACAAATAGATTTCTATCGAGTTTTGGTATTTTTATCCTTATCATAGAGATATATATATAGAGATTTGCATATGTAGATGTTTAAGTAGACTTCGAAATATAAATAAAAAAGAAGTTAATTAACCTTTGAATCCAAAAAATATTGTAGTTTAAATAAATTATTAGTCATATATGACTAATTAAACATATTTCAGCGTCGATAATTGCACTAGTTGCTTTCTGGTGCTGGGTGACCCTTTTCGAATTGCATATATTTGCGAAAAGAATTCATATAAAGGCCGTAAGGAGGAGGACTGATCATTTCCAAAAAGAATTTGAGTAAACGCGATTCCAAATAATCCAATTTTCACGTTGTTTATATTTCCTCCGTTTCTAAAAAATAGGTTTGTTTAAGAACTAATTATTATAGCCAATTTTTCATAGTTTTTTCTACTTTATCCATGACCCAGTTGATTGGATATTAGAGAAAAATGGAGAGAGAAGTGGTCCCCTCTTCATATTAAGAGAGAAAAAGAAAAAAAAAAAAGTAGTCCCTCCATGTGTAAATTAGTAAACTAATAACGTTTGACTTTCCACATAAGAAAATAAGCATATTTTTCTTAAAACATCCAAATAAAGAAACAAACTTATTTTTTAGAAACGGAGGGAGTATATATTTTGATTTTAAAACAAAATGGAAAAAAAATACTAGAATAAAGTTGTTTTTTAAATTTTGATTTAAGCATATCTTTTTTGCTAAATTGTTAAAAATTTACTGCTGAATACTTAAAAATGTACATCAAAAACGTTAGCCTAAACAGGCTAAGACCAGCCTCAATTGAGCAAAATGGAAAACACAAGAAAACCCAAAAGCGACCTAAACAAGAAACTTAATGTAGTTACCTAAAATCGGTGAGAGGCTAAAGTGGAATTCTAGGGTTTCTAAAAGTGAGTTATGAACATTCTTCGCGTAAACCACGCACAGTGGCCGTTCAAAGGCTGCTTCAGTCACAGGGAAGAGGCTTAGGATCGGTCTTAGGGAGGGAAGCAGATGAAGAGAGAAATCAGAGAATTATAGGGTTTGAAGAAGAATTGCTCTGAGAGTTTACGAGAAAGATTGTGTTAGCTTAGAGAAATAGAGGAACTATTTATAGCTGAATTCTCTAATCTCAGGTCGGTGAAGATAAGGATTGTCTTCCGTGCCATGCGGATCAATTCTCCTGTCTCTCCAGGAATAGATATAGATAAACTAGGTTGAGTTTATCTCATTATTCCACCGCCTTTACTTTCTTCCACGGTGAGAAATAAGCTGGGTATTTCTCAAACATGTTGTAGACCACCAGACCAAAACCCTAATTGTTATCCCCCACATTTGTTTGAAGTTGAGTCATCCTTTGTGATGATGTGTTGAGAGAGAGAAATATTCTCTTTAGCCGAGTTGTCCAAGATAGAGAGATATTCTCCGATTTGTAAGAATGACTAGGATGAGTCAAGTGAAAAGGCATGGGATGCCTCAGAATTCGTGTGGAGAGTCTGAAAAGGAGACTTGATTCATACATGGGGCTCGTGCCTATCATGGAGAATATTCGGCCCCGAGATTTCCCGGGAGATTGGAGAGTTTGTGGAGAGATGTGAATATCTCTGGGATATAGGAGGAGATGTGAATCTCTCTGGGATTTTGCAGAGAGATTTGAATCTCTCTGGGACTTTGAGGAGAGATTTGAATCTCTCCGAGATTTTGTTGAGAGATTGAGATTTGAATCTCTTCGAGATTTTGGCAGAGAGATTTGAATCTCTTCGAGATTTTGAGGAGAGATGTGGATTTCTCCGAGATTTTGCTGAGAGATTTGAATCTCTCCGAGACTTTGCAGAGAGATTTTGAGAGATGTGAATCTCTCCGAAATTTTGCAGGAGATTTGAATCTCTCCGGAATTTCGCTGAGAAATTTGAATCTCTCCGAGATTTTGAAGACGGATCAAAATCTCTAGAAGATTTTCTAAACAATTCTGAATCTCTCTGTGGTCAGCTGTGACTCGTCTTGAAGAGAGAGAAAGGGATTTGTACGCCCGACTAATGTATCTGCGGGACTTTGGATCACTTATCTTTGACCAGCGTATCTTGAAGAGATGTGCTATAAATCAATTGTGTCTATATTTATGGGGCCGACGTGACCAGTGTATCTCAGAAGGATATTCTAGGAATCTGTCGAAAGGTCCCGTAGGCAGAATAACCAGTGTATCCCGCGGGGATGTCCGAAAAATTATCTGAAAACCTCATTAAGTCGATTCAGAGCATAGAGTATACATGACCAGTGTATCTGGCGATGATGTACTAGGAATCAGTCCTTGATCTCAAAAAGGATGAGTCGTGCTTACAGGAGACATGAAATTCTCCGCTCTGGGTCATAAGTCCACCGAGGACGTTTTCACGCATCTACAGAGCCTACATGACCAGCAGTATCTTGTCGAGGATGTATACTAGGAATCATGGCATCACAATCAGCCACGTTCGTGAAGACTTGCTGGAATTGTGGTTATTTCGGTTCATAAGTCTGTCGGGGACGTTTTACGCTCTACAGAACCTAATGACCAGCAATATCTCGCGGGGATGTGTGCTATGAATCACGACATCACGACCAGCAGTGTCTCGCGGGGACGTATACTAGAAATCGTGGCTAGGAGTGCCTTGAAGGCTAAGGGTTTAATCTCTCCCGTGAGAGTTGAGTTTTATCCATGGTCTTGAAATGACGCTTTTACCCCTTATCCAAATTTCACCATCTACACTTGGAAAAACATGAAATAACTAGCATAAAAAGACCGAAGGTACACCAGAAAATATAACTGGTCAAACACAAATGTATCCCCTCTACTCATTTTTGCTCATTTCTTAGTCAGCTTGTAACTATGATGTAGATATATATAGCTCAAGGCTATTCTAACGTTACACCACCTTGCTCGGATAAACCAATGGATATTATCCTAAGGGGTAAGGTCTCGTTGAGCTTTTTTACAACTCAGTTCGTACTATTATTACAGGGATGAACCCTACCCGGAATATGAACTTTAAAAGAAAACTGTACATGTAAATCAGAAGAAAAGTAAATATTGTGATGATGATATAGTATAGCCAATTCCCCACCACATATCAGTGCCATAACTTCAGCTAATATCTTTTGAAGTTACCCCTATCCCATCAGCAAAAGCACCAAAGAAAACACCACTATGATCAAGCATGAACTTATGAGAGCCTAACCAGGAGTTTAGCTCAGACATCCCTCTAATCCTTCTCTCCATAAAAGAAATAATTTTACTTCAATTTTAGGTTTTACTGCTTTACCATTACTTCTAGCCCCACATGAAAAAAAATAATCTTAATATACCTGGCTCCGTCCCTGATCACGACCTCCACCGACAAAATCATACCTCACCAAAACCAATATTGTCCATAGACGCTCCATCACAATATAATTTTGATTCATAGAGGGAATCTGAAACAAGCCTCACCTACAATTATGTTGTAGATGTTTCCAGCTTCTAAAGCCAGAAAATTGCATAATCTGCCAATCATACACTGGATTCCTCATTAGAAAAATTGCATAATCTATCGTTATAAGTTCAATGATCGTTTTTCAAACCCAGTGGCATATACCATGGTTGTGAAAATCCTAGGTTCCATTCAAAAATTTTCTGAAAATGATTCAAGTCGTTTATTTGAATCGTTTCTTTCGAAATATTTTATGTGTTGTAGAGAGATTCGAACTTGGGTGCACCTGCTCGTTGTAGTGCACCAAAATCCAGCTTCTTTTATATATAAAGTACTTATACATTAAAATCAAAGACTTCAGATTGTCTCATTTAGTTCAGTAAATTTATAGGTGTACATGTAGCGCTTCAACAATCGACCGGAAGTAAAAATATTCATTTGGAAAGTAGCCCACTCCATTCTCCCCAATAGCATGAGAGTAACTGCAATTTTACCTGATATTGACACATAATGCAAACTATGCAATGAAAATCAAGAAACTTTAGATCACTTGTTCCTTCAGTGTAATTTCGCAACTCATGTATGGATGCATTCCAATTTTACTATGGATTTTGTTCGAAATGACACGACAAATTTTCATGAATGGCTAACAGACTGCTTCAACAATCCAAACAGAGGGGACTATGATATAGAATGGCATGTTTTATGTAGCATAATAATCTGGTCTATTTGGAAGGTTAGGTGTGATGTGGTTTTTAAAAATAAGTATCAGAATATTATTGTAACTGCTAATAGTATTATTACTTTCATAAATAGCTACAACACGGTGAATAACACAAGTCACTATATAATGGAAGACCTATACTGTAATTCTAAAAATGATGTTGTGCTTAGAATTACCAAATACCCTGGAGCTGAGGTACGAAAAAATATGGCTCTAAAGATTAATATTGCACTGACATTGGCAGATACCTCTATAAGAGCAGGGATTGGTCTAACTTTGATTGATCATACAGGAATTGTCAGAGAAGCTAGAGGATTCTCTATTGCCAACACAAATATAGAAGAACTTGAAAAAGCTGTGGCAGAAGCTGCTTTCCAATGGGCAACATGTTGGAGTGGCCACAAAATCTCATTCAGAAGCGATTCGGAACCAACTCTGGTGCTGCTGGTGGGAATTTATACTGAAGCTCGAAGGCAGCGCTACCTGATCAGTGAAGATATTGGAAACACAAAGAAATTTGATATTGCTTTCTAGCACAAGACTTTACTTTGGTCATGCCAAATGATATTTTTTGGCTAGTAAACTTTCTTTGTTTCGTAAGAAATATGAAATTAAACACAATTGGATAGATAACAGCCTAAGGGCCCTTTTAAGCTATTTAGACCCTTTTAAGCTATTTAGACATTCAATACAGGAATGAAAATGTAATGAATGCTCGTAATTCCAATTCTCGAAGTACAGAGCAATATTTATCAATCTAATGAGGAATACCTCTTTTGTTAAAAAAGAAGAAAACAATCGACCATGAATCTCTAATTCTTGATTTAGTATACTATTCACTCCACAATTCCCGATTTCACAAACTTGATACACACTACCATGGCAAGTCCAAGGAGCCTGCTCTCGAAATTGAACACAATGCCCCGGCCAAGCAGCATGGGCACACAGCATGTCAACGATATTAAAAGATCTCTGAACAGAATGCGCAGACGAATCCCGGAAATAACTAAAATAACATTTTAAACTTTTTCCCATATATTTGCTATGATACGGACGAGACATCAAGAGAGAGAAATATGAAAACAGCGGATTTGCGAATCAGAAGAAAGTGGATTTCAGAATCTCGAGTTAACCAAAAAGAAAAGTAAGTAGAAGAAGATATGAGATTTTATTTTCAGACAGAAAAAAAGATTTGAGATATCAATGAGAGATATCAATCAGACCCTTCAGAGTCAGACAGACAGATATCAAAATTTAAGAAGACCGGACTTGATAAATAGTCCCAACCAGATCACTTCTTATTCCCAAGTTCCAACAACAACAACATTATTTTCCCTCAAATTTCAATCACTGTTTCTTGAGTATTTAGATTTTCATTTTATCAGGACTGTTTAGTAAATCATATCATCAAATGGCTGGTTTTGCTGATGTTTCTGTTCATGAAGAACTTCATGTTCTTGCTGTTGATGATAGTCTTATTGATCGTAAAGTCATTGAAAGATTGCTCAAAATCTCTTCTTGTAAAGGTAATTAGTTATTAGATTGATTTTTTTTTTTCTTTTTGTTATTTCTTCTTCTTCTTTTTGTACTTGATGTTAACGGGAACTATTAAATTTGTTTTACAGTAACAACTGTGGATAGTGGAAGAGGAGCTTTACAATATCTTGGGCTTGATGGAGATGATCAGAACTCAGTTGGATTTGTTGGTTTGAAAGTGAATTTGATTATAACTGATTACTGGATGCCTGGAATGACTGGATATGAACTCATGAAAAAAATCAAGGTAAATATCATATCCATCCTTTTCTTCCTTTCCTCTGTTTTTTTCTTTTTGTTTACATTCAAAAACAATTATCTGATTGATGTATTTTTTGTATGAACAGGGATCGAAAACATTCAAGGAAATCCCAGTGGTGATCATGTCATCAGAAAATGTATTGCCTCGGATCACTAGGTGTTTGGAAGAAGGGGCAGAGGAATTCATAGTAAAACCAGTGAAATTATCCGATGTGAAACGATTGAAAAACAACTTGACAACAAGAGATTCCGATCAAGAAATAGTTATCGATAATTATCAAGTTGAAGAGACTACCCTTAAAAGAAAATTTCATGAGACTGATGATCAAGAGATTGTCCATGATCAAAACGATGATGATCTTCAATCATCTCCATCGTCCTGTTTAACTTCAACAGATTCTCCATCGAAAAGACAGAGGAAGACGATGATGAATGACAGTGATTGATCCAAAGTTCTCTCCACTACGAATTTTTTGGTTTTTTGATTGGGCATTTTGTGCTTATTTGACATGTCTGTTGACTTAATTTGCCTGACCTTTTGACTATACCTTTTTAATGTTGAATTTAGTACAGTCCTGTTCTTTGTCTTATACATTTAGCAGTGTTTCATTTGAATTTCTCGCACAATTTCCATATTTTTCTTCAAGTAATCGGACCCAAAGCGAAACGAACACGAGAACGAAATCGAAAACGGATGGTTTCTTCAAGAAAAAGAGACTATCCTATTCCCAGGCAATGCTTAGCTCAGGTGGTTTAGCCGTTGAAATTATCTAAGGTTCAATTTTCACGGCATATATCCCTAGTATTTTTATTTTTCGAGAGAATACACAAATGCCACATGGGAATTAGATTCACAAAACCTTGCGTTTAAGGGTATACAATATTCTAAATTTCTTATTTGCACAAATAACATGTTTAGATACCTGAACCACTCGGAAAGAAAACCATTTCGTTCCAATTTTTTCTTTTCTTTGTATCACCTTCAAATAAACTTCTTTATTCTGAATGAGTATCGAAACATGCTCTAAATGAGATGGAAATGGAATGTTAAACTCTTTATCTTATAATCCTTCGAGGGTATTTGGATGTCAGAAATATAAGTGCTTCTGAATCTCGAGAAGCAACTAAAATTTGATTCATAAAAAGTTAATTTTTTCACGTCAAGAAGTTAATCTCGAATTGCCAGCTTATTTCTAAATTTCTTTTGACTTCTGAAACTTGAAAAGTTACTTTTGAGAGCGTATCTAAACGCCCTCTAATATTGGAACAAGTTTTTGACAATGTTGAAAAATTTACTGATATTAAAACACTAAAAATAAAATTGATTGTAATTTTCATTCGAGCCCATTTCTCGTATTCTATAATAGTAATCTTCACCAATTTTTTTTTGCAGTTTTAGGTGCAAACACATGAAGATAAAGTTGTGAGGCCTAATTAATTTATAACTTCAACATGAAATCAACTTTCATACAAAAGAAATTGAGAGAGGATTTATCACGAATGTCACAACAGTGTGGCAGTCTTTTAATGGTTGAAAATGCTTACAATTTAGGGTTTTGAGCTCATTTCAGGATTATATTTTTTGGATTGAAAGAGAGAATTCATTAAAAGAAAGAATTTACAATGCAAAAAGGGAAAGATTACATAAACATACAGTCCCAATTTTGAACAGAATATGAAAAGTTCAGGTGAGCTTTGAAGCCAAAAACAGAAACTCATTTCAGGATCGTTAAGCGATTAGGAGTTGAAGGTCCATTTTAAGACCATTGAGTTATTTCCTAACAGGATTCACCACTCGAGTTAAGGGTATACCGTATACGGGCCTTGCAATGTCCTTATAACTAAAAGTGATAGTTGTGCATGCATTTGAATACAAATATACGGTAACTTGTAACTAATACAAATAAAACTCAAATCTATTTACGAATTTGTGAATGTGCATGCGTTTAAATTTATTAACGCAAAAACATGTATGCTTGTTTCCCCTCATAAATAAAACCAACATGTAAATACAATAAACGAGCAGAGAAAATTTAATAACAGGATCTTACAAGATAGGAATATTAATTACAACCTGCCTAATAAGCATTATTTGTTTTAATTAAATGCTCTTAATGGATTTTAATCCTTTGTTGTGTTATCCAATCTTATATAAACCCTTTTCTCATATGCTATTGTTTGAGGCTGAAAACGATTTCTGCTGATTTTGGTAATTTCGGGTGTGTGGGTGAGAAACGAGTTTAAACCCTAAAAAATGTACTGCAAGGGAGTACTTTAGATTCGAGAGATCAATCTGTATAAATCGGGCCTAAACCAAGAAATGGCCGTTCCAGACTTGCTTCGGTCACAAAGTGAAGGAGAAGGGTTGGTTTTGGGGAGGGAAGCGAAGAGAGTGTTGAGACCAGAATAGTTGATTCTGAAAGAGTAGTTGTTTCACGACTTGTATCAGAAAGTGGGAAGCTAACAGATGGAAAGCTAGCAAATATTTTCTGAGTGTTGTATCCTCCTGACCTGAACTTGTTGTTCGGTGGAAATAGGTAACGCCTATTTATACCAGTCGAAGTGAAACGTATTCTGGTCTCATTAAGAAATGCAAAACGGGTGAGTAAATGGGCGGAGGTGGTAACCGGTAACGCCTGGAATTGATGTTCCGTAAAAGAAAGCGTTTCACCATTACTCCCTCTATTTACTAACCGCCTAATCCTTATGACTCTGTCTTATAACGGGCGTAGTGTACGCCGCACGCTGTAAACCTCCAAACCAATACCCAATGAGCATCCCCCAGTTTGTGACATGTGTTGATGTCTCGAGCGTTTTCTTGGAAAACATGTAGCATGTTGTTGTTGTCTGTCAAGTTGAGCTTGGGAGATTTGCCGACTCGGTGATGACCTTCGACGGTCGAGATTTTGCATCTTAAGAGAAAAGATAGCCGTTGATTATTGTAACCCTTCATTTGGTATCCAGTGGCATGAAAGCATGATCAGTATGGCTTCAATATGGCCTAGTTTAGGCGCGGTCAAAATTTAGGGTTTTGGCTTTGTTTAGGCGCGACCAAACTAGGGCCAAAGGTTGCCATGCGTTAGCTGGTAACCTTGGACGACTAAGATCTGCATCTTAGATGAAAAAGTGGTTGTTGATTGTTGCAGGCCTTCGTTTTGGTAGCCAGTGGCATGAAAGCATGATCAATATGGCTTGAATATAGCCTAGTTTAGGCACGACCAAAAGTTAGGGTTTTGGCTTTGTTTAGGCGCGACCAAACTAGGGCCAAAGATTGCCATGCGTTAGCTGGTAACCTTGTACGGCTAAGATCTGCATCTTAGATGAAAAATGGCCGTTGATTGTTGCAGGCCTTCATTTTGGTAGCAACATAGGGAAGGCCAGCATGGTATGGCGCGGCAAGGAGGTTGGCATGCCATTGGCACATGTGGCATGGCATGCCTTGGCGCGGTTTGGCGTGGCCAAAACTAAGGTTTTGGGCCAAAGGTTACCATGCGTTGTTTGGTGACCTTGGACGGCTAAGATTTGTATCTAAGATGGAAGGGTGGCCGTTGATCATCGCACGCCTTCGTTTTGATAGCCGCATAGGGAAGGCCGGTATGGTGGTTGGCATGCCATTGACACATTTGGCATGGCATGTCTTGGCGCGGTTTGGCGTGGCCAAAACTAGGGTTTTGGGCCAAAGGTTACCATGCGCTGTTTGGCGACCTTGGAAGGCTAAGATTTGCATCTAAGATGGAAGAGTGGATGTTGATCATCGCAAGCCTTCGTTTTGGTAGACGCGTAGAGAAGGTCGGCATGGTATGGCGCGACAAGGTGGTTGGAATGCCATTGGCACATGTGGCATGGCATGCCTTGGCGCTGTTTGGCGTGGCCAAAACTAGGGTTTTGGGCCAAAGGTTACCATGCATTTTTTGGCGACCTTGGACGGCTAAGATTTGCATCTAAGATGGAAGGTGGCCGTTGATCATCGCACGCCTTCGTTTTGGTAGCCTCATAGGGAAGGACGGCATGGTATGGCGCGGCAAGGTGGTTGGCATGCCATTGGCACATGTGGTGCGGATGGCATGGTTGGCATACCTTGGCGCGGAGGTGCGGATGGCATGGCATGCCATTGACGCAGTGGTGCGGATGACATGGTTGGCATTCCTTGGCGCGGTGGTGCGGCTGGCATGGCATGCCATTGGTGCGGCTGGCATGGTTGGCAGGCTTTGAGCAGAGATGTGGCTGGCATGGTATGCCATTGGCGGGGTGGTGCGGCTAGCATGGTTGGCATGCATTGAGCGGAGAGGTGGATGACATGGTATGCTATTGGCACAGTGGTGTGGCTGGCATGGTTGGCATGCCTTGGCGTGGTAGCATGAGAATTAGGGTTTGGCATAGATGATGTCAGTCAGTGTTAAGGGTTCTGCCGTGGAACATCATGACCCATGTAAAAAAAAAGAGTACCCCAGTAATTCTTACGTAGGCATGCTGATTGATTCAATAAATGTGCTAATGGTCATAGTGACGTCATGTCAGATGTACAATTTTACGATTTTGACCCTAAGCTAAAAACCACCATCAACATTAAGTCCCCTGCTTAGCTCGGAACATGAGCATTTTTGCAAGGTAAGCATAAGATGGTGACAGGAGAGGAAAAAAATCGAAACGACAAGTTGTGAAAATATGGTCAGGAAGGTCCGACTAACATTTTTCGAGAGGTAAGGAGAGTTCATGATCCTCGTGTTTGGCGTCCTTGCATAGATTCTATTTGTGGTGTAGACCGTGATGTGGTAAGATGAAGATCGTCGGTTTAGTATGGTCATGCATCACCTTGGTTGGGTTGGGAAACATCGATACGTTGGCTTGGAGAGTTGTTGGTGTTAGTGCGGTTTGGAAGGAGGCCGCATGCATTGCGTTGGTTTGGGCTCGGTAAGGCGCAAGTGTGGGAATGGGCTTGGTTGATGGCTTGGCGTGGAAAGCATGACGTGGACGGTGGTGCAAGGCGTGCGCGGACGACTTGGCATGCTGGGGCCAAGCCATGGCGCGGTTCTGGAAAGGAAAGCATGGCCCGGACTGTGGTGCAAGGCATGACGCGGTTTGGTAAGGCAAGCATGGCGCGGACGGCTTAGAACGGTGGTGGCTTGTTTTTGCGGGTATGGTTTCCTCCTTTCATTATTTGACTCACATAGGAAGTCCTTTCCTTACTCAAAACCCCGCAAGTGTTATGCCCGTAGAAAGGGAGCGTTATTCCTTCTCTTCATGTCACCTTGTCGGTTTTGTTTTTTCAAGTCTCGGTGCTGGCGGCAGAGAAGTAACAACGTGGGCAAGCTGTCTTAAATATGTACTTCCACGTTTTTTCACCAAACCTTAATTCACCTCACGTCCAGGCATTTCCTCATGTTCGCTGGTATAAAACGGTTTCATTAGAATCTGATGCAAGCCTCAATCCGCGACTAGTATGAGGTTTTCCTTTTCGGGACCTCATCGCTCTGCTGGATATAAAGGATGATCTTGAATCCTTCATTCGCACAGGTTGTCTTGAAGTCGTGTCTATCCTTTATCCTTTCTCTGGTTTTGTAGCGCATAATGGGATCTTCCAGTGACAGACATGCCTCCAATTCTTTGGGGATAAACTTTGGAATCGGAAAAAACCAGTCTTCTTCTCATGGGGAGGCGTTGAATAGAATTGAATCTCTGTTCCGTGAAGCTGGCGAAATTATTCGGGACATATCTTTGGAGGAAGAACGGGAAGGCGGCGAAGCATCCCAGTGCGTTGGGAGGCTTTGGTGCAACAAAACCTCTTCACGGCCCACTGTTAGGGCGGGAAAGTTTGCTTCTCAGTTGAAACGGCGAAAGACTGAGTTTGTGAAATTTTTAGGGGAAAATCAACGTAGCTCCCCTGTCCAGGACGGTGTCATAAACCTTGGTTCTGATGTAAAATGAATCGGTAAATTCTTCTCGAAAGGTCGCTGAGAAGACTTCCGAGGAAGATGATGATGTTGCGGTCGATGAAACTGAAACAACTTTCGGAGTAGACTACGAAACTGTTGTCTGTGACATGGGGAAAGTCGTGGCGACATATGCTGGGTCGGTTGTCGAGGCGTGTGTCGGTAAAGAGACGGATGTTGTTGCTGCTAAGACGACTTTCGGGTGGGATGTTGAGGCTGCTATTGTTGATGTGGCTTCCGGATGGAATCTTCCCTTCCCGAAAGACTGTTGGGGAAAGTGTTTGAAAGAGCTCTGACCGAGGCATTGGCGATTCACGCATTAACTTTCAATGACTAGCTTCTCCATTTTTATTGTTTCTATTCACCGCTTAGTTGTCTTGATGTTTTGCAGACTTTTTTTTTTACCTTCCTTGTATTCGTGGAGAAGTTAGGGTTTCTTCAATTAGCATCCCGCTTGCGGTTTATATCTTTGAATAAAACTTCTCATTTTGAAAGACCCAAGTCTTACATTAGAATGGGTTGATGTTTCTGGTTGTGATTGGATGGTTAATGGCTTCTCTATGATTTGGGATTTATTTGGTGTATGTTTTTTTTTTCTTTCTGAGATTCAGAAAACTCATTCGGAAAGAAAGGTATGCTTTTGAATAAAAAACGAAACCTTAATGAAGAAGACAATCGGTGCATTCATCTCGGGGAAATACAAATATCAAGTGGAAGAAGAAATTGCTGAAGAAAATACTAAAGGGAGAGTGTTGGAAGAAAGTACATCGTTTTAGGGATTGGAGGGTCTGAGCCATCGTGAGTGAATTATCACACCTACCAGCTTGTATGTGTTAATGAGCTTTTAGTAACCCCCCAGAAGGACTTCTGCCACCAGATATGGCTCGTCTTCTTTTTCCTTGGGTGAATCGGTCCGAACAGGTATCTTCACCGTCATCTTCCCGATTTGAAACGAGTTCGCTTTGACCACCATATCTCCGATTTGAAACGAGTTCGGGTGTTGTGTAACCGCTTGAATCCTGGTCTCGTCGATTTCGATTGCAGCTTCCAAATTCTTTGCAAAGCGTTTGAATGGCCCACCGCCCCACTCACATCTCTTGACAACGTCCGCGCCGTCAATCGCGTTGAGTCCCCATGACGGAATAGGAGAAGAAATGATTGTTTGTAGAGAATATCGTTCGGCCAAACTTACTTGCATTTGGAATCTATGAGTTAGCGCCAACGGGTCTTCTCCAGGTGACCGAGTTCCATCGGTAGCTCGTCGATGTGGCAGCAGTTGGGACAGTTTGTTGGATATTCTTTCGGGCGTTGACATCGGTAGAGGGAATGTTCCCAATTTCGTCTTGTTGTCGAGTACCCACAAGTGCCCCAATATCATGTCGTAACCTAGTTTTTTTGACAATATGGAATTTGCTATGCATTATAGCGTCTCCCATCCTGATCTCGAGGTTAATGTAGCCGTACGCATTCAAGGCTTCCCCTCCCGGGATCTCAATCACGGATGGGGAATGGGTAGCCTCTTGTTTCGTAAATCCCGCAGCTTTCAGAGTCTTTAAGGTAACAATGTTGAAGTCAGAGGCCGCGTCGATTAGCGTGTTGTTGAATTCAATACCTCTTAAATAGGACATGGTCAGCAGTCCCCAGTTGTCTTTTTCGATTCCGCTTCCTGAGAGAGCTTAGGCTCTTGGCGTGGCTTCCGTAGTGGGAAAAAGCCATTTTCCCGACACGACACGATTGAGAGCCGTGAAGATATCTTAGCGTTACCTTGGAAAGGTAGATAATTTCGCATACGTGCTGTATCATGGATCGTATAGTCTCGTGCACGGAGTCCCCAGAGACTCCACAATTCCTCACCGGAAGTAGGTCTCGATGTACTCCATCGTTTCCTAGCTGAAGTTCCCCTGCCTCGTTCTTTTCTTTGAAAATATGTTTTAGTCTGTTGCAATCACTGGTTGGGTGACGAAAAAATCTGTGGTAGTGGCAGTGTTTGGGGTTTGCCATCTCGGCATCAGTCGGTGGGCGTCTGGGAAATGGTAGTCTGATAACATCATCTTGAATCCGTTCTTCTAAGAGATCGATCACCTCCTCAATGGGAAACGGGAAATCCATGGCATTTCCTTCAGCTTCGGGATGACGCATGGGAGCTTTAGCGGCGGCCTTTCGTGGCAGAGTTGCTCTTCGTGCAGGTGCTTCGCGTTTAGGCTGCTGGTCTGCAGCTGAGGCCTTCCTTTTTCCTCCCTCGTTTACTACGCTCACAGAGGAGGGACCAGCGTTGTACTGCTTGTTGATGAGACGTCTGTTCCCGCGAGTTTCGCGCACGTCTACGTCTATGGTTGGTCTAGCTCTTTCTAATAATGTTGGCCCTATCGTTGCTGATCGCCTGGAAACTTCATGAATCTTAGAGAATGTCTGGAAACGCAGGTTATCTAGCAAGGCGCGGTAAATGGGAGCCATACCGTTGATGCATGAATTTACCAGCTGTTGTTCGGTCACAATTTGGTCATGACAGTCTAGTGCTTGAAACCTGAATCTCTTGACAAAATCATTTGGATGTTCATTGTCCCGTTGGTACATCCTTCCTAGGTCCGAGAAGGTAACTTGTTCAGATACAAAGAAGTACTTTTTATAAAATGCAGTAACCATGCCACCCCAGTTGGGGATGCTATTTGGCGCGATGTTGTTGTACCATGTGTATGCTCTTCCGGTAAGCGATTTCGAAAACTCCCTCAGAAGAAGAACGTGATTGTATTCATGTTCGCCTAGGGACTCCAAGAATCGAGAGACATGCTCACGTGCATTTTCGGTGCCACCGTACAGAGTGAATTGATAAGAGGAGTATCCTCTTGGAAGAGGAATTATTTGTATTTCAGGCGGGTAAGGAGGTTGATGCTGATGCATGTATATTTCATCATTCTTGATTCGATTCCGGAGAAGTTGCTCCAGATCCTCTCGTGTGACAAAATTGGACGGCTGATTTCTTTCCAATGGGGTTCTGGCACGAATCTCCTCGTCCGCGGAGATGCGTTCCGTCGAGGTGCTGGCGCCAGGGGTGTTGAAGGCGTCTCTCATTGGCTCTGGAGGGCGTGACTCCTGCGGTAGCCGTTCTGTCAGGGCTTTGAGAAAAACAAGTATTTCTTTCTGTGTCGAGACCATGTCCGACTGGGCTCTAGCAAGAACTTCATGTCATTCCATCAAATCAGCAATGGTGACATAGGGTTGGCTTTCTCTGGTTCCTACGATTTCTCGTCTCGTTGGTGGGGTAATTGGAGTCTTAGTGGCGGTTGGAGGCGCCATGCTTGACGAAGCGTTAGGAGCGCTAGCAGCAGCTCTGGCCCTGGTGATTGGCTGAATAACGCCTGAAGGAGCGCTTTCAGTACTGCCAGGATTAGCAAGTTCCGCAGGAACATTAGAGGCGGCAACGGCTCTGGCCCTGGTGATTGGTGGTGTTACACCTGAAGGAGTGCTTTCGGTACTGCTAGGGTCAGTAGGCGGCGTAGTGATGCCGTTGGAAGTAGCGTTAACAACAGGGACAGATTCTGCGTTGGTGTTCTCGGCGGCTGATCCGGATCTGGGTTCCACCATGTTGGAGTTGGAAGTGAAAGGTGATATCGGAAATTTGGAAGTTGATATTGCAACCGAGAGATTGATCTCCCATTGTGGTCGCTAATTGTTTGAGGGTGAAAACAATTTCTGCTGATTTTGGTAATTTCGGGTGTGTGGGTGAGAAACAAGTTTAAACCCTAAACAATGTACTGCAAGGGAGTACTTTAGATTTGAGAGATCAATCTATAAAAATCCGGCATAAACCAAGAAATTTCCGTTCCAGACTTGCTTCGATCACAAAGTGAAGATGAAGGGTTGGTTTTGGGGAGGGAAGCGAAGAAAGTGTTGAGACCAGAATAGTTGATTCTGGAAGAGTAGTTGTTTCATGACTTGTATTAGAAAGTGGGAAGCTAACAGATGGAAAGCTAGAAAATATTTTATGAGTGTTGTATCCTCCTGACCTGAACTTGTTGTTCGGTGAAAATAGGTAATGCCTATTTATACCAGTCGAAGTGAAACGTACTTTGGTCTCATTAAAAAATGGAAAACGGGTTAGTAAATGGGAGGAGGTGGTAACCGGTAACGCCTGGAATTAATGTTCCATAAAAAAAAAAGCGTTTCACCATTACTCCCTATATTTACTAACCGCCTCATCCTTATGACACTGTCTTATAACGGGCGTAGTGTACGCCGCACGCTATAAACCGCCAAACCAATACCCAATGAGCATCCCCTAGTTTGTGACATGTGTTGATGTCTCGAGTGTTTTCGTGGAAAACATGTAGCATGTTGTTGTTGTTTGGAAAGTTGATCTTGGGAGACTTGACGACTCGGTGGTGACCTTCGACGGTCGAGATTTTGCATCTTAAGAGGAAAGGTAGCTGTTGATTATTGTAACCCTTCGTTTGGTATCCAGTGACTTGAAAGCATGATCAGTATGGCTTCAGTATGGCCTAGTTTAGGCGCGGCCAAAAGTTAGGGTTTTGTCTTTGTTTAGGCGCGACCAAACTAGGGCCAAAGGTTGCCATGCGTTAGCTGGTAACCTTGGACGTCTAAGATCTACATCTTAGATGAAAAAGTGGTCGTTGATTTTTGCAGGCCTTCGTTTTGGTAGACAGTGGCATGAAAGCATGATCAGTATGGCTTTAATATGGCCTAGTTTAGGCGCGTCCAAAAGTTAGGGTTTTGGCTTTGTTTAGGTGCGACCAAACTAGGGTCAAAGGTTTCCATGCGTTAGCTGGTAACTTTGGACGGCTAAGATTTGCATCTAAGATGAAAAAGTGGTTGTTGATTATTGCATGCCTTCGTTTTGGTAGCCGCATAGGGAAGGCCGACATGGTATGGCGCCGCAAGGTGGTTGGCATGCCATTGGCACATGTGGCATGACATGCCTTGACGCGGTTTGGCGTGGCCAAAACTAGGGTTTTGAACCAAAGGTTACCATGCGTTGTTTGGCGACCTTGGACGGCTAATATTTGCATCAAAGATGGAAGGGTGGCCGTTGATCATCGCACGCCTTCGTTTTGGTAGCCGCATAGGGAAGGACGGCATGGCATGGCGCGACAAGATGGTTGGCATGCCAGTGGCACATGTGGCATGGCATGCCTTGGCGCGTTTTGGCGTGGCCAAAACTAGGGTTTTGGGCCAAAGGTTACCATACGTTGTTCGGCGACCTTGGACGGCTAAGATTTGCATCTAAGATGGAAGGGTGGTCGTTGATCATCACACGCCTTTGTTTTGGTAGCCGCATAGGGAAGGCCGGCATGGTATGGCGCGGCAAGGTGGTTGGCATGCCATTGGAACAAGTGGCATGGCATGACTTGGCGCGGTTTTGGATGGCCAAAACTAGGGTTTTGGGCCAAAGGTTACCATGCGTTGTTTGGCGACCTTGGACGGCTAAGATTTGCATATAAGATGGAAGGGTGGTCGTTGATCATCGCACACCTTCATTTTTGTAGCCGTAGAGGGAAGGCCGGCATGGTATGGCGCGACAAGGTGGTTAACATGCCATTGGAACATGTGGCATGGCATGCCTTGGCGCGGTTTGGCGTGGCCAAAACTAAGGTTTTGGGCCAAAGGTTACCATGCGTTGTTTGGGACCTTGGACGGCTAAGATTTGCATCTAAGAAGGAAGGGTGTCCGTTGATCATCGAACACCTTCGTTTTGGTAGTCGCATAGGGAAGGCCTGCACGGTATGGCGCGACAAGGTGGTTGGCATGCCATTGGCACATGTGGCATGGCATGCCTTGGCGCGGTTTGGCGTGGCCCAAAACCCTAGGTTACCATGCGTTGTTTGGCGACCTTGGACGGATAAGATTTGCATCTAAGATGGAAGGGTGGTCGTTGATCACCGCACGCCTTCGTTTTGGTAGCCGCAAAGGGAAGGCCGGCATGGTATGGCGTGGCAAGGTGGTTGGCATGCCATTGGCACATGTGGTGCGGCTGGCATGGCATGCCATTGGCACAGTGGTGCGGTGATGAGTGCTAAAAAGTGCATTTTTCTATATCTTTTTGTTGTCAATTAACTCATCTTTTGTGCTTTAATTCTACATTTTATCCCATATTCTGTATTTTCATTGTTTTCAAGAATAAATATTTTTATTAATTAATTTTGCATTTTTAGGTACTAAATAAAGCCTGGTTAACTCACGGAGCGAAAGAGCAAAGAAACGGCAAAGACTCCCGCAGAAAGGCAGCGAAGAATGATGTTTGCAAGAGCCGGATCAACTAGAAGTGGGATTGAAGAGGAAGAATTGTCCTTAAAGAAGATATGGGTTTGGCATACCCAAGGCCCAAAACCCTTACCCAAATCCATTTCCAATATCCATACCCATTTCCATGAGAGCCGTCAGATTGGATCCATCACATCATCCAACGGTCGCCTCATCACCGAGCATCAAATCTTGAATCTCCTGTCAAACATCATAGTACCTAACTCCAATCTAAGCCGTCAGAATTGTTGTATCACGCATCCAACGGTCGCTGCAAGCCTGTTCCATCTTAGCCGTTCGATTCAATCCAGATGTGATCATCCAACGTATCATCTTCGCTGGACATCGAATTTTCTACAACCGCTTAAGACTACAACACCTAACACCTATACCCGCAAAACAAACGCACCCTTCTCCAATTCTATCGACTCCATCTTCTCCCTCACCTTATGCAGAGAAAACTCTGCCATCACCAACTCTCTGCCACCGCCACAACCACCACCATCTCTTCTCAAACACCACCAACCCTAATCCCATCATTTTCCCTTATCTTTAGCCACCTATTTTCCCAATTTCGACACGTTTTCTATCTAAAACCCTAGTGTGTAAAATTGGTAAACTAGTTCGAAATTGAGAGCAATTGAAGGCATGGGTAGCATCAGGAGAAGAAATAGAGGATTGGGTCGATGCACTTGAGAGTTTTCAGAGATTAGGTAAACCTAATTTCAATCTTTATGAAACCCTAATTTTCTGTTTTTTGGGAAAACTTGTGCATGTATAAATAGATGCTTTGGGATGTTGTAATGGGCATGCCTGGATTAGCCAGAGCACCACCTTAGAGGCCTGGACTAGCCAGTGCTCTCTACTGTTACTTCTTGTTTAATTTCAAGTTCAGTAATTTCAATTGTATTTGTTCACCATGTCTAGTATGTTCTAATTACTCTTGCTAGGGTGTAGATGAAACCCTTAGTCATATGTTGAGAAAATTTCTGTTCAATTTAATGTTCTTATGATGTTCACTGTTGTAGGATGATTACTAGCTATAGCATTCAAATGCACTTGTGATGAGTTGTACTGTGAGAAGACAGTTCATGCTAAGAGTGAATTAGATACATAGCTAGAATTATTATCCATTTTATCCTGTTAGGGATGATAGTTAGCTAAATTGATCAGATGAACCTGTGATAGGCTGTACTGTAAGAAGACAGTTTATGTTAGGGGTGAGTTAGTGAGAATGGTTGGCATATTATCCATTTTATACTTCACTGGAAAGGAACAAGAACATAAGTTGAATAGGTATTGCCTTAGCTTAGGATTATTAGGTAGATTCAAATGCCCTAGTGCTTTTAGTCACTGTCACTAGAAATAGTTAGGAAACTTAGAAATCAGTAGAAAGATTTAGAAAACAACACCAGCTCCCTCCTTGTCCTGTGGACTTCCCCTTATTTGCTCACTCACTACTTTAGATCATGTATACTTGCAGGTTTAGGTTAAAACATAGTTTTAGAACTTATTCCTTTTGCTACCAAGTTTTTGGCGCCGTTGCCGGGGACTTGGCTGCTGTGTAGTGAAGTTGTTCCTTTTACTTTGCTATTTTCTGTTTTAGTGTAACTTAGTGTAGATTAGCTGTAACTTAGTGTAACTTAATGTAGCTTAGTTTGCTGTCACTTGCATCATCTTTTCTTGCATAACCTGCTGTGTAGTTCTGATAAGCATCTTAGCTGTAAGCATATTGCATCATTACATCACTGCATCTGTATCATTCATTGCATCTGTACCCCCATCTGCATCTGTAGCTGCATATTATCTGTCAAGCATCTTGGCCTTGACAACTACAGCTGCAAACTGCACTGCTTTATGCAGTTTTCCTTTTTTTCCCCTGCCTTTTCTGTGTACTGATCATACACAATGAGTGTAAGGTAGTTGGTGTTGCTGCTATTTGTCTTCTGTTGCTGTGGAATTGTTGCTGCTGTTGTTGAGCCTCTGGTGCTCTTGTGTTGTTGCTGCAGCTGTGCTGCTACTCTTTCTTCTTCTTCTTCCTGTTGCTGCTGCACTGAACTACTTGTTGCTGGTGCTAATTGCTGCTGTGCTGTGGCTGAACTGATGCTGCTGCTGCTATCAACTCCTGCTTTTGCTACAACCATCCTTCGGTGCTGTTGTTGTTTGCCTCTTGCTGCTGCTGCTCTGTGCTGCTGGAAAAGAACCAAGCCCAACTGGGCTGTGCAACTGCAATTACTGAGCAGCTGGGCTGTGCTAACTAGTAAGCCTAAACCCATCAGTAAACCCAATTTTTGGGCTTGTAATTTTAAGACTGAATGTTGGGCTTGTAGTTTAACTAAACTGTGGGCCTGTATTTAAGCTGAACTGTGGGCTTATTTTGTTTATGAACTGTGGGTTTCAACCCTGAAATTTGAATTTCTGAACTCTGGGCTTGACCCAAGTTAAAATTGGAAAAACAATTTTTAAGCCCAACTGGGCCTCGAATTTTGGCTATTCTGTTAGCCCAAAACCAAACTGAAACTGAACTTCTGGGCTCCTGAACCCAAACAGTTGGACCTCTTTTTTTTCAAAACCTTTTGCTGGGCTCAATTCAAACTGATTCGTTGGGATTCACACTCAGCTAGGCTTCATTTTGCACAGCAGTTGTGGGCTGTTTTCAAATTTCCTAGTGGGCTGTGCATTCTCCCGCCAATGTGGGCTTGCTCCCAATTTTAAAACCAAACTTTTCTCCCTAAAAAACCAAAAAGTTTCTTTCTCCCTAAAAAAACAAAAAGTTTCTTTCTCCCATAAAAACCAAAGTTTTCCAAATGTTTCCCTAAAAACCAAAATTTTTCTTTTTGCCATAAAAACCAAATGTTTTTCATTCCCGACAAAACCAAATGTTTCCCATCAAAACCAAATGTACGGTAGAATTTTCTTGTATATAATCCAGTAGATAAAATTATTAAATCCTATGCTTCTTTTGTACATATTTTGCTAATCCAATATAATCTCGGCTGAAATATGTTGGATTTTTGCCTTGAATAACGGAGTTCTAATCTTGCTTTCGCCGACATCCGGGTATTCTCTTTCCTTTTTCTCTACTCAACATGATCCTTTTCATATGTTGTATTATAATTTTGTTCATATTTTGAAACATTGAGGACAATGTTTAGTTTAGGTTTGGGGGTGAAAAGTAGATACTTTGATAGCATGCTATAATCGAAAAATAGAACTCTTGCTTGTTAAAAAAAAAAATCAGAAAAATCAAAATAAAAAATTAAAAAAAAATTGAAAAAAAACATAAAAATGGAGCTCATTTACCTTGAAATGTTGACTCTTGTGCATGTATGTAAACATAAGGATTCTTAGTCTAGATATTTAGGCACCCTGATTCTAGCACGATTCACATAGTGATAAGAAACTTGCACGCGCACGATCTACCAATACATGTATAGCTTCATCCTTGAGGTGTTCTATCGGAAGTCACGATTTCCAATCACTTTAGAATACTGAACGAAACTTGACTAGCTTGTTCTTTGGTTGGTTGGGATAGAAGGTGGAGGTTACATTAAGAAAAACAACCATCGAATTTAACTGGGTGCATCAAAAAGGGCTACCTCTTGCTAAGAGTCATGTAATTTTTTGTTTCCTTTTGTATATGTATCAAAAGTATTGCTTGTTAAAAAAAAAAGATGTATATATTCAGAAAAATATTAAAAAAAAAATCAAAAAAAAAAATCAAAAAAAAAAAATCAAGTATTTATCAATTCCATCCTCTCTTGGTCCAAAAATAAAAGAGAGTAGTCAATGTAAATAAGAGTCATGTAAAGAGTCATCTTTTATTGTTTTATCGTAATAAGCAAGGAAGGGTGTATGCCATTCATGTACAACGCGAGTAATTGTGAAATACCTCCAACTCATTCACAATTCTCGTAAAGTCCGGACAGCTAGCTAGATTTCGACCTCGGTTCTTAGCCTCAGAAACTATCTCTTGGTGATTAGTAGTCATAACGTCCGATCTTTCTTTACACATGTGTAGATACACTTTACACTCTTATCACATGTATTTATTTGTTATCAGTGCTAGGATTGTGCCTTTGATAGCTAGATTGACATCTCCATTTTTGCTGTGAGCTTCTATTGTCTTGCACATGTCACATTTCATGGAATCTGAGCTTATATTTTGTCCTAGAACTTTGTAGGTACGTTCTAAGCAAACCTTCACAAGACTTCAACTCGTCTACTAGGGACACTTAGTGGTTTAAAAGGCTTATTGCATTTGCTAAATGTAATCGAGAGACCATCGACAGTGGTATAGGTAGGATTTTCTTAGTTTTTCTTTACTTGAGGACAAGTAAAATTCAGGTTTGGGGGTATTTGATGAGTGCTAAAAAGTGCATATTTCTATATCTTTTTGTTGGCAATTAACTCATCTTTTATGCTTTAATTCTACATTTTATCCCATATTCTGTATTTTCATTGTTTTCAAGAATAAATATTTTTATTAATTAATTTTGCTTTTTTAGGTACTAAATAAAGCCTGGTTAACTCACGGAGCGAAAAGAGCAAAGAAACGGCAAAGACTCCCGCAGAAAGGTAGCGAAGAATGATGTTTGCAAGAGCCGGATCAACTAGAAGTGGGCTTGAAGAGGAAGAATTGTCCTTAAAGAATATATGGGCTTGGCATACCCAAGGCCCAAAACCCTTATCCAAATCCATTTCCAATATCCATACCCATTTCCGTGAGAGCCGTCAGATTGGATCCAACACATCATCCAACAGTCGCCTCATCACCGAGCATCAAATCTTGAAGCTCCTGTCAAACATCACAGTACCTAACTCCAATCTAAGCCGTCAGAATTATTGTATCACGCATCCAACGGTCGCTGCAAGCCTGTTCCATCTTAGCCGTTCGATTCAATCCAGATGTGATCATCCAACGTATCATCTTCGCTGGACATCGAATTTGCTACAACCGCTCAACACTACAACACCTAACACCTATACCCGCAAAACAAACGCACCCTTCTCCAATTCTATCGACTCCATCTTCTCCCTCACCTTATGCAGAGAAAACTCTGCCATCACCAACTCTCTGCCACCGCCACAACCACCACCATCTCTTCTCAAACACCACCAACCCTAATCCCATCATTTTCCCTTATCTTTAGCCACCTATTTTCCCAATTTCGACACGTTTTCTATCTAAAACCCTAGCGTGTAAAATTAGTAAACTAGGTCGAAATTGAGAGCAATTGAAGGCATGGGTAGCATCAGGAGAAGAAATAGAAGATTGGGTCGATGCACTTGAGAGTTTTCAGAGATTAGGTAAACCTAATTTCAATCTTTATGAAACCCTAATTTTCTGTTTTTTGGGAAAACTTGTGCATGTATAAATAGATGCTTTGGGATGTTGTAATGGGCATGCCTGGATTATCCATAGCACCACCTTAGGGGCATGGACTAGCCAGTGCTCTCTACTGTTACTTCTTGTTTAATTTCAAGTTCAGTAATTTCAATTGTATTTGTTCACCATGTCTAGTATGTTCAAATTACTCTTGCTAGGGTGTAGATGAAACCCTTAGTCATATGATAAGAAAATTTTTGTTCAATTTAATGTTCTTATGATGTTCACTGTTGTAGGATGATTACTAGCTAAAGCATTCAAATTCACTTGTGATGAGTTGTACTGTGAGAAGACAGTTCATGCTATGAGTGAATTAGATAACATAGCTAGAATTATTATCCATTTTATCCTGTTAGGGATGATAGTTAGCTAAATTGATCAAATGAACCTGTGATAGGCTGTACTGTAAGAAGACAGTTTATGCTAGGGGTGAGTTAGTGAGAATGGTTGTCATATTATCCATTTTATCCTTCCCTGGAAAGGAACAAGATCATAAGTTGAATAGGTATTGCCTTAGCTTAGAATTATTAGGTGGATTCAAATGCCCTAGTGCTTTTAGTCACTGTTGCTAGAAATAGTTAGGAAACTTAGAAATTAGTAGAAAGATTTAGAAAACAACACCAGCTCCCTCCTTGTCCCTGTGGACTTCCCCTTATTTGCTCACTCACTACTTTAGATCCTGTATACTTGCAGGTTTAGGTTAAAACATAATTTTAGGACTTATTCCTTTTGCTATCATGCGGCTGGCATGGTTGGCATGCCTTGGCGCGGAGGTGCGGCTGGCATGGAATGCCATTGGCGCGGTGGTGCGGATGGCATGGTTGGCATGCCTTGGCGCGGAGATGTGGCTGACATGGTATGACATTGGCACAGTGGTGCGGCTGGCATAATTGGCATGCCTTGGCGCGGTAGCATGAGAATTAGGGTTTGGCATAGATGATGTCCGTCAGTGTTAAGGGTTCTGCCGTGGAACATGAACCATGTAAAAAAAAAGGTACCCCTGTAATTCTTACATAGACATGCTGATTGATTCAATAAATGTGCTAATGGTCATAGTGATGTCATGTCAGATGTACAATTTTACGATTTTGACCCTAATCTAAAAACCACCATCAACAACTTTATACACATTACTTAATAGAAACAAAATTAAGGAACGAAAAAAAACAAAATTTGAACAAGAATGGCTTCCTTCGATGTTTTTTTTTACATAATAGTGATTGCATTTTTTATTTTCTCATTTGGGAATGGTGATGGTGAATGGGAGGAAGCACATGTTATATTTTACGATGATGCGCAGGGTGGTGGAACTACGGGTGAGCTTGTTTTCATATATTTTGTTTTGTTGATTTCATTATCAAAAGAGTCATCTCTCTCGTTGCAGATTTCGCATTGCGAAGATAAGTTTAAGATGGATGCATGTTTCCTGAACTAACAATTATTTTATTTTATTTTTATTTTCTGTCACTTCAGGGGGGCGCTTGTGGCTATGCTGACCTAATGCAACAAGGTTATGGCTGTCGTAGAAATGACAGCCCTCAGTACCGCTTTATTCAACGATGGCTTAACTTGCGGTGCATGTTATGAAGTCAGGTGTGTCGATTCCAAATGGTGCCATCCTGATGTTTCAGTTCAAGTCACTGCCAAAATTTTTTGCCCTCCTGGTGGTGAAGGATGGTGTAGCCCTCCTAATAAACATTTTGATTTAAGACAACCATGTTCTTGAAAATTTCTGAATACCAATATGGAATTGTTCCAGTTCAGTTTCGTCGTATAAGTTGCATCAAACAAGGAGGTATTAAGTTCGAATTAGCGGGCAATCCTTACTTTATTCTTGTGACAGTGTTTAATGTAGGTGGTGTGGGTGAGGTTCATGTAATGTCAATTAAAGGGTCAGATGGTAATTGGATAGCAATGAGTAGAAACTCGGGCCACAAATGGCAAACAGGGGAACAACTGGTAGGAAAAAGTTTATCATTCCAAGTTACTACTAGTGACGGTAATATGATCCAGTCTGATGATGTAGCTCCCTCCAATTGGGAATTTGGGAAAACTTACGAGGGTAAATAATTCTAAATCACATTTGGTACTAGATAATCCATTGTTTCTAGTGAAATAAAAGAAAAATGAATTCTTTAATTTTATTTTAGAGGACCCAGATATTTATTTGGAGAGTATTTTTTCTCTAATTGAGTATCTTTTGAGATCATACAGAGAGCATCTTTATGAGATCATAAGGAGAAATTGACCTAAAATTGAAGCATTGAGGTACTAGCACAAAGTTGTTTTCCGACTTTAAGGATCTACGATTTCTTAGACTGTAATTCGAACCTTCTGTATGTGATTTACGAGTATAATCGGTTAACTGAATATGCCTTCAGGATGCAATTAAGCCCTCTTAATAGCATAATTGAATTCAAAATTTCTAACATCTAGATTCAACCAAGAACACGAAAAATAATAATACTAATACCCCAGAAGGATATTTAAGATTTTTTTTTGTCGTGTTTTGATTCTCAATAAATCATCGGGATGTATCAAGGCTTGCGCCATTGGATATGCCTATTAATCCCACACCAGAATTTATGGTGTTTGATGGGATAATATTGGTTGAGAAAAAGAACAAAATGCTTAATTTTTTTAATATTCTAAACGGTTGAAAATATTTGACTATTAACAAAAAAAACACTTGCAACGTATTTAAGTCGTGAATTGTGACATGTTTCATTTTGTGTTTTTGAGAATCAAATCATAAGTTGAATCGTGAATCAGAAAATTATAATTAATTTTACATATACGCTAAGTTTAGTGAAAACTTACTTTATCCCTATAACAATCTATATAATATTATTTTATCATAATTAAATGATAATTACATGACATATCATCATACATATTGATGAAATAGTATGTTGTGTAATGAATATGATCCCAATATAAGGTTGCATGGGTGTTTTAGGTTCGACTCTCACTAGGATAGAATTTTTTTGGGTTAAACACGGAAATAAGAACACAATGATTTACGAGTTAGCTCAGTAAAATCATTATATGACTCAGTTGATTCGGAATGAATCTTCCGAGCTACGGTAAAAACACAATTTATAATCCAAAAAATTTTCATATTTAAGTGGTCACTTGTACGAATCTTAAAACAATGACAAAAACTACTAACTAGGCTAGATACTTTCCCGAAATATACAAAATGAAAAAAAGAAAGTTATTTACAAGTCATCTTGGTTTATTTGATACGTGACTTAATCAATTCACAATGTATGTTATAAGTTTGGTAAAAGTAAATTCATAATTCGAGATGAAAAGATTTTTATATTTTAGTGGTGACTCGTACGAGTCTAGAACCCGTGATAAGGATTGCATGACCACGTGCATACGTGGCATTGATGTACTTCTTTAAAAAAAATAACATAATAAAAAGTTAAATGATTCAAGGGTTGTGAAAATATATACTAATAGGGCGATAATGATGAACAAATGTCATTTAACTCACTTCATTGTTTGGGTTGATGACAAATTTGGAGTTTTTTTTCCGTTAGATCCGCTTATCACAAGTCCATTGCCGATGTTCAGCCACAATATTTAACTTACAAGAAGATTTGGTCTCGAGATTGGCCCCATAAAATTGGTTTTTTCTTATGGCAATGTACTATAAATAGGATCCTTACTTTAGATAATCTACATTCAAGAAGGTCTGCGATGGTTACTTCTAGTGGTAATTTTATTTATAATTCTTGTTGCCTCTGCAATGTTTCTTCTGAAACCAATGCCCATTTATTCTTGGATTGTTGTTTTACTAAACAACTCTGGAGGTATTTCTGTCTGGAAGCTAACAAGACTCTCAACTTATCGCTATCTACTATGGATCTCACCAAGACATGGTCAACTTCTTGTTTTCTTCTCTTGGTAAGGAAGTATGGAAGCGTCTACCTGCTGCAATTTTTTGGGTCATTTGGAATGAGCGTAATGCTCGCATTTTCGGCAACAAAAAAAGGGAAGTGGAGGATCTAATTATTGAGGTTAAACTTATAGTCTACAACTGGGCTAAATAATCCAATTGTATGTCTGGTATTCTGGATGGTGATGTTATTACCAGATGGAGGGAGCTGTTTCTTGATCCCCTGTAATTTGGTTGGGTTTTTATCTTTGGTTTAGTTGTTGGTATGCTTTCATTTTTCTTGCGGTTGGTATTAGAGCAATGCTCGGTCAAACTCGCAAGCGTTGCTATCTCAAGCTTGTTTGTCAAGTTTAGTTGATTGAAACTATATATTTGATTTCTAGTATACTTATAGCTATGTCTCGGATCAGGATAGAATGTGTAGTTGAGCTTTAGACTTCACGACGTTCACCAATTTGAGAAAATGATCTATTGAGGAGCTTGAAGAAACTTCATCAATAAAAGGTATGTGGAGAGTAATACTTATCTATCACTCAGAAGTCTATTCCATTATATCTTTTAATGAGACTAAGTCGTATAGCTATATATACTTTTACATTATACATATTTGATATTTCGAGACAAGTTTATCTCGCTTATCTATTTCTCGAAATATGTGTTGGAAGCTTTTTGCTTTAGCTGTGTTCATTGTATTCTTGACGAGTTTAGTTGGAAACAATCTATTTATTGGAAACTAAATATTAAGTCAAAAGATGATCATGTGAAAATTACCTTGAACATCTTATATGATTTGTGTGAGACAATCAATTGATGTTAGCTCGGGAAGTTTCGTATTGATCATTCGATCACTTGAAAAGTACTTGAAGCTAATGGTATGTGTGAGATTACCATTGTCGTCTTCCAAGGATGTTTTAATGATTGAAATGAGAGTTTAGAACAATTACCCGTGTCTGGATACAACACGGTATGCATACCTAGTATGTGAACTGTATTATGATGATTCAGGTCGGGAACTCTTGTTTGCGTACCTAGTATGCGAACGGGTTTACTTGAGTTGGGTCTGGGACAGTTGTTCGCAAACCGGGTTTGCGAACGGCTTGACTAAGCCAAGGTCCGGAGTTGTTGTTCGCATACCTGGTTTGCAAACACAGTGGTGAAGTTCTAAAATCAGTTATGTATGATTCCCATACTCATGAATTAAGGAATGCAAACTAACTTTGCAAACTGTGGATTAATGTTCATGAATCTTATTCTTGTATAAGTACTTTGTACGATTACGAATCAAACCGATTTCGATTCAATTTTTTCATATATATTTCTATGAGATAGTAAACAATTGTACAGATCTATTTGAAACACAATTAGAATCATTTGATTATCTATCATGATTGATTGATATTCATTTTTGATCTAGAAGTGTTAGATGAATACGGCTAAGACAAAAATGTTCGTATGGCTAACTTTGGTTAATTTTTACTGAGCCAACTCAATATACACGTTTAGGTACGGTAACCCATATCTAAATATAAGTATATTTCATTTGTATCTAACAATCTAAGACCATCTAATAGTGGAGATGGTTTTCTTAATTTCTAAGCAGACTTAGCTTGAATCTATCTAATAGTGAATATTGAATGCTTTGTTACTAATATATCTTAGCTTTGATTGAAAGCAACCATGAGTTGAAAGACTATATAAGGGAGAACTTTAGCAACTGGAAAACCTAATCCCGACACTTTCCTGTGTCCTAGTTGAAACCTAGAGTCGATTATCCTTTAACCTAGGTTTTCCAAAACTATTATTAGTTAACAACTTGAAGACTTCATTTGGGATTCGTGAAGCCATATCCAACTACTTTCTATGTAGTTGTGTACTATGATCTTACTTGTTCTATCATATTGAGTTTTATATTCTCTAAGATTTACTCGAGATTTATCTCCGATAGGTAAGATATAAAAAGTAAGCAGAACAGTTCTTCGTCTAAGACTCTTGTGATTCCACAATGACTTCTTATATTAATCATTTAGGTTATTGTGAGGTGACCAATATTTCTAGGATGCTCTTTGGGAGTATTAGACCGGATTATTAGTTGGCTCCTGTTCACCTTGATCTTTGTATCAAAAGACGGAACAAACAGAATAAAGGATAAAATACCTGTAGGAGACAAATTTGTTTATAAGTTTTCGACTTTGGGTCGTAGAAACTCTTAAATGTGGGTGAGATCAGCTAAGTAAATCAAGTGCACAGAATCCGGCGTGGTTCTAGATGCGTAAGGAATGCGATTGTACTTTAATCGGTGTGAGACTTGGTTAGGGATCAACTACATTCCAGTCCGAAGTTAACTTGTAGTAGGCTAGAGTCTGTAGCGGCTTAATACAGTGTGGTGTTCAAAACTGTACTAGGTCCCAGGGCATTTCTACATTTGCGGTTTCCTCGTTAACAAATTTTTTGGTGTCTGTGTTATTTCTTTTCCGCATTTTATTTGTTTATATAATTGAAATATCACAAGTTGTGCGTAGTTCAATTAGTTGATAAATCCGACCATTAGTTTTATAGTACTTGATTGATACTTGGGAACTGGTGTTTGGTACCATCCAAGTTATTTCTCATATCAATCAGGATCACAGATTTTCATCTGTTTGATTTGCTTATTGTATTGAGAAAGAGATAAAAACTCTTTGATATAATTCTTGATTGAGTCTCAATTTTAAGTTGGTGCTCTCAGAATTAAATTGGAGTTTAGTCCATACAGATTTCCGAATGAATTATTGGATGTGGTTGTTATACCACCGCCTTTTAAATTGGTATCAGAGAAGGCAAACACGCTAAGACCTCATAAATCTGTATTTGTAGCAATCTAACTCTATGGACAGAAGTGCCATCTCTATAAACGTACCGCCAGTCTTCAATGGATCGAATTACTTATAATGTAAAATTGCTATGCGTTCCTTTCTTCAAGCGCGTGATTTTCAATCATGGGTTTGTGTTGTAAATGGATATAATCCTCCATTAGTTACAGTAGACGTTGTAACTGTTGCAAAGGATATTGGTGAGTATGATCCTGTTGAGATTCTTTCAGCAAAGAAAAATTCTGACGGATTAAATGTTATCATCCATGCCATCACCCCAGATATTCAGCACCATGTGACCTCGTGCACTCGGTCTAAAGATGCTTATCTTAAAACCATATTTGAATGGAATACATCTGAGAAATAAGTTAGGCTTCAAAACCTAAATTCTGATTGTGAAAATCTTTGTATGGATATTGAAGTTTCCTCGTTAACAAAGTTTCTGATTGTGAAAACCTTTGCGGCTTAATACAATGTGGTGTTCAAATCTGGACTAGGTCCCGAGGTATTTCTATATTTGCAGTTTCCTCGTTAACAAAGTTTTTGGTGTCTGTGTTATTTCTTTTCCGCATTATATTTGTTTATATAATTGAAATATCACAGGATGTGCGTAGTTCAATCAGTTAATAAATCTGACCTTTTTTGTTTGATAGAACTTGATTGACACTCGGGCATTGGTGTTTGGTACCGTCCAAGTTATTTCTCATATCAATCAGGCTCATAGATTTATATATGTTTGATTTTCTAACTGTATTGAGAAAGAGTTAAAAACTCTTTGATATAATTCTTGATTGATTCTCACTTTTAAGTTGGTTCTTTCAAAATTAAATTGGAGTTTAGTCCATACAGATTGCCGAACGAATTATTGGGTGTGGTTGTTATACCCCCGCTTTTTCATTTGATTTTTTTGCACGTCTGCGTCTGTGTTTAGTTATGGGTTAGGGGGTTTTTCTTGCTTATGTTCCTTGAGGGTCTGTCTTATAAGTTTCTCGATTTGTAAGCCTACTTCTAATAAATCTTTTCTTTACTTAGCAAAATAAAAAGAAACTCACTTCATTATTTTGATTTGTTTACTTCATATGATATTCAATTAACTTTGTACGGATGGTGATTTTCTGAGGTACAAAATCAAGGGGAAAATAGTCTTTTTGGGCATTAATAGCACGATTTATGTCACCAAAGTCTCACAAGCATGATTTGCAAAGCTCGACGCACATTCTGATCCATAAAGTAAAATTTGGGTTTTTAATCCAACAATGACCTCATGACTGACTCTTAGACGTCCGAGAACAATTTACTGGCGATGTCGGTTCCTTATTTTGATGAGTACGCTCACGATTGATTCCTAGTAAGAGAAAGTCTTCTACTGGAATCTAACCTATTCCAAGTGTGTAAATTTTTTGGAATATCAAGTCTAGTGGCTTCTAAGTTGGGGTCTTCCACTGTTTTCCAAGCCATGTTCCATAATTTTGTGGGATAGTCCATGGAATTCATGGAAGTGCTAATCAGATTAGCGTAAAACGTTATTCAGAATAGTGCGCTAGAAGATGGAAAACTCCAATAAAAATAGTGCTCGAAGCTAATCTAGATAACGTAAAGCGCTATTCATAAAAGTATTTATTTTTATCCGTAGATTTAAAACGAGCCGTTGAAAATCTAATTGCTGAGAAAAAAGCGCTAATCTTAATAGCGTAAAACGCTATTTTGATTGTCGTTCTTACGATTCCACCAGTATACTTGACCTTCCATGAACTATTCCAAATGCTGAGGTGGCGTGGAAGATGAAAGATGGAATTCTTCCACCATAAAACTTGCTCTAACATCCCCACGAGTCTCATTGTTCAAGTCAACGTGCTTCTTAGTCTCGTACAAACACGATACACTTACCACATGCACATATACCATCCTTACTCTCAGTTTCATGGGAATGAACACGGCTAAAATTGTACTCTATGACTGTTCCATTAGGATTGCTAGTTTTCACCCGTGCTACGCATGGGTTTATTTTTCATTTACGATTACGAAGTATTGGATCCATGTAATGAAAATTAGTTGATTAAACCAGATAACATTATTAGAATTTTACGACCCTAAAAATTATTAAAACATTCAATAAACTAATTAATAGAAAAAATAAAAAATATGTCATGAGATAATAATCCAACGGCTTCAAAGACTTCAACGCTTGTTGTATAGTTGATTAAAAGTTATCTTGTTCATCTCTTCTCTAAATTTTAATATTCTTTGAATTTCTTAAGCTCAAGCTTTTCTTCTTATCTATATTCTTGCCTCTTTTGGTTTACCCAATCATTATTTGACTTATCCATCTTGATTACTAATAATGTATAATAATGATGTTGCTAAAGTATAGTGGTAAAATCATTGGGTGATAATAACAGTGATCTGAGTTCAAAATTCATCAGCATCTTCTTTGCCGACAAAAAAGACAACTAATAATGCAAAATTGATATCGAGCGGTGATTCTCTTTGGTAATTTAATGACCTTTTTTCAGTTTTCTTTCTTTCTACACAAACCAAAAATTATTTTTCACATGTAAATTATCAAACATATAAATAGAATGAAAAAAACAATAATCTTGAAATATATATGTATAGCGAGTACGTGAAATCCATATATATCAAGTGCATTTGAATCCGTGTTCCCGTGAATTATAATATCTTATGTATTTTAACAAACCCATCAACGTATTAACTTGATCAGAATTATATAACAATCATTCCGTGTGTACTCATGATTTCCTATACATTAATTAAGGAGAGCGTGTATTTTATTTCGGCGCAACAAAAATTATCACGGCACAATAAAAGACTAGGATTATATATATTTTTATATGTCGAGTGAGCGTATCTATGCCTGTGTACTTTGAAACTCGAGAATGAATCCCATAATGATCAGAAGAACATGGAATAAACATGTATTAAAAGAGTAGAATAAACCCGTGAATTTTAGAGTGAATTGAATTGGGTGATTGTATACATACATGGATATGAATTCAAGAATTCTAAGAAATTAACCCCGCAAATTTTTATATGCACGGAGAACCCGTGAATTGCGGGTGAATTGTATATGGATTTCGTTAATACGCTGCCCGTGAATTTTGTAATGAAAAACATTTAGTGTTTCTCAAGTGTAAATATTTTTAACACACAAATTTTAATTAAGATATTGAATAAATCATTTATACATCTAGTGTCCGCAAGCCTTTAATTTACTTGAATAAGCTGAGGCGTTTATTAGGGAACCCTGAAAATAGTGGTTCTCTATGAACAGCTGAAAAGAACCACCTTAAAACCGCTTAGAGACAGGGAGATGGGGCTTCCCCTGGAGAAGAGCAGGGGTTATTTTTTAGCCCCACAATTTTAAGATGTGTGAAGAGACGGTTTATTTTTCGTTTTTTTCACGGTTCATTGAGACTCTTTACATTAAAAAAACACACTCACATAGGTACAAATGAAAACGATCCATGCACCTTCTTTGTCTTGTTCACCTTCTTCAAATCCTCTTCGTGTTCATGGTGCCTTGCCAAACTAAAACAAATAAAACCTGACAAAATTTAACTCCATGTCCTTTCACGTGAAGTTTTATCATGTGGTGGTGGTGCTTTGTTGGTGCCACTTCAGGCTAGGCTTCCAGTGGCCACATCAATAGCACCACTACCTGTCCAAAACCAATACATAATACTTCAAAATTCTCCACTAGCCCATCGCGCAACGCCGCCAATCCCAATACCAACGCCAACAGACAACCTCCAATTCTACCACCACCACCAGCCAACCACCAACTTCAACAGTACGAACAAACTAATGCCAATTGACCTCAACTGATGCTGAAAGATATTTTTTCATATTTTGCTTTTAGTTGATACCTAATAAACCTTTTGATGCAAGGAAGTCAAGTCATTTTGTCTGAGTGTGAACTCTTTGTTAGTATAAGCTATATTAGATACCATAAGGCACAGTCAGCCTGGTGTTTTCCCTGTTTGTGTAGATCACTTAATATGGTTCTTCGATGTTTTAGGGAAAGTATCATTATACCATTTAAAAAGACGCCTCACGTCCTTAATTTTTTTATGGTAAGTATCCAGGTGTTTCTTATCAGTGCTGGCACGAAGGACTTAGAGCTGTCGTGAGTAAATAACTTGTTAGTTATTAAATGTTGGAAAAACGATTAATAAAAATATTTTTTAAAGATTTTAATTTAGTGTTTCTTTTGTAAATGAAAACTTATTAGTCCCATATAGTGGAGTTTCCACTCTTTAGTTGTTTTTAAGAGACTATATAAGATTTTTAGTCCCACATATGGGAGGAGCTCTTCTTAACTTGAGTTTGTCAATTATATAAACAAATTCGAAAAAAAAGGGTTGCTCTATATTCTAGAGGGACCCCTATATGGTAAAGGGGTTGCTCTATATTTTAGAGGGACCCCTAAGGGAAAACATGGGAAAGGGGTTTCTCTATATTTTAGAGAGACCCCAAAGGGGATTCTCTATATTTTAGAGAGACCCCCAAGGGAAATATTTTGTATTGCTTTCTTTAGCATTCGCGATTTTCCTTAATGTTTTTTCGGAGTTGCCAAGCTCAAGTTGAGCATCTACTACATATGCTAGTAGTACGTGTATTAGGGTGTTTTATCCTGGAGATATCCGTCCTGTGATGGCTATAGCATCACTCTTGAGTGTAGCCGGGCGCTAATGTCTTAAGGACAGCGTGTTGAACACGCGACTCACTCTGTTTTCCAAAGTTTTGCCCTGTTGCTGTTGCGGAGATATGGGGAGCTTGTTCATTTCGTCAAAGCAATCACTTCCACTATAAAGGAGCTAAGTATCAATAACTTTTTGCTCATTTGATTTTTCTTTGTTTTTGATTATTGCACCCAACAATCTTAAGACATTCGTTATTTGTAATAATCGAAAATGGTTGGTCTTGTGAATCATGGATGTTAATTGTGGAGTGAAAAAACAAAAAACGAATTTTTGGTCAGCTGTAGAGTTTCGAATTTATCTCTCAACATAAAAGGAATTTCGATGACCCCTTTTGACACAACGTAGTAGACATCCTGATAATTACCCGCGTAAAATTTCAGAATTTTTGGAGTTGTAAAAATATTTTTTTGATATTTTTCAAAACAGAAAAACGTTTCTGAAAAATTCTGACAAGCAGAAATTTGTTGTTAACCATGAGTTTTTTGAAACGCTGATTCAAACAAAGTTTGTATATCTAGATGTTATCTTCAAAACTCATATTTTACTTTCTGATTTGGAATTGTGATTTGTGAATAAAGGTGTCATCTTCGAGGGACATGGCTAATAGCCGCATGTGGTTGGAAACAAATCTTCCAAAGATGGCAAAGGTGAGAACATCGAATGTAACACTAAGCGTGGTCTTCATAATAAAGGTATGTTTCGTAAACCTGAATATAGCATTACTTTAATTAAGGGTGATTTTTATGTTTGTAAATTCCTAGCCATATGGCAGTAAATTATAGACAACGTAAAAACCTTAATAAGTAGTAAGTTAATGGTAATTTAGTTGAAACAAACTAGAACGAGTTCAGTGGCATGATGTCGGAAGTTATTTTAATAACCAATGTGAGAGATATTGATGGATGGACTTTGGAGCCACTAAGCATGTTTGCTGAAACAGAGACCTGTTCACCTCCTATTAGAGGATAGGGGATGTCGAGAAACTCTATATGAGTAACTCATCTACAACAGAGGTTGCATAAAAGGAAAAGTTCGAGCAGAAGCTCATATATGTAATATTCTCACATTGAATGAAGTTTTCATGTTCCGGGCATATGCAAGAATCTTGTATCTTTTTATGTTGTAGATGGTAAAAGATTGAAGATCTTAAGTGAATTTAGAAAACTTGTTTTAACTAAGGGCAGTGATTTTTTAGGCGACGGTTATAAGACTTAGGGTCTTTATAAGCTTAAAGGAAAATCTGATAAAATGAACATAGTTGATTCTTGTGCTTTCTTTTGTGTGACTTTGACATGTAAATTATAAGTCAATGCATAAACTGGATAGCATAGGCTACGTACCCAAATTTAATTTGGATATTGAACACAAAATTTAAATTCGCGTAGAATCAAAATATGATAAAAAACCTTTTAGAAAAATGTTCATAGAAATTCTAAACCCTTAGAATTAATTCACTCGGATCTAGTTGACATGAATCCGGTTCAAACTAGAGGTGGTAAGAAATGGTTTATTACTTTTACAGAAGACTGTACTAGGTATTGTCATATATATTTGCTTAGAGGTAAGGATGATGCCTTAGAACCTTTAAGATGTATAAAATTGAAGTTGAAAACCAAATGAATACTACCATTAAAACCATTAGGTCTGACCGTGGTGGTGAGTATAAAATTCCGAAAGGAGATTTCTGTGTAAAACATGGCATAATACACGAAGTTACCCCTCCTTATTCACCTCAGTCGAGTGGTGTAGCTGAACGTAAGAACCGTACCCTTAAGGAGATGATGAATGACATGTTAATTAGTTCAGGATTACCTTCGAACTTGTGGGGGGAAGCTGTCCTCTCAGCTATATCCTGAACAGAGTACCTTGTAAAGGATCAGATAAAACTCCATATGAACTGTGGAAAGGTAGAAAACCTTATTATGCATACTTCAAAGTGTGAGGGTGTTTGGCTAAGATTGCCATCCCTAAACCTAAAACAGAGGACCCAAAAATATAGCTTCGTCCATAACATTTACTGAAACCCCACTCTGCTAAGAAGCTTCATTTAGTGAAATGGACAAAGTCCGTCTGAAGCAGACTTGGGATCATGCTAGTTTACCTCCGGGAAATAAGACCATAGGATGTAAATGAGTCTTTAAGAGGAAACGTAGGATAGATGGAACTGTGGAAAAATTATGAGGCTAGGTTGATATCTAAAGGATATAAACTAAAAGTAGGTGTAGTTTTCCTTGATTCTAATTCGCATGTGACAAGAATTACTTCCGTTGAGATGCTAATTGTTATTACTGCTATAAACAACTTAGAGATACATCAGATGGATGTTAATACAAATTTTATAAAGCCGTGAATTAGATAAATAAATTTACATAGACCAACCTGAGGACTTTGTAGTGAAAGGTTGTGAAGACAAAGATTGCAAGTTGAACAAATCTTTGTATTGTTTTCAAATAAGCACGTAAACAGTGACATGATAATTTGATCATGTGATAATGAGTAGTGGATTTAAGGTAATGAATCTGACACGTATATTTGCAAGTAACTTGTTAAGGATGCCTATGTGATTGTATGCTTGTATATTGAGGATATGCTTATACTTGATATAAACGTAGATATAATTAATTCCACTAAAACATACGCTGAATGATAACGTTGACTTGAAAAACTTAGACCTTATTGATGTAATCATAAGGATGAGGATTAGAAGATAATCTAACATTTATAGTCTTAGTCATTATCATTGTGTTGAATTTGTGCTTTTGAGATACAATCAGTCTGATTGTAAGCATGCCTTACTCCGTACGATTCTTCTTGTAGATTCGAGAAAAATAAGAGTAATGGAATATCTTAACTTGAATACTCAAGAGTTATAGGATGTCTGATGAATTTAATGAACTGTAAGAGTCCAGACATTGCCTATATTGTGAGTAAGTTGAGTATATATACTTGTAGTCCAGAACAAGAGCATTGGGATGCGCTTAATAGAGTATTATGGTAGCTAAAACACTCTATTACCTTTTGTTTTATTTATGAAAGGTATATTGTTGTCCTTGAGGGACTTTGTGATGCAAACTGGATAGTTGACTCAGAGGAGTCTAACTCTACCAGTGGATATGTTTTCACTCTAGCAAGAGGGTTTGTTTCTGGAAGTTTTTCAGACAAACATATATTGCTCAATTCATTATGGAATCTGAGAGTATTGCGTTAGATAAAGCACGAGAGAGGGCCGAGTGCCTAAGATGCTTTTTAGAAGACATTCCTCTCTGGCATAGGCCTGTGCCAGCTATATCTATACATTGTGTTAGCCAAGCTATAATAGTTAAAGCTAAGTAATAACTAATATCAATCGGCGTTATTTCCATTGATTGGCTAAAGTCCAAGGAGAATTTCGCGCAACCTTTGACGAAAGGTTTGTACAAAGAGATAGTAAAAAATGCATCGAGGGGGTTGGGGCTTAAGATCATATATTAAACTTACCATGAAGGATACTCAACCTTGCTGACTGGAGATCCCATGATCAAGGTTTCGAATGAGAAACTAATTTGTGGTGGGTAAAGGTAAACACTATCAGAGATCTTCATTCTCTGTCCCTTCCCTATTGTGTAGACGTGATAGTGTGACTGCATGTGGAGGATGACTTTTTAATAAGTCGTAATGAGTTCTATAGTTTCAATTTAAGATTGAAGTGGGGTGTAGCAGTAAACACTCTTGATGGAATTCACCTATCTGAATGGGGAAGTGGGTCGCTTCCTATGAGAATATGAGCTGATTCTCTAGAGCATTCTGAGAAACAGGATAAGTCCAGGGACAAAACGGACACAATGGCACGAGCTTGGCAGTAACCTTGGAGATATCATGCGTGATTATTATCGCGGATTACACCAAACGCTAGCAGTTCAAGACATCGCGTTCACTGTCTAGCAAGTAGTTCCGGTAATCTCTCACTAAGCAAAGGTTCAAGACCTCATGGACACCTCTGCCTATAGTGGTATTTCCTGTTTTTCGTTTTTATCTATTTTTAATTCATTTTGAGAAAATGAGTTTTATGTTGTTTTTATGGTCTTGGTATTACTAGTTCTTAGGACCTAAGGGTAACTAAGGGTTCACTAGTTCATGATTTTTCACTTTGGTGAAAGAAACCTTTAGTCTCACTTGTGAGAAACTAAAGATGAAAGCTCTCTATACTATTATGATTTATGCAATCCATAGTATGACCCTGGGATCAACACACTACTGTGTGAAGGAGAGGACGTTGAAATGGCTAGTATGAATTCAACATGCACGATCTGTCTGTCTGTTCAATCAGTTCGGGTCGTGAGATTGGGTTGTTGATTTACCAAGATCTATCTGTGTTTTTCACGTTTGGTTGAGTTTTCATTCATGTGGGGGATTGTTGGAAAAACGATTAATAAAAATACTTTTTAAAGATTTTAATTTAGTGTTTCTTTTGTGAACGAAAACTTATTAGTCCTACATAATGGAGTTTCCACTCTTTAGTTGTTTTTAAGAGACTATATAAGATTTTTAGTCCCACATAGGGGAGGAGATCTTCTTAACTTGAGTTTGTCAATTATATAAACAAACTCACTTCTTTTGTAAAAGCATGGAAAAAAAGGGGTTGCTCTATATTCTAGAGGGACCCCTATATGGTAAAGGGGTTGCTCTATATTTTAGAGGGACCCCTAAGGGAAAACATGGGAAAGGGGTTTTTCTATATTTTAGAGAGACCCCAAAGGGGATTCTCTATATTTTAGAGAGACCCCCAAGGGAAATATTTTGTATTGCTTTCTTTAGCATTCGCGATTTTCCTTAATGTTTTTTTCGGAGTTGCCAAGCTCAAGTTGAGCATCTACTACATATGCTAGTAGTAGGTGTATTGGGGTGTTTTATCCTGGAAATATCCGTCCTGTGAGGGCTATAGCATCACTCTTGAGTATAGCCGGGCGCTAATGTCTTAAGGACAGCGTGTTGAACACGCGACTCACTCTGTTTTCCAAAATTTTGCCCTGTTACTGTTGCGGAAATATGGGGAGCTTGTTCATTTCGTCAAAGCAATCACTTTCACTATAAAGGAGCTAAGTATCAATAACTTTTTGCTTATTTGATTTTTCTTTGTTTTTGATTATTGCACCCAACATTAAATTTCTTCCAGGTGAAGGGACACACTACACCGTTACATGCATGCTTTATAAGTACGCACTGTCCCTTCGTGAGTCCGGTGTTTGAGAGGGTCGAGTATGTCAAATGTACATGAGAGAGCTGAGCATATCTAGGAATGGTAAAAGTGGTCAGGTTTAGTGACGAATGTATGTAAATATTAATACGTGCGAAAGTGACATGTATTCATGTACATAGATGCGTTTTATGTTCTTATCAACTGTGAAGTTAGACAAGCCAAAAGTAAAATGTCAATGATGCTGGTATAATTGTATAAAGAATGGGCACACAAAGAAAATCATTCGGCATCATAGGGATGGATATTGTTAGATAGTGATCAAATTTTTGACCCAGAACTTTATACAGCAGCAGGTACTGGACCATATCTTGACCATTATTCAACTCGACAACTCAAATTAACGGAGTTCTTTAACTACCGAGTCAAGAAAATGGTGGATGCGCGTTATGGTTTCATTTGCCATGGAGAAATTAGAAAAACAATTTTCTTACTCCTCATGTGTGCAACCAAGTTGAAGAGTTGTTTGATGAACTAATGCATTGAAAAATGAAACGTATTATGAGGATTTTCTGGTACGACAGACGTCATTCTACATGTTTTTTCTTCTCTTAATACTATTGAGTTTATGAAAACAATGTTTTTAAGTTTCTGTAAATATGAGTCTTAAACTATAATCAAGTAAAGTAAATAATAGGTAGAAACAGATCTTCAAAATTTTGAGTTACTGAACATATTCAATGGTCATGAAACTTTTTTTTCTCAAGCTGTGACTGTGACCAAAGATGATGTTGGAGACCCGGGAAGACAGGAGAGTACGTTCTCCTTGCACTGCTTTTAGAAGGAAATTTTGAAGGAGATCTCCCTATGTGCCACCTAAACTACTGAAGTTCGTTCAGATACAGTCTGGGAGTACGACTGCAGAGACCAACTGTGTGGAACTTCTCTCAAGACATTGGTGGAAGTATGATTGACAGAAAAAAAAAGAAGAGGCATTTGCTTTGTCAGTTAAAGAGATTGGGTCCTCAATAAGCCTGGCCCTTGGGAGTTTTGTGAATTTTTCACAACTCATCGGTGGAATAAAGTAACGCAAGTCAACCAACAAAAACCAACTTTCTGTGTCTGTTTCATAGATAGAGTTTGCGTAAGTGAGTTTTTCATTTTTTTTTTCAGAAATGGCAAAGTTCAATTAAGAAAGAGTTTGCCGACGCTAAAGTTTTACTTTCATCCTTCCAGGAAATATAGGTTGGGGTTCTCATTACTCTTAGTCCTCTGTTAAGAGTCCAAAAGAAGGGTCCAGAGACGCAAGTCGTGGAAGTGCAATGGTGAAATTCAGATTCTGTTGCACTTCTCTGGATCCTTGTTTCTGTTCATTTCTTCTCTCGTGGAAAATCTTTTATATATATTGTTTTCTTTGTGCCTAGTAAAGCATACAAATGGAATTAAAAAAAAACTTAAAATTAAAAGAAATCAGCATAGCAAGAGAAAAAAAAAACTTACAATATCAATAGCAAGAAGACGCTTGAATTTATAAAAGGATCGCTGAATGCAAATTAAAATGAGAGATACTGCATAAAGTGATAAATCATGGCCTTGGATTAAACATCTTCTTGCAGCATTGCCCAGTTTTGGACAAACTCTGAAGAATGGCATCAACATAATGACGTCCGTTTTCCATTCTTCTAAACAAATTTGGGCTTTTTACAAAAATAGGCCTATTGTTTTGGTGCTTTTCAAATCTAGGCCACTTTTTTTATTTATTGCTAAACTAGGCAAGTTTTGACCAAAGTGATGGATGGAAAGTTAGCACCGTTAGGTGTAACTAAAAAGACCTAAAAGTCCTTTGTATCACTGATTTAATGTTATATCATTGATTTAACTCAGTTAAATCAACATGAAAACTGTACACGTGGGCTCAGATATGCCATGTGGATTGCTTACGTGGGCTCGGATATGCCATGCGGATTGATTACGTGGGAATCATGTCACGGGAAAAATTTGTACATATCATCATTCACAGTTCCATTAGTTGGCCCAATCTCCTTCAATTCAAAATCAATCCATGTAAAACCCAGTTTCAGATTTACACCAGAATTCAACTAAGCTGAGCTGCCATTTTAGATTTCCATAAACCATTTACAGCTCAGCTGCCACCAACTGCTCCTGCTCTCCACCTGATTCTACAATTGAGAGCCCTCTCATTACCACCAGTTAATCGCACAAAGCTGCCAACTTTAGCAGCAACAACTCCTTGTCATGATCTTAACTGTACTTCTTTCACAGCCATTGCCAACTGCACTCTGCCACAGCCACAAAAACACCTGCAAACCAGCTTCAACAATACCATAATCTCCACTGCAAACCAGCTTCAACAAAAACACCTGCTGTACCAGCCATGTATCCTAGACACCAACGAAATCTTATTAATCTACCAGCCTGATCTCCAAACATTCCAATTAAGCAAGCACAAGACAAAGGTGTCCTTTCTAGTCAGTTTGGCATCAAATGTCTAATGTGAATTTACAAAAATTCACACTTAGTGTCTGAAATGTTATATCTCATTTACTTAGAAATCTCCTCTAAAACAGTATTGCTATTCTTGCACAAGCCATACAGTCTAAATAACAAAATTTCAACTACAACAAAATATAATCGTTGTTTTTCACTAGTTGACTGGTCATGAAGACAGACTTTGAAAAAAAAGTATCAACACAGTTTTAGTATTTCTTTACCTTGGACACTTCAAGTGGGATACATATCATCCTTGTATTGCGCCCGAACAAAGCTCAAGAGAAGCAACTCCTAGAATGGAAAACACATACAGTCTTCAATCTCTACCAGCTGCAACACCTCAACCAACTATCACCACATCAAATTCACTACCTTCAACATCCTTCACTACCTTCTACAACCTTGTAATCTCATCATTTCCCGCCTTCAAATTCAGTTACAACCCTGCAATTACAGCTTGCCCTCAGCTCTTGTTAGTTCATCTCACCACGGCATCACTCCGCTGCAAACCACCTACCAACTCAAGAACCCATCAGCTCATTCAACACCAATTGCACATTTTGCTCTGTTACTCACCTCATGCCTCACTGTCATGAGCTACAACCACCAACAATATATCAATACCACCTGTAATTCTAAGTACCAGCACCATCTGAGACTGCAACCATTCTTGCATTGCAACCCCTGCATATCTCGACAGCAGCAACTCATACCCTGTGTTGTTCTTGCTCAAATGCAACTACCAGCACCAATTACCATCAAAACTCAGTCACACACAAACCAAAATCAAATCTAGGAGCAACCCAATCTTCTTAATTCCTGCAATTTTCGGTTTCAATCTTCTGTGAAATTATACACAACACCCATCTCTCCATCCAGGCCATCACGAACTGTGAATTATTAGCACCACCATCTTCTTATTCTGATGCTGTAATTAATCCAACAAGAACCCCACCTGAATTCCCATCGAGCTCAAACCCATTCACCAGATGAGTCATACCCATCTCTATTCATCAACACAACTGCTGATTGCTTCATTACAAAGCTTCGATTTCTCACCCAGCAGCAGCAAAACCAACGGAAACCCTAACTCTGAATCACCACAGCTTAATCATTTCTTCTATTTTTGTTCGCATCTCTTGTTCACAGTTCAACCTTGCTCAATTCACCACCATTACCATCTCATAATCTCCACCAGTACCCATCTTCAAAACCTCTTCTTCTTGATAATTCGAGCACAACAGCAAATCACATCTCCGACCAATGGCATCTCCATCAGTTCATGTTGGTTTCTCTCTTCAATCGCATCGATCTAATACTCAATTATAGAAGAAACCCGTCTCTGATTCTCCTCAGATTAGATCCAAACACCATCAATACTTTCTTCACAAACTGAACCTTAATCTACTTTGCTTCTCAATTTCTATCAAACCCTTTTTCTCGAATTCCCATGTTCAATCAATTTCAGAACCATCATCAATTTCTTCCTACAAATCTTTTCAGTGAAACCCTAATTTAATTCCAAATCCTCTCTTCACTAATTTGAGCAGAAGAAAGAAAACGGAAGGAGAAGAAAACAAAGAAGAAGAAGATAAGAAGAAGAAGAATGAATGAGATCGAGTTTATCTCGACTGGTTTCAGATACTCATGTCGTCACTATCATGGCCGATCAATTAATCCTCGAGATGTCGTCTTAGTTAGATTAGGCTCTCAGATAGCAACACGTGGACATCTTATCTAGTGTGACTGACACACACGTGTGAAGGACATTTCAGTAATCTTACCACATGTATGAGATCTCCCTATATGATATTTTGGCGAGATATTGACAAGTCAACACGATAAATTGACCGAGATGGTTAAAGTGGATGGAATCCGTTTAACTTGCCTAGTTTTGCAAGAAATAAAAAAATGGCCTAAAAATGAAAGTGAGGGTCCAGACCAGGCCTACTTCTGCATATAATCCAACAAATTTCATTCTCGGACAGGCTGAATTATGAGCTGGAAATAGTAGGAAGTGCAGGAACAATTTCATGTATTAGCTACAGACTCTAAGCTTTACACATATAAGGCTTATCACTATGATTTTAGCAAACCTAAGATGATGCCACATAATAGCATTGCGTTTAATGGAATAAGAACACATACCTACCAATAGTGACTGCAGCGCAGCATCCATGTACTTGTGCAAAAGTGCTCATCCAATATGGAGTGGATCTCTGCATTGCAATCCTCAGCAGTCTTACTAAATTTATGCTCACAGTGGACTTGTGGCGGATGTAAAGAACATAATATTGATAATAATAAATGATAGAACGAAGAATGGGTATAGTTCTTTTTGCCACTATTTCATTCCCTACTGTTTCAGTGAACTGATATTTTACTTTGGGACTACTTAGATATAATTAGCATTACCGACTCCATGCGACTCAAGGTATAATTAATACCTGACTAAACATTCCGGTATCGCATGATGTCGGGGTTACATCCAGACATTTTATCTCATGCATGATCAAAAGACGTAGAAATTCTCATTAAGTATCTAATAGCATCATATGATATTATGCCAAGTACAATCCCAGGAAAATGGAGGAATCAAATCGAAGGAATTCACTATAAATAAAATAGGCATATACTTACAGCAAGTCCTTCTTATAACAGTTTCAGTTTCTAATCAGAAATAAACTAAACAAAATAAAATTACCTAACCAAAAACTATTCCCTCAAGTGGATGCACCAAATTCGGCACTTCTTTGTTTTGCACCTCTTTGTATTAGGTTGTTTCATCCAGATAAACATGCCAAAAAAATTAAACTTTCATTAAACATATTACAAACCTCTGGAAATCCGAGAAAATAAAAACCATTCCATCATTTATTTGCTCTAATATGGCGTTTAAATGAAAACTCAAAGTTAGAAGACATCAAAAAGGAGACATAACAAAAAAAAATCAAAAAAAAATCCATGTCCATACTGCGAAGGTGATAGTATCTTGCAAGCTGATACCCTGAAAATTGAAGAATATATCATAATGAAGAATATATCACAATGAATAAGAGACTGCAATAAATCTTATTATGCCTAAAATACTGTTTAGAAATGTTATACCTGGTGTGGGTTTACTATTTATATTATGAAGCTTCAAAGAAATAATCATCTCATCTTGTTTCATCTCAATGTAATAATCTTAGCTCCTATTTTCGCGGGCATTAATGCCAATACATTACAGTTTCGATGGTACATGCAAAATAAACAATAAATAAAAATAGATCAGACAACGAAAATGCAAAAATCAAGTTAGAAGCCACAGTGGTATGAGAAGATTCATAAAATGCAAAAATCTAAAGGAAAGTCAATAGAATCAAGCTACTTCTAATAGATTTCATACCTACACCAGCAGGAGCAAGATAAATCAACATCAATAGGACAGAGAAGAAGAAGAACTGAAGAAACAACGACTATATTTTTAGGATACCTGCAAAACAAAAATCACGCTAAAAAAAGAAAAAAAAACTTCAAAATATCATCGTGCAAATAGAAAAACCATCTTGAAAATATTTCCGACTTTTCCGAGTTATAATCTGCAGCAAAGCCAAAAAGTCCCGATTTCTTTGGGTGTCAAGTACCTGCAAACCAAAATAACCACCGTCAATAACCACCATCATTTTTTTTTAACAAAATTGATAAACCTTAATATTCAAAACCCTAACCGTGTGTAAAGAAAAAAAAACTATTGGGAGAATGATGAGATTCCATTCTTGTTGCAGCATTTTATATAGAGAGCATCATGCCAAATTTTACAATTATATATAACGACGAAATAGGAAAAAAATTCCCGGTTAAGTTAACAAAATCTCGTACAAAATAGGCGTAATTAATTAGTAATCATGAAATATAGATTATAGAAATCGTTTTAATTATTAATAATTAAATAATACTTTTTAAATAAAGAAAATAATACGTAAATATTTTGTTTACATTTTCTTCGTGTATTAATTATTAATAAAAATAATCAAGAATAGCTAAGTAGCCATGGTGAATTTCCCAGACGAGATCATCCATGACATACTTTCAAGGCTGCCAGTAAAATCTCTCTCACGAAAGTGTTAAGTCGGTATCTTTAAGATAACGAATGAATCAGGTAACAAATCATACAAGGTAAGTGAAAGTGTTAAGTCGGTATCTTTAAGGTTTTCGATTTCCGAAAACCCAGTTATACGAATCACCATGATTTTTTTTTTTAATGATATGCCAGGCTACTGAATCACCATGATTTCTCCTTTGTTTTCTTTTGTGTTTGTTTTTGTTCTTGTTTTTTAATCGTTTAGGAACCCAAACTTGCGGTTTTTCATTCCTCATCGTTTTTGTTTTTGTTTTTGCTTTTTTCCTTTTTTAGGGTTTACGTTTTCTTCTTAGGGTTTTTCTTACGATGCCATCTCTAGGACCACCAGAGTGTCTTCATCACGGTCCCAGAAGATTTCTCCTCCTTCTTCTTCTCAGACTGTTGCGTCCCCGAGCTCTCTTAGTGATTCATCTTCATCTTGTACGGAAGAAACAAAAACAGGTTACTTCCAATGTCCACTCCGGAGTTTCGATGGTTGTCCAAATAGGGTGAATGGTAGGGGTTATCCTAAAGGGTCGATCCTTAAACATCTGCAGGACAGACATCTCGTCTCTGATGCTAGCAAGAACAACTGTAGAGAATTAATCTCTAAGGACTCACAAATTTACCTTGCTTTCGAGAGGGTTCTGCTCCGTTTACGCATGTGGCAATGCATCAGGTGTATGCGGTTTCATGGTTGGAAAATGACCTGTAAAGGTCAGGATGGAGTTGCCCATGGTGATGTTATTGCATACCCTAGCAATGGTTCTTTAGCAGAGTTCCTAATTCACGGTTTGGCAAGGCCTGTTGACGCTGTTTGTGGTAGTGCTAAGTGTGGATTGGATAACTTTGTTGAAGACCGGATTGTTGGAAGTACTTCAGGGGGGATGAAATCCGTGATATTGAGATTGTCTCTCTTTCTCCGGAACTGCTCAATGCAGCCTTCCAAAGGCAGTTCACTACCGTCGCTTCCATTCCCCATAAATGCAGACTCAACTTCTCTCGAGTCTTGAAGGCCTTCCTTGACAAGGTACTGCTCAATCCATCTTGTATGTCTTCTTGGATACAACTTATTCTCCTACCTATATGTACTCTGACCTTATATAGACCTAAGAGTTCTACTGAAGAAAGATCCAGCAATAGGAAACGTCTTCAAATCGCCGCCATTAATCAGGCCTTAACTGTTTGGAAAGAGGCTAATGGTTGCTTCATTTTGGTTAACAAATTGTTGCAACTGCCGAGTCATCAAGAGAGTTAGAAGGTAGATAAGAAGAAGCAAGCAGCGGCCAACATCATTGCATGCCAAAAGAAGATAAGTTGTGGTCACTTTGCAGCAGCGATACGAGTAGTTTCTTCGAATGGGATTGCTCCTCGTAATTATTCTGAATTGCAATCGAAGCACCCGGATGCGCCTCCACCTACCATTCCGGATGTACCAGTAGTCGTTGATCCTATTGTTGTGGATTCCCGGGCAGTTCTTGGGGCGATCAAGAGCTTTCCAAAAGGCATATCGTGCGACCGAGATGGGTTACGTGCACAACATTTAATCGATGTTTTGGGTGGAGCAGCAGCTGCAGTTGCGGATGACTTAGTTTCTTCCATCACAGGGGTGGTTAATCTTTGGTTGGCAGGAAAATGCCCCAGCGGTTTAGGCAACTTCATAGCTAGTGCACCCCTAACGCCGCTACTTAAACCCGATGGCGGGTTAAGGCCTATTGCAGTCGGCACGGTTTGGCGAAGGTTAGTTTCTAAGGTTGCTGCTTTCTCAGTCGGAAAGGACATGACTTCCTATTTAGGGAACTACCAATTTGGTGTTGGGGTGCCTGCAGGGGGGGAAGCATTTTACATGTTGTTAATGGCCTTTTGGAGTTGAAGGGGAAGTCGCACAAGATGTCAATGTTACTTATTGACTTCTCCAATGCATTCAATATGGTGTGTAGATCCCATCTCCTCAGGGAGGTTCGGCTTCATTGTCCAGGTATTTCTCGATGGTTAGAATTTTGCTATTCAAGACCTGCTCGACTCTATTATGACCAGTATATTCTGTCTTCGGCACTCGGTGTTCAACAAGGTGATCCCCTTGGTCCTCTGTTGTTTTCCTTGTCTCTTCACCCTCTTGTGAAGTCTATTGCTTCCCGTTGTAAGCTTGATTTGCATGCCTGGTACCTTGATGATGGTACGATTATTGGTGATACACTTGAAGTTGCTAAAGCTTTGAGTATAATAGAAACCGAAGGGCCAAGTAGGGGTTTACATCTCAATATCAAGAAGACAGAGGTATTTTGGCCTTCTATTGACCCCAGAAACACTTCTGATGGTGTATTCCCACTTGATATTGGTAGACCTACCAATGACGTTAAACTTTTGGGGGGACCAGTGAGTTTGGATCTTAATTTTATTAGTGATATATTGGTGAACAGGGTGAATAAGACTTTTCAACTAATGTCTTCAATTAAAAAACTCAAAGACCCTCAGAGTGAGATGTTATTACTTCGCAATTGCACTGGTGTGTCAAGATTATACTTTGCAATGCGTACTACCAATCCAGCAGCCCTGCAACGTGCCATTGATCTCTTTGATGACCATTTACTTAGGTATTTGAGGCTACTAATTACTGGTGATGGTGCGGGTTTTGGCCCTTTACAACAAAGATTAGCTACTTTACCTATCAGAGATGGTGGCCTAGGCATTTACACCATGGCTGACACCAGTATCTACTGCTACCTTGCTTCTCAGAGTCAGACAGCTTCGGTACAAAAAATAATTCTGGGGGATTTATTCTCAACAGGCAAAGGTTCTGCTTATCAGTTGGCTCTTCAGAATTTTATCCAGGTATGTGGATTACCTCCTTCTTATTGTGTCGATGATACTGCCCCCCTTCCATGCACTCCCTGGCAGTCACTTATTTTGATGCAGTCAAGAAGAAAATTCCAAACCAATTTTCTATGTCTGCAAGAGATTCCATTTTGTGGCAGTGTAACCGTGTTAAGCATGCTCAGGATTATCTATTGGATGTCCCCATTAGTGGGCTTAATCAGTGCCTCGGGTCTAGACAGTTCAGAGCTGTACTTTGCTATCGCCTTGGCATCCCACTTTTTGTTGAGAATGGCTTATGCTCTAGTTGTAACAAATCTATGGACATTTTTGGGGACCATGCGCTTCATTGTGCTAAAGATGTTGGAAGTAAGTTTCGACATGATCTTGTTCGATATGTTGTAGTTGATATTTGTTACAAAGCTAACGTGCCTGCGCGCAAGGAAGTCTCTCTTGGTATGGTGTCAGATGATGGCAAGGACTTGAGGCCTGTTGATATCCTTGTTCTCAACTGGGAGAATGGTCAAGATGTTTGCATGGATGTCACAGGTGTCTCGCCCTTCACTGGTGAAGGCATTCGTTCTTTTGTCCCAGGTAAATCTATTTCTAAGGCGGTTTCGCGTAAGCAAGCTAAATATTTGGAAAAGTGTGCTTCACTTGGATATGGTTTGGGTGTCTTAGCGTTTTATACTCTTGGGGAACTTGGTAAAGATACTTTGTGTTTTTTCAAGCGCCTGAAGAATTGTATTGTTAATAACGATGCTAGTAGTGGTTTTTGTAATTTTATTTTTCATAGATTAGGCATTGCTATTCAAAGAGGTGTTGGAGCCCAGCTTGTTGCTAGGTTACCAACTAAAGGCTTTGTATAAGTTTTAAATTTTATTTTGTTTGATCGATATGATAATTATCTAAAGATTAATAATTAAATAATATTTTTTAAATAAGGAAAATAATATGTAAAGATTTAGTTTACATTTTCATTGTTTTTTAATTAATTATCAATTATTAACCATGAAATAATATTTATTTAATAAGGAAAATAATCTGTAAGGATTTTGTTTATATTTTTTTATGTTTTTTCAATTATAGAAAAAAAGAAATTAAGAAAAACAATTTTTGGAAATCATAGTTTATTGAGTGCTTGTTTGTTGTATTAGAGAATTTTTTGTTTTGTATTAGCTTTATTCAAATCATAATTTTTGTTCCAAATCATTCATACAGATTACTAAATAAAATCCAACTGATGTGCAGGACCACCAACAAAGATTTGCGGAAAAGAGATTCATGACCGGGCTAATCAAGTTTTGCAGAATAGAGATTTATGACCGGGCTAATCAGGTTTTTTTTTTGAAATTTTATTTTTTCTTGATTTAATTGATAGTTTGGGGATGTAATTAGGAAAATAACATTTTTTGTGTATGTAAACGGACAATGGACACTGGACACTTGATGATCATTCTATCTATTTTTTTCATCACGCGATGATCATTCAATTTATTTTCTCATCACGTGATGATTATTCGATTCATTTTTTTGATTATCATGATGGAATCGTGATTTGATATATTATTGGCGTGTTAGGAGATATTATTGGCATGTTAGGAGATATTATTGGCATGTTAGGAGATTTTCAAGATTTTATTATCCGAGGCAAGAAGAAGATTTTTCAAGATTTAGTTATTTTATTTTTAGAAAAAAACATTATTCTATTAGTTAAAATTCAATAGGGGAAAATATCGTTTGGTCCTTTTTTAGGTGGGTTCATGTCAATTTAGTCCTTTGGAAAAACGTCTTTACTGTTTGGTCCATAATTATTTAAAAATATTAAATGGACAAAAGTACTCTTCCATGTTAATTTCTACTTTTTTTTGGTAGCAGTTCATTCGTCAAAATGAACTCCTGTTAATTTCTACTTATTTTTTCAGAAATCACCTATATAAACCTGAGTTCATTCCAGAAATGAACTCCATATAAAAACCTAAAAAAATAGAGTTCATTCCATAAATGAACTCCATATAAAAACCTAAAAAAACAAAGTTCATTCCAGAAATGAACTCCATATAAAAACCTAAAAAAACAGAGTTCATATCGGAAATGAACTCCATATAAAAACCTAAAAAAAAAACAGAGTTCATTCCGGAAATGAACTCCATATAAAAACCTAAAAAAACAGAGTTCATTCCGGAAATGAACTTCATATAAAAACCTAAAAAAAACAGAGTTCATTCCGGAAATGAACTCCATATAAAAACCTAAAAAAACAGAGTTCATTCCAGAAATAAACTCCATATAAAAACCTAAAAAAAACAGAGTTCATTCCTGAAATGAACTCACCTAAAAAAACAGAGTTCATTTATGGAATGAACTGCAGCATCATCATCTTCAAAACATCAGCAGAAAGAAATTCTTCATCATCTTCAACAACACGTAGTCTTCAACATTAGCAGCAAACAAAACAAACAACAACAGATATTTATCATCAAAAATAAATCACCGTCTTCGACAACAACAAATCTCGAAGTCATTATCGTCTTTAAACAAACAGATCTCGTAATCTTCAACTGCAGATCTTTAACGTCTTCAACTGCAGATCTTTATCATCAAACAACAGCCGCAACAAAAAAAGCAGCAACACCAAAATATTTTCATCTTCACCGTATTTCACAGCAAACAACATACGAAAAAAATTAGTAACCCAATCTTCAAAATCAACAGTTTAACAACAGCAGCAGAAAAGAGAAGTGAATAATAAGAATCTCAACCATTTTTTACTGTATAATAAACATAAATATAAGTCAAACAAAATCAAGAAATCAAACTCCATTTTTTTCTTTCGTTTCTTGATTTTTTCTAGAGAGAAGCAGAAGAATGCGACGAAGTTTTCATTGCGGACCTAGGTTTTCTTTAATTGAGAGACGTAAAACCAAACAGTAGCAGATCTCGAAGTTTTCTCTGTATAAAATCTTCATCTCAATCTTCAAACAAAACATCAGCAGGAAAAAAAATCAATTGAGAGAGAAAGTAGATCTGAAACTAAGAGAGAGAAAGTGAATCTGAAAATAAAATTATTTTCCATTGATTTTTTGCAAATATACGGGTCCCCAAAAAAGGATATTTTTGTCCCTACCAGACCAAAATTACATCATCCATGACGTCATCTTGGGACCAAACCATAATTTACAGGACCAAACTATAATATATTTTACCAAAAAGGACCAAACAGACAGTTGATTGGGTCAATTGGACTAGACTCATCCTAATATATTATTCCTAGAACCATATGATATTTCCTACAATTCAATATTCTATTAGTAAAAAAAATAAATGGTGGGATTAGAATCAACCAGAAGATAGAATCAACCAGAAGCTAGAATTCAGAATTAGCATGGAATTTCAGTGAATGAAAACGCTTCAAAAAACTCGGTTATTATATAGAGAATTTCACTCATCAGAGCCTGATGACCTCACCTTAATCTCGTACGAATACGAGACACTTATCTTAGACGTGCTAGCAAGCCTGATTCCAAGGCACGAGCCTTGTTCTCAGTCTTATGAGCAAGTCCAAGGCTGATGCCATGAACCTGAGTTATATATACAAGTTCATTCGCGCACATACACAGAAAAGGAGAAATCTTTTTTTTCGTCTGATTTTTTTTTTTTACATTCATAAACAAGAATCCGATTAATTATTTTTTTATATGAATGTGGATTAAAAACATACAAACTACAAAGAAGTTCCAGTAGTTATTATGTCATCAGAAAATGTGTTGCTCAGATCAATAGATGTCTTAAAGAAGGAGCAGAGGAATTCATAGTAAAACCAGTGAAATTATCCGACGTGAAACGATTGAAAAACAACTTGACGACAAGAGATTCCGATCAAGAAATAGTTATTGATAATCATCAAGTTGAAGAGACTACCCTTAAAAGAAAATTTCATGAGACTGATGATGATGATGATCATCTCCATCCTCTTGTGTAACTTCATCAGATTCTCCATCGAAAAGACAGAGGAAGAAGATGATTATGATTGATCGGAAGTTCTCCACTACGATTTTTTTTTTTGATTGGGCAATTTGTGCTTATTTGACATGTATGTTGACTTAATTTGCCTGACCTTTTGACTATACCTTTTTGACGTTGAATTGAGTACGGTCTTGTTCTTTGTCTTATATAGAAGCACAGCAAACATGGATGAAAGTCACTAATATTCCAATGAACTTGAGAGCTCTGAGGATCGGAGATTTTTCCGAGTCAACTCGGCTTAAAATTTTTGCTGCAAATGATTAACGCATGATCGGGTTTTTTCATTCTAATCTTTACTTAAATTTTTCTAGTTGATTTTAATTGTTTACGTCTTCCTTATGCAGTGATAGCATCTTCTTTTCGAGATTTTGCAAAGTGTAAATCCTTTTCAAAATTAGTAATACCCTTTTCGTCCAATTACGAGTAACTAATTTTTTGATTCCTTTATCACGTGTTTACAGATTGCTTTGTCTCTGTTTGGACTCAAAATTACTTTTAGACGCACACACGATGAATGACGGTGATTATTAAGAATTAAGGTAAAATTAGGATTAAGGTAAAATTAGAATTAAGATAAAATCGGAGGAAAAACAAAGAAGACAAGAAATTTAATCTCCATAAGAGCGTCCACAGTGGACGACTAAACCCAAATATTTGGTCCAGTGGATAGGCGTAGTGGGACGGACCATCGATCAAAATTTGATCAAAGACTAAAACCCAGACTAAATTTGGTCGGCGATCAAGACCAAACCCAAATATAGTCGGGCGTTTATATAGTCCACGCCCCATCACCAGGCGGACGTATAGTCCACGTCCCATCCCAGATGGACGTATAGTCCACGTCCCACACCAGGCGAACGTATAGTGCACGCCTGTTTTTTTTTCTTTTGTGTGGGGCGTGGTTTATACCTCCGCCCCACTTTTTAAAAATTTCCAATGCATGGGGCGGGCTTAATACCTCCGCCCCATTTTTTTAATTTTTTAATTTTTGAATCTTTCTGCACCGGGCGAACGTATAGTCCCGTCCCACACCAGGCGTTGGTATAGTCCATGCCCCACACCAGGCGAACGTATAATGTACGTCTGACCAAATTTAGTTTTTCCACCATAGCGTCACACACCAGACTAAACCCAAAATTTGGTCTTTTTTTCCCTCTTTGGTTATACTCGCACCACTGCAGTTGCTCTAAGGAGAGTATTATATTTTATTGATTTGATTACCATGGTTTTCTCTCTAGAATTTTTTCTCCTTTATAAGGATTAAGATTCCTTGTATTTATACACTAGAACTTTCTTCTAGGATTTCAGGTGAATACGGGCCTCAGAAAATGGGTCTGCAAACTGGACCGATTTTTACTGGCTATTAGGCTTGAGCCGACAAATATTCCCCGCTAAAAATGATGTAGTTCGACAATATCGGTACCCGAATATTATGGTACAAACATCTTAACCTATAATTTATTATGGGATTAAGACAATTGGATTCTTCCCGAACCGTGTTCATTGAAGTGCATTGCCACTGGCCCCAAGCATGTTCCGCAGCTGTTGAAACCTCATGCAAAATCTCCAGTGCACCGGTCATTGGCTTGGTAGACACGTTGGGATTTCGGTACAAGCATCTTCAACATGTCGTGGAGTTAAGAAATTGATTCAAAACTTTAGGCGCCTCCTTTGACTGTGTAAATATTCTAAGCCATTCTCCCCCATGGGCCCCATTAGTTTCAGTTGTATCTGGCCTGGAGTACAGTAAACACTTACAAACATTTATGGAAGACTTGGTGTCGCTCAGGAGGTGTACCAGTAGCGGTGTTGTGTCCCTTATATGATGCACGAGTTTGTTGAACATGATAATCTGCCCGCCTGTGCACTCCTTTGGCCTTTCCAACGAGTAGTTTATTTGTTGCGTCTTTCCAACGAATATGGAGATCTCATTCCCGACTAACGCTATCCCTCTCAATCCAAGGCCAGAGGTCACAGTCGTCGATTCCGACCCCGATAGTGATGGATGCAGTTTTCCCGAAGTTACAAACACAACCTTATTGGATACCCACTTCTGCCAAGAGTAGTCCTCTTCTCCTAGTATTATGGGACTTCCTCCAAATCACTACAAGGCACGGTCAAGCAGGGATAAGTCCTCTGGTATCCGTCGTCCTGACACATGCAAAAATGAGGTGAAGCTAAAGAGGTTTCGCATCCCGTCGTCATCCGAAGAATACCAGATGCTATTGTCTGGGAAGTTGTGGATGCCTTTACGTCATACCAGAACTTCAATTAGGTAAATCACAGACCTTTATTATTCCCTGGTCGCACAGTTGATAACTTTACTTGGAATTGTAGGTATAACAACATCGAACATTCTCTTATCCTCCATCTTTGCTGTCTGAAATTCTGAATGCTAAGGGTACTGGTTACTTGAAAAACACTTGTCGTGTGGAGGAGCTGTTATTGCTTGTTGGAATAACATACTGACTGATTTTTATGCATAATTTATCAACTGAATCTCATGTTGAGGTATTTTGGGAGCTTTACTAACTTCAGATGTTACTGTGCATATACATATATGTATGTATCTTTTCCCTTCTGTCTTTCCCTTCTATTGCAGATAATGAGCTCCATCTCATTCTTGAACAACCCGTGCTTTCACTATACTTCATGACCGATCGTGAACTTGAAATAAGGAAAGAAATTTTGGCGCTCAGAACTGAGGTCAACGGGTTGAAGAATGCCGCGAAAGACTAGAAGGAAGAAATATCTCGCAATAACAAGGTTGTATTTTCTTGTCACAAGGATTTAAAATCCACCTCTCTCGAGTGCAGTGAGTCTAGACAAAAGATCTCTGAACTTGAGTCGAAAAGATCTCTGAACTTGAGTCGCTTCTTCTAGATAAATCTAACGAACTTGAGTCGCTTCTTCTGGATGGAATCAAGAATGCTTTGTTAGCAGCCTTAGCCGATCCTCTCTGCAATATGTAGGCCATAGATGTACTGCAAACCTATTTTATCAAGCTAATAATTTCTCTTGATCTCTGCTGCATATTTTGTCCAAAACCCACAGCGATCGACTGCATTTTCAACCAAGTTGTTGTAATCAGGAATGACACAGAGGGATCAGTTAGTATAAGTACTTCCACTGTAGATGTAGTAGCATTTTATATATGCAGCTTGTCTTCTCGTGCAAACCTATCCACAACCAAGCATGTTTTTATAAATTCCCATGTCTGACTCTGTATCCATCCACACTTCCCTTGTTTAGCATAGGACGACTGCGGCACTTTTGAAGAAGTGAAATCCATTTATCAAATCTGAAGAATTCTTTTAATCTTTGACATAGTTGTGCAGTAGTTATGTAGTCGCCCCCACTGGCATATACGAATACTAAGGAACTGAAGTACTCGTCTATGCTAGTAAACTTGTTTTGTTCATGTGCTGTTGATGCTCACTTGCATCGTATAATAAGTGTAGTGTTGATTGGCTGGAATGATCATACCCGCCAAGTCCCATGAATTCCTAAGTTGCTGGAGAATCTCTCTAACAGCAATATATATATGAACGAACTCGGAACTCGACAGCGTTGTGGACACAATTCAACAGACTAGCTCCACGAACCTTTCACTGAAGCAAGTTTTCAACATAAAATCAACACAATTTCCGCCAACTTAGCTATAAAAGCTCACATGAACTTTTATCTCGGTCTAAGTTGTGGATAAAAATCAACACAACTTCCACGAGCTTAGCTATAAAAGCTTACACGAACTTTGATCTCGATCTAGTTGTTGATAAAAAATCAACACAACTTTTACGAACTTAGCTATAAAAGCTTACACGAATTTTGATCTCGATCTAGTTGTTGATAAAAAATCAACACAACTTTTACGAACTTAGCTATAAAAGCTTACACGAACTCCGAACTCGATCTTGTTGCGGATTGATTCCACTACCCACTTGTTCATCGAACCTGAACAATGTGCAGATGAGTGAGTTTTCTATCATATTCAGGTGCCATACAACTCGCCCCCAAGCATGCTTGGAGTGTCGCATGACTCGCCCCGAAAATGAATGTGTTGTTTGCGCCGAGGTGTTAGCCTATCTCGCCCCCAAGTGACAATCGTCTTAGTTGGAGTGATACATAACTCGCCCCCAGCAAGTATCATGTTGCTAAATGTTCGCACAAGGGTGCACCTCCTCGCTGCATCCCGCTCGCACATGAATTGAGAATTTGAAATTTCTGCTATCTTGAATCCCCTATTCAAGATTTGCGCCTAATTGTAAGTGATCGAGTAGGACCAGGGTCGCTACATCTCTTAATATGTATGAAAAGTAAAAATAAAAAATGTTCTACTGCTAGAACTCGTGTAGGACCCCCGCAACTGTTCTTGAGTAGTACATGAGCAGTACATTTTTGCTGAAACCCCAATATTGTTAATTTCACACGCACTAGTTAGATTAGCATCTCAATCACAAAAGCGTATAATGTAACAACATATTATGTTGTGTATTAGGTAATAATATGCAGGGTACTTTATGAGCTACCCAAATGCGACAATATACTGCACATTTTTGGTTGGTACAAAAATAAAAGTAGTGTAGTTTAATAGAATAGACTCACAGTGGTAGTAGCACGGCAGCTACATCAGGCTGATTACCAATGAGATTATCCCCAGGATGGTTCGACCATTGGTACGGTGTGCTTTCTTGCATGCCTTTAGACAGATTGCTGCGTGGAAGTGCTATGGACGCAGGTTGGATTGTTGTGCTGCCATCGACTGTAGTAAACTGTTTCCATACCTCCACTGCAAGTCGTGATAGTGAAATGACATTATGGACGCGATTTTATCTCAGCCACCATGGTGTTGTTATTTTTGTATCATCATTGCAGTTGCAAGCTCGTTCTCACGTCATAGGATGATGCTCGTGATTTTATTCTTTCGAAAGTAATGCTCCTTAACTGCCCATGATCCTCGGGCCTGAGTTTCTTTTTAACCGTCCTTCATTGATGTTTATGTTTTAGTAGAGGTGACCGGAGCTCGTCTATTTGAGGTGGACTCTAGCTTGTGCTCCACCATACAAGTCATCCATGGAAAATTCTTTATGGCCACCAAGCTGCGAACGTATAAGTATTCGTAAAGACTTGCCACCAAGTGCGGCAATAAACCAACAGCCTCCGAGGAGGACTTGTAACCACCCTTCATCTGTAAGAGGTTATTGTCAACCTCTTGATGCCACCTGTTTCTCAATGAAAAGTCAGGTTCAATATAGAATCCAGAATGATTTTCATTTGGAGGCCAGTTGACTCCACGAGGTCCAACAATTTCTTGTGAAGCTTTGGTCCACGAGGTCCAACAATTTCTTCTTGTGTGCTTCACCTTCCACCATTAGGATTTAGGAAGAACCATAATATTGGGCATACCAAGGCATACTGAATGAAGACAAAAAAGGTTGTTGAATAGCAAAATCAGAGAACCCCTTAACCAAATTTTTTTTAATGGCAAATCTTCCCTTTACGTATTAGTGTTAATAATCTTGATTAGTGATTAAATATTTTGTTTAATGATTAAAATAATATTTAGAATTATAAGAGTTGTTTCGATGAAAAATTTGAGGAAAAAAATCAAAGAGTTTTGGTTTGGTTAAGAAGGAGAGAAAGAGAAGGAGAAAGTGAGAAAATTCTAATTCTTGATTCAATGGAGGATGAGGAGGGTCATATATCATCTAAAAAACCTAGGAAAATACACATCAACTACACCTATGATTCCCAAATGGCTGATTTCTTAGATTATGAATCATGGTTCGGCGAAACAGGTTGAGGTTCGGCTCACATCTATGAGCCGAATCTACCAATTGATGAACGGTTCGGCTTACTGAATATGTTTACTGCATGCGCCGAACCTATAATTTCCAATTCCAACCCTTTTGCTAGACACTAGTTCGGCTTATATGAAAGTTTCATAGTAAGCCGAACAACATCCTGCATAGCCCGGAATAAGAAAATTAATGGTTCGGCTTACATATCCAAAATCGTATGTGCCGAACATAATTTTTTAATTTATGGGTTGAAATATTGTTACTGGTTCTGCACATATGGAGAATATCTTATCAGCTGAAACCTCTTATGTTCAAGGTTCGGCACATAATATGATTATCGTCTGAGCCGAACATGAATTTGTTAATTTTTTGGTTAAAATATTATTCGTGGTTCGGCACATATTGAGGATATCGTATAAGCCGAAACCTGCAAATGTTCATAGTTCGGCACATAATGTGTTTATCGAATGCGCCGAACCTGAAGGACAAATGATTCGGCGTGTAACTAACATTAGAGGATAAGCCGAACTCTGTAAATTCGGCACATAACTGTTAAGCTATTCATTAAAACATGAAATTGAAGGTGTCCATAACCCAATCCCAGCACCATTAAAAACAAAGTTCAGCACCTTAAAGCAAAGGTGTTTGCAACACCATAAAAGTGTACTTAAAACTTAAGAAAAAGTGTACCATAAAAGTTTACATAAAAGGGCTTTTAACCACGACCCCTCTTCTTAGTTGCACGACCACCTCTTCTTCCACCTTGGTCTTCATCTTCCGACGCATCATTACCGGGTTGGACGGTAGCACCACCTTGGCTTGTACCTTCACCAACTTGTCGAGACCTCTTAGTGGTAGGCCTTTGTCCGGGTTCCTCGGGTCCTTGTCCTTTGTTGATGATTGCATCCCACTTGTTGATGAGGTATTTTTTTTCTTCCACGGTCATTGTTGTTTTGCAACCAAGTTTGGCCTTCATTTTTTTCAACATCTCCCTACCCGCGGCAACCTATTTTTTCATTTGACAACAACTTATAACCATGAGGTTGAAGACATTTTTACCATAACTAATATATGAAAACAGTATAAAGTGAAGTCATTCTTACCATAACCTTGAAAGCCTTGACTACATCTTCGGAAGTAGACTTGTTGGTGATCTTGATTGGCCTCTCCTTCCCCTTATCAGATATCTTTTACCTTTTCTTATTGATAATGAAGGGATGAGAAATTTGGTTATACCAATCCATATAGCCTGGATCCTCTTCACATGGATCATCAAGTAAAGGTGTTAACTTGGACGCAGCTAATGTGTGATTGTCTAAATTATTCCAAAACTCAACGGTGGGATCAGGATCATACTTTGGTTCCCAAGATGAAGTGGTGCTTTTAGTTCCCTTACCACTCTTTGGTAACAACCTGAATTTCTCGTCAAACAAAAGAACCTTTTGGACACATCCTAATTGACAGAGTACTCGCCTAGGATCGTATATAACATAACCACCGGGATACCACAATGGCCCATGATACATACCTACCGGCATATCCTCATCTTCAACAACTTCATCTTCTTCATCTTCATTCTCATATGGTTGAAAAGCGACATCATCAACACCAAGACAGTCTAACGTCTCTCTCAAACTTGCCACCAACTTCTTTTTGTTCCTTTTCTTGGAGTCCTCGTACGCGTACCGCGCTGCAGTTGGCTCAGTATCAACATAATCAACATCTTTCTCAAATACTTTGGCCAAGTTCAAAATTGGGAAATGGTCATATATCCACACCTACATCCAAAGAACCACATTAAAAAAATCAAAGGAATTGAATTGATAGAAACAAGTTTTACTTGGAAACATCAAAGTAAGATTAAAGTTTGCAAACTCAGAGAACTGTTCGGCTTATATGGATCAAGTATTATAAGCCGAACCAAGTAAGAAAAAACTTCGGCTTAAAAGGTTTTATGGTTATAAGCCGAACCATACTCTGAACTCCCAAAAGTTACCTGGAGCAAAGTGAAGTTCCCTCCGATGTTTGTACTTGTCAACCTAGACGAGGTGGAAAGTTGGTCCAGCAGGTAAGCGAGCGTAGCCGTTCCCCAAGCAAACTTGTTACAAGTTTCAAGATTCTTTACCAATTGGAGATAATTAGCATTTACCTTATTTCCGGTAGTGTCGGGAAAGATGTCTCTACCAAGAGTATAAAGCAAGTAGGCAGTTCCGGTTTGCTTCACTTTGACGGGATCCATTATCAACAAACCTTGTGTGACTCTTTACTTTGTGTTCTCAAACTCCCTTTTCAAGTTAGTCAACTTGATCTTCTTATTCTTCTTATTTCTGCCACCTGGTATGAAAACGGTATCGACATCTTTAACTGATCGACAAAACTCCAACTCAGTTTTCATTGAACCCCAACCAGGCATTCCATGTACAAATTGTATAGCTCATCCCAACTCATGTCATAAAAACCATCATCCACACTTACACCCCTTGCTTTAAGACCTGTAATCTTACTAGCCTCATCAGGAGTGATTGACATCTCTCCAAAAGGTAATTGAAATGTGTAAGTTTCTGGACAAAAGCGCTCGGTAAATGCAGAGGCCGACACACTATCATATTCCTTATGTCCATAATTGATAGCAGGCCATAAATCACTGGCTTGTACGTAAGCAATCACCTCAGGAACCTCTTCATCAAGACTCCATTCCGCTGCCCTCTGGTGTCTCAATACTCGAACTGCATGGTTGTGATCAGGAGTCTCATAAATTTTCTTCACCCAAGAATCGGCGTAACCAATCAACACATTTCCTCCATCTTCCGGAAGACCATGAGGTAAACCATCTGATCGAGGTGTAATTACGTCATCTTCATAAGGAATGTGTAAACCAGTGATCCTTCGATCATCATCGTTCTTCTCTTTCTCGGGTTCTGCCACCTTCTTACCTTTCTTGTCTTTCTTGGGTTTTCCTTGGGGTTGTGTTTCTTGATGAACTTCTTGATTATCATAAACTTATTCATCTTCAGCTATTCCTTCTTCTTGTCTTTCAATTCTTACTTGTCTTTCAATTCTTACTTCTTCTAAAGTTCCTCCTCTACCTCCCGCTCCCAATTTTTTCTTACCTCCTCCTCTAGGATCGGGAGTTTTAGAAGTAGAAGGTGTTACCTCCATCTTCTTCCTCTTTGTAGCTGCATTGGTCATGAACAAGTATAAAGTTATAAGACTAATTCGAACAACAAAGAGATTTGGAAAGCCAAAAACTTGTAAGAAAATAAGAAGGCTCGGCTTACCCGAAATAACACATATGAGCCGAATCATGTCTTGAAATTTTTATTAGCTTACACAGAGAGTGGATCGGCTCATACCACAAAACAATTATAAGCCGATCCTATATATTCTGCTCACAACCGATACCGTCGAATAAGCCGAATCTATGATTATGAACTCAAACATGTATTCGGCGCAACATGATATAATATAAATAAGCCGATCCTATACACTTGTAAAATTTATGAAATTTTAACAATGATATTCGGCGCAACCCTAATACTATCGAATAAGCCGAATCTAGACTTATGAATCGAAACCTTTATTCGGCGCAAAACTAATACAACCATACAAGCCGATCCTAAGCACATGCAAAAATTATGAAATTCAAACAACAATTATTCGGCACAAAACTAATACTACCATACAAGCCGATCCTACGCACATGCAAAATTTCTGAAATTCACAAAACATATTCGGCACAAAACTAACACCATCGAATAAGCCATCCCAAATATAAGTCTCTGTTTTACTAAGTTCGGCTCAAAACAGATTTCAGATATACGCCGAGCCGTTCATATGCACTTTCAGGGTTCAGTTTCAAGAACAGCTCGGCGCACATCTAAGATTTGTTTTGCGCCGAACCATACCCTGTAACCGCCGCAGAAACATGATTTTGACGAATTAAATCAATCAAACCAATCAAAAACATCAAATACGAGATGGGTTTGTAAAACTAACCTTCTTATTCTCATTTGTGGAGTTGGTTCTTCTTCAATCTCTTCTTCCGGTTGATTTTGTGGTTGATTTTGAGTTTCTTCTTCACTCTCTAAATCTTCTTCTTCTTCAATGGGTTGTTCAATCGCTCGATTAGAATGAGATACTGGCTTACGGCGAACCATTATATAGATGAGTTTAATCGTCGACTAAATTTTCACGAATCGACGATTAAATTTCGGCGATGATACGATGAAAAAAAAAAGGAGAAGGTGGGTTCGGCTGTGGAGGATGAGGAGGAAGAAGAAGGGGTTAAAACTTTTTTTAGGTTTATGATTATAGATTTTTGTATTAGGGTTAGGGATAGATTAGTAGTAATTTAAAGAATTTAAGGGAATATAGGTAATTAAACCACCCATAGGGTATCCCTTATAAGGTCACCCAAGTTAGGACTAGTCCTTTGTATGCCTTGAAAGTTTTAGGCATGCCCAAAATTAGTGTTCTTTAGGAACACGGACAAGGAAAAGAATCCAGTGGAACGTCAACTTCTGAATGGTTAAAAGAAACACTAGATGGATAAAGATAAGGTTATCCTCGTTTAATTGGGCCCCCTAAAAAAAATTAGGGGCCCTGACCAATTTATATCCACACCAAAAAATTTAGGGGATTCCAAAAAGTGGTGAAAATACTATTTTATCCTTACTACTTAAAAACCTATTAACCCTAAAACCAAAATCAGTTTACCCTCCTCCCCTCCCTTCCTCTCACACCTGAGTTCTCCCCCTCTCCTCCATTGACGACACCAAAAAAAAAAAATCTTCGTCGATTCATCGTCGTAATCGCCGATACGAAAAACTTTAAGACCGCAGTAACAAGCCGGGAAGAATTAGAATAAGAAACGATGCCGATTAGAAAGTAAGTGAACTAAGACCCTCCTTTGTTTTGATTTTTTTTCTTGAGTTTTGATTGTAAAATTGAGGTCTGGAACCGATTTTTTTCAGTTACAGTGAGTGGGTCGTTACTCTGTATTTTCTTAAACCCTAACGATTCTTCATATGCATGTTAACTCTATGAAAAATCGTTAAGCTATATGATTGATGGGTGCCAAATAATGTATATATTTATCCCTTTTTGTTGGCATTTAACTCATCTTTTGCGCATTAATTCTACATTTTATCCCATATTCTGTATTTTCATTGTTTTCAAGAATAAATATTTTTCTTACTTAATTTTGCATTTTTAGGTAATAAATAAAGTCTGGATGACTTGCGGAGCGGAAAAGAGCTGAAGAGTAGTGAAAAGCCGGGAGGAATTACGCAAGGAAGCCGCAAAGAATGGTGCGCACAAGACCAAAAGGCTAGAAGTGGGCTTGAAGAGGAAGAATTGTTCTTAAAGAAGATATGGGCTTAGCATACCCAAACCCATTTTCTATATCCAAGCCCGTCTCGGATTTCAGCCGTCAGATCGAAGCATTTCAGCATCCTACGGTCTCTCCATCATCGCACATCAAACTCCGAAGCCCCCTCTTTACATCACAACGCCCATCTCCATCTTGGGTCGTCCGTTTTGCTACATCCCTTCATCCGACGGTCGCTACACGCTTACCTCCGTATCGTCGTTGGATCCACCTACCATCTTCCCATACATCGCTCCTTGTCGCAGATCATCAAACCTCGCTGAACCCGCCTAACACCCAAGTATCGAACACCCTATACCCAGCCAAACGCACCTTTCTTCTTTCTTCTCCATCTCTTCTTCCTTCAGAACCCGTACCACCACCATGTCCGTCTCCATCACCACCATCTTCTCCCCAAATCACTCCACCATCTACGCCACCAAACCAACCCTAAACCTAAGCCCATCATCACCATCACGTGCTATCTCTTTATCAACCACTAATTTCTCCAATTTCTCATCTCTCTTCTCACTGAAACCCTAGGTGAGAAATTGGGGATATAAGTGATGTTAAAGCAACAATTGGAGCATGAGATGAACGAGAAGAAGTAATTGGAGAGTGGGTCGACGAGATGGAGTGAGTATCTCAACACATTAGGTAAATCAATTTTACCTAATTTTCTGTTTTTGGGGAAAAGGGGTTGGAACCCTAATTCTGATAGGGGGAGTATATATTTGTAATGTTTTGTGTGAGAGAGGGGAGGGGATGTTCTCTGGACTAGCCAGTAGAAACTTGAAACAAAATTCATGCAATTCCAAATTTCAGTTCATCTATGCAGTTAACAGTGAAAGTTGTGCTTGTTTTGATTTATTTTGAATGTTGATTATTGTGTTTAATTTATCTTATATTATGAATGTTATTGTTATTATCATGTGTAGTATGAGCTAATTAGCAACAAGCTAAGGCTTTGATGAAGCCTTGGTGCACTGTCAAATGGTAAATTGCTAGGATAGGATGCCATATGCTTGTTTTTCTTGTGCATTGGGAAGAAAGCAGTGCTATGATTGCTTGTGATTGATTGTGCTGTCAAAAGACAGTCAGTACTAGGGGTATTTCTGTTAGCAAGCTGTTTTTCTTTCCTTTCTATTGTATGCATAGGATTCAACTCAACCTAGGAATATGCTATTTGATTAGGACACAAGGTGGAATCTAAGCCTTGGCTTAGCCACAATTTCCTTCTCAGTCACTTACATTTTCAGTCTTGCTTTGCTTCAAATGTTTATATTTCTTAGATGTGTTGCTCGCCTATTGTCTTGCAATTTGTAGTCTCTGTGCACTGAAAACAGTGCACAAAATCTCCCTCTGCCCTTGGCTTCCAAGCCTTGGTTCTTAGCTGTTTTCTTTGCTGCTTTGGTTCTTTACTTCTGCCACTTTGTATGCCATATTACTTTGTCTTGCTCACTGTCTCCATTGTTAGCTTAGGAAAACTTCTTATAGTGCTCCCACTCCCTGTGGACTTTCCCCTGCTTACCTTCTATTCTATAAACTTGGCCTTGTATACTTGCAAGTTTCTGTGTGTTTTCCATTGGCACACCAAGTTTTTGGCGCCGCTGCCGGGGAGTGGTGTTGCCACTGCTGAGTTCCATTAGCATCTCTGCCTTGCAATCATTGCAGGCCTGCTTCACTATCATTGCAACCCTCTGCTTGCAATCATTGCAGCAGATCATTGCATACTTGCCTGCAATCATTGCACTGCAATGATTGCACTGTGATCATTGCAGGGTTGGCCTGACTATCTTTGCACTCTGTGATCATTGCAGGTACCACCTTGGATGTGCTGCTGCTGCTGGTGCCTTCTCTGCCAAAGCCTGCTGCTGCCAACTGAAGCTGTCAACTGGGCTTGCCTATTTCTGTTGCTGCTGGGCTTGTGCACCCTCTGCTGCTGGGCTCTGTTCCAACCTTTGTTGCTGGGCTTGAACTAACTGAGCTGGGCTTGCAACTTCTGCTCCTGGGCTTGCCTTTTCTGCTGGGCTTCGCTGCAGATTCTGCTGGGCCTGTTTTGCTGAGTCACTTCAACTGTTGCTGGGCTTGAGCGTGAGCTGCTTAGGACGATCCTAAAGCCCAACTGGGCTGTGCAACTAAAAGGGGACTAAAAGCCTATTTTTGGGCTTCCCTCCAAAAACCAAGTAAGCCTAACCCATGAGTTAACCCACTTGGGCCTCATTTAAATTCAAATTCGGGCTTGTAATAATTAATTTAATTATTTATTTGGGATTGTAATAATTTTTATTTTTTTCTTTTTCTTTTTTTTTTATATTTGGGACTGTAATTATTTTTTTTTTTTTTTTTTTTTTTTTTTTTCTTTATTTTTCTTTTTCTTTATGGGCTTGTCTTAATTATTATTATTGTTTTTATTTTCTTTTATGAGTTGTGCTAATTTATGCTAGGTTTAGTTCAAAATTTTCCAAAGCCCAATTTTAAACCAAAAACCAAAATCCCTTGTTCCAACACCCATTCAAAACCAAATCTTCATAACCCTTGTGGGCCAAATTGTTTCCGATTGCTCTGTCTGACCAACATGTTAGTTAAGGTACCTACTAGGACATGATTGTGACCTACAGAGACCAAACCAAACAGACTTGGTTAGAATTAACAGACGAACCTATCGAAATTCTAAGTTACTTGGTCTGAGACGGACAGCCAGAATCAATCCAAATCCGGAGCCAATGGGAAGAAACCCCCGTACCCTCAAGGATTATATGTACCCAACTAGAGCCAGTCAACCTTCTTGTATTGTGCTACCCGAGGATAATGGCCATTATGAGCTGAAATCAAGCACAATACAGATGCTTCCTATTTTTAGAGGTGTTGAGAATGAAAACCCGTACCACCACGTGAGAGAATTCGAGGAAATTTGTGGAACTCTGCGTTTCACTCAAATGTCCGACGAAACCCTAAAGTTAAGGCTTTTTCCTTTCTCCCTGAAAGATAAGGCAAAGGCCTGGCTATGCTTTACAGCCTCAATCCATCATCAATGACATGGGATGACCTCATAAAGGAGTTTTTCAAAAAGTTTTTCCCGAACCACAAGACTGCGACAATTCGTCAAAGTCTGAATAGCTTTGTGCAATTAGAGGTGAGACCTTAGCTAGATACTGGAGAGATTCAATGAATTATTGCTCCAATGTCCCCATCATGGTTTTGAAAAATGGAGACTTGTGCAAATTTTGTATGAAGGTCTAGATGTGTCCACCCGAACAACGGTTGAGTCGATGTGTAATGGTCTATTCGTAGACAAAACTGCTGATGCGTCTTGGGACTTCTTGATTGAAGTAGCTGAAAAGACGCAACAGTGGGAATCCATCCGTGAACCAGAAAGACTACATCCGAAGCAAAGGCTTTTAGGATTGAAGCGGATTTCGAGGGAAGAGCAAACATGGCATCAATAGTTAGGAGATTAGAAGAGTTAGAACTACATAAAAATTCAAAACCTTCCACCACTACTCTCCGAGAACATGTCGCTTCGTCTGTTTGTGCCGCTTGTAACGATCCCAACCATCAATTCCAAAATTGTCCCGATTTGCTTGCAGTCCAGGAATCTAGGCTTGAACAGGCACATGCCATGTTTCAAAAACCAGAGCATAACCCTTATTCACAGACCTACAATCCAGGATGGAGAAACCACCCTAACTTTTCATGGTCAAAAGGACCCACTCAGGGAGGACCATCTCAACCCAATCAGAGCTATCAAAACAATCAGGGATATCAGAACAATCAAGGTTATCAACACCCGAGAAACCCTCAACAACAATCATATCCTCAACACAATACCGACAAGAGATTATCCACCCTAGAGGAAATGTTCCAGAGTTTGATGCAAAGTCAGAAAAATCTAGATCAAAAGATGGATCAAATGTGTGAGAGAGAAAAGGGTAAACTTCCGAGCCAACCCCAACAAAATCCAAAGAGGATATTTCAAACAGGCACAACATCCTGCACTGAAACCTCACCCGATCAAGTCCATGCCATTACCACCCTCCGAAGTGGTAAAGTCATCGAGAACAACGTGGGCGAACCTAATGAATCTGATACAAATTCCACGCTGTCTCCACAACCCCAGAAAACCAAAGAATCTGAGCAAGTTGGAAATCTGACAATTCTACTGCTGTGAATGTCCCTTTGCCAACTCATTCTCCTGTTGCCCCATTTCCTCAAAGATTGATCTATCAACAGAAAAGTACCCATTATAATGAGATGTTAGATCTGTTCAAGAGAGTCAACATCAACATTCCTTTTCTTGAAGCAATCAAGCAAATCCCTGCTTATGCCAAATTCCTCAAAGACTTGTGTACTCAAAAGCGCAAGCTCAATGTGCAAAAACGTGCTTTCTTAGCTGAGCAGGTGAGTTCCATCATTCTGAACAAAACTCCACCCAAGTTTAGGGATCCAGGATGTCCAACAATTTCTTGCACTATAGGAGAACACACGGTCAATAAAGCGTTATTAGACCTAGGTGCAAGTGTTAACCTACTGCCATATTCTGTTTATGAGCAGTTAGGTCTTGGGGAGTTGAAACCAACATCTATCACTCTACAACTGGCAGACCGATCTGTCAAGATTCCTCGTGGAGTGGTCGAAGACGTTTTGATCAAGGTTGACAAATTCTATTTTCCCGTAGACTTCATTGTCTTAGACACTCAACCTGTACAAAACCCAGACTGTCACATTCCTGTCATCTTAGGACGTCCTTTCTTGGCTACGTCCAACGCGATCATTAATTGTCGTAATGGAGTGTTGAAACTGTCTTTTGGTAACATGACGGTAGAATTGAATGTGTTCGATATTAGTCAACAACCTGTGAATCTTGATGATGATGATGTGCATGAAGTTAATATGATTGAAGGATTAATGCAAGATTCGTTGACTAACATTCTATCCGTCGACCCCTTTCAAGCATGTATGGAGAACTTTAACTCAGATTCCTATGATGATGCATACTGTAGTGACGTCCTATCTCTGCTCGAATCTGTACCTCAAATGGACATCACTGAAAGGAAATATGAAGTGGAACCACCCTTACTCTCTGATTCCAAGCTATTCCATCCATTGTTGAGCCACCCAAGCTTGAATTGAAAACATTGCCTAGTACGTTGAAGTACGCATTCCTAGGTTCTTCTGATACTTTACCCGTCATTATTTCATCATGTTTAGACACGGAACAGGAAAGTAAGCTTTTAGAAGTACTTAAGGAACACAAAGAGGCCTTAGGATGGACCATCTCAGATCTCAAAGGAATTAGTCCCACCATTTGCATGCACCACATTAACCTTGAAGAGAATGCCAAACCATCGAGGGAAATGCAAAGGAGACTTAATCCTAACATGAGAGATGTAGTCAAAGGAGAGATCCTGAAACTACTTGATGCGGGTATCATATACCCAATCCCGATAGCAAATGGGTTAGTCCCATTCAAGTTGTGCCTAAGAAGTCAGGCATTACTGTAGTTCAGAACGACAAGAATGAATTAGTCCCTACTCGTACAACCACAGGATGGCGAGTATGCATCGACTACAGGAAGTTGAACACAGTAACAAGGAAGGATCACTTCCCGCTCCCTTTCATTGACCAAATGCTAGAACGTGTGTCTGGACACAGTCACTACTGTTTTCTAGATGGCTTTTCCGGTTATAACCAAATTCACATTGCTCCAGAAGATCAGGAAAAAACTACATTCACGTGTCCATTTGGGACGTTTGCTTATAGACGTATGCCCTTCGGGTTGTGTAATGCACCTGCTACTTTTCAGCGTTGCATGATGAGCATTTTTTCTGACATGATAGATAGTTTTCTCGAGATCTTTATGGATGATTTCTCTGTTTTTGGTTCCTCGTTTGACGAATGTTTGAAGCATCTTGCCCTCGTGATATCCAGATGTAAAGAAAAGAACCTTGTTCTAAATTGGGAAAAATGCCATTTTATGGTGAATTCAGGAATAGTTCTAGGACACATCATCTCAGAAAAAGGAATTGAAGTGGATAAAGCTAAAGTTGACCTCATTCAACATCTACCACAACCTGCTCTGTGAAGGAGATCAGATCATTTCTAGGTCATGCTGGTTTTTACCGGCGATTCATCAAAGATTTCAGCAAAATCTCCAGACCTCTGTGCAGTCTTCTCTCCAAAGATGTTGCCTTCAATTTCGATGCTGCTTGTGTGAAGGCATGGGAGGAATTAAAAACCCTTCTCACCACCGCTCCTATAGTCCGACCACCCGATTGGAAGCTTCCGTTCGAACTTATGTGTGATGCCTCTGATTATGCTGTTGGTGCTGTTTTAGGACAGCGAGTTGATAGACTACCATATGTGATATACTATGCTAGCAAAACCCTTAATGATGCCCAACTCAATTATTCAACTACCGAGAAGGAATTGCTTGCCGTCGTTTTCGCATTAGACAAGTTTAGATCTTATCTGATAGGGTCTAAGATCATCATATACACAGACCATGCGGCTTTGAAGTATCTTCTTTCCAAGAAGGATGCTAAAGCTCGCCTTATTCGATGGATACTCTTATTACAGGAATTCGATCTCGAAATCCGTGATAAGAAAGGTTGTGAGAATGTGGTTGCTGATCATTTGTCTAGATTAACTTTAGAGTCTATTGATGAATTTGAGCTGATTAGAGAATCATTCCCAGATGAACAGCTGATGTCTATCTCAGACCTTCCTTGGTTTGCTGATATTGTTAACTACCTCGCTACAGGTAGGATGCCCTCACGTTGGTCGAGACAAGACCGCTCTAAATTCCTGGCTGAAGTTAAACATTTCCTTTGGGATGACCCATATTTGTTTAAGTACTGCCCAGACCAAATCATTAGGAGATGTGTCCCCAACACTGAACAGAAAGATGTGATATCTTTCTGTCATGACCAAGCATGTGGAGGCCATTTCAGTGCCAAGAAAACCGCTGCAAAGATCTTGCAGTGTGGATTCTATTGGCCATCATTGTTCAAGGATTGCCATGATTATTGTGTTGCTTGTGAACGCTGTCAAAAGCTAGGAAGCATTTCGAGGAGAAACATGATGCCATTGAACCCCATTTTGATTGTGGAGATTTTTGATGTTTGGGGGATAGACTTCATGGGTCCATTTCCCATGTCTGACAGCAAGTTGTACATCCTAGTCGCAGTTGATTACGTTTCTAAGTGGGTAGAAGCCATAGCAACCAGAACAAATGACCACAAGGTGGTACTTTCATTTCTAAAGGAAAACATATTTCACGTTTTGGTACCCCTAGAGCTATCATCAGTGACGGCGGTTCACATTTTCGTAACAAGTACTTTGAGTCTTTAGTACGCAAGTATGGCATAACTCACAAGGTTGCTACTCCGTACCACCCTCAGACTAGTGGACAAGTGGAAGTTTCTAATAGGGAAATTAAGCACATTCTGGAGAAGACGGTAACCCGTAGGAAAGATTGGTCATTGAGATTGAATGATGCTTTGTGGGCCTATAGAACAGCTTATAAGACACCAATTGGCATGTCCCCCTATCGTCTAGTGTATGGAAAGCCGTGCCATCTACCTGTGGAATTAGAACATCGTGCTACTGGGCAATCAAAACTGAACTTTTCTCTGGACGAAGGGTCAAAGGAAACTTCAACTCAACGAGTTGGAAGAATTGAGAAATGAGGCTTATGACAGTGCCAAGTTATATAAGCAGAAGATGAAGATGTTTCATGACAAGCGTATTCTACGCAAATCCTTCACTCCTGGTCAGAAAGTCTTGCTGTATGACTCCCGATTACATCTTTTTCCAGGAAAACTGCGTTCCAGATGGAAGGGGTCAGTGGAGCTGTAGAGCTGGAGGATGTTCCAACAAGAACGTTTTCAAAGTCAACGGGCAGAGATTAAAGCCATTCCTTGAGCCATTTCCACCCGACATTGAAACAACCAACCTGGAGGACCCAGTCTATGTGGACTAAACTGGTCCACTCTTTCCCTAAATAACCAAAAAGTTTTCCAAATCTTTCCCTAAAAACCAAAATTTTCGTTTTTCCCAACAAAACCAAATTTTTCCCAAAAAGTCCAATCCCATTAAAAACCAAATTTTCTTGTAGATAATGTGTTAGTTAAATTTCCTTTTGTATATTGTGCTCATCCATTGTGACTCCTAATATGATGGATTTTTGCCTTGAATAACGGAGTTTTAATCGAGCTTTCGCCGTACAATCGGGTATTCTCTCTCCTTTTACTCTACTCAGCATGTTCCTCTTCATATATTGTTTTATAATTCTTTCCATATTTTGAAACATTGAGGACAATGTTTAGTTTAGGTTTGGGGGTATAGAGTATACCATGATAATATGCATAATTGAAAACGAACTCCTTCTTTTGAAAAAATCAAAAAAAAAATTAAAAAAAAAAAAAAAAATCATAAAAAATGGAGCTCATTTACCTTGAAATGTTGACTCTTGTGCAAATATGTAATTATTAGGAGTCTTAGTCTAGATATTTAGGCACCCTGATTCTAGCACAATTCACATAGTGATAAGAAATTTGCACGCGCACGATCTACCAATACATGTATGGCCTCGATCTTCAAGGTGTTTGATAGGAAGTTACGATTGCCAATCACTTTAGAATACTGAACGAAACTTGACTAGCTTGTTCTTTGGTTGGTTGGGATAGAAGGTGGAGGTTACATTAAGAAAGACAACCATCGAATTTAACTGGGTGCATCAAAAAGGGCTACCTCTTGCAAAGTGTCATGTAATTTTGTTTCTTTTTGTTATGTATCAAAAGTGTTAAAAAAAAAAAAAAAAAAAAAAAAAAAAAAAAAACGATGTATATCAAAAAAAAAAAAAAAAAAATATCAGAAAAATACAAAAAAATCAAGTATTTATCAATTCCATCATCTCTTGTTCCAAAAATAAAAAGAGAATAGTCAATGTAAATAAGAGTCATGTAAAGAGTCATTTTGTTGTTTCATTGTAATAAGCAAGGAGGGTGTATGCCATTGATGTACAACGCGAGTAATTGTGAAATACCTCCAACTCATTCACAATTCTCGTAAAGTCCGGACAACTAGCTAGATTTCGACCTTGGTTCTTAGCCTGAGAAACTATCTCTTGGTGATTAGTAGTCATAACTTCAGATCTTTCTTTACACATGTGTAGATACACTTTACACTCTTATCACATGTCTTTTTTTTGTTATCAGTGTTAGGATCGTGCCTTTGATAGCTAGATTGACATCTCCATTTTGCTGTGAGCTTAAACTGTCTTGCACATGTCACATTTGATGGAATCTGAGCTTATATTTTGACCTAGAACTTTGTAGGTACGTTCTAAGCAAACCTTCACGAGACTTCAACTCGTCCACTAGGGACACTTAGTGGTTTAAAAGGCTTAGTGCATACGCTAAATGCATTCGAGAGACCAGCGACAGTGGTATAGGTAGGATTTCCTTAGTTTTGTTTTACTTGAGGACAAGTAAAATTCAGGTTTGGGGGTATTTGATGGGTGCCAAATAATGTATATATTTATCCCTTTTTGTTGGCATTTAACTCATCTTTTGCGCATTAATTCTACATTTTATCCCATATTCTGTATTTTCATTGTTTTCAAGAATAAATATTTTTCTTACTTAATTTTGCATTTTTAGGTAATAAATAAAGTCTGGATGACTTGCGGAGCGGAAAAGAGCTGAAGAGTAGTGAAAAGCCGGGAGGAATTACGCAAGGAAGCCGCAAAGAATGGTGCGCACAAGACCAAAAGGCTAGAAGTGGGCTTGAAGAGGAAGAATTGTTCTTAAAGAAGATATGGGCTTAGCATACCCAAACCCATTTTCTATATCCAAGCCCGTCTCGGATTTCAGCCGTCAGATCGAAGCATTTCAGCATCCTACGGTCTCTCCATCATCGCACATCAAACTCCGAAGCCCCCGCTTTACATCACAACGCCCATCTCCATCTTGGGTCGTCCGTTTTGCTACATCCCTTCATCCGACGGTCGCTACACGCTTACCTCTGTATCGCCGTTGGATCCACCTACCATCTTCTCATCCATCGCTCCTTGTCGCAGATCATCAAACCTCGCTGAACCCGCCTAACACCCAAGTATCGAACACCCTATACCCAGCCAAACGCACCTTTCTTCTTTCTTCTCCATCTCTTCTTCCTTCAGAACCCGTACCACCACCATGTCCGTCTCCATCACCACCATCTTCTCCCCAAATCACTCCACCATCTACGCCACCAAACCAACCCTAAACCTAAGCCCATCATCACCATCACGTGCTATCTCTTTATCAACCACTAATTTCTCCAATTTCTCATCTCTCTTCTCACTGAAACCCTAGGTGAGAAATTGGGGATATAAGTGATGTTAAAGCAACAATTGGAGCATGAGATGAACGAGAAGAAGTAATTGGAGAGTGGGTCGACGAGATGGAGTGAGTATCTCAACACATTAGGTAAATCAATTTTACCTAATTTTCTGTTTTTGGGGAAAAGGGGTTGGAACCCTAATTCTGATAGGGGGAGTATATATTTGTAATGTTTTGTGTGAGAGAAGAGGGGGGATGTTCTCTGGACTAGCCAGTAGAAACTTGAAACAAAATTCATGTAATTCCAAATTTCAGTTCATCTATGCAGTTAACAGTGAAAGTTGTGCTTGTTTTGATTTATTTTGAATGTTGATTATTGTGTTTAATTTATCTTATATTATGAATGTTATTGTTATTATCATGTGTAGTATGAGCTAATTAGCAACAAGCTAAGGCTTTGATGAAGCCTTGGTGCACTGTCAAATGGTAAATTGCTAGGATAGGATGCCATATGCTTGTTTTTCTTGTGCATTGGGAAGAAAGCAGTGCTATGATTGCTTGTGATTGATTGTGCTGTCAAAAGACAGTCAGTACTAGGGGTATTTCTGTTAGCAAGCTGTTTTTCTTTCCTTTCTATTGTATGCATAGGATTCAACTCAACCTAGGAATATGCTATTTGATTAGGACACAAGGTGGAATCTAAGCCTTGGCTTAGCCACAATTTCCTTCTCAGTCACTTACATTTTCAGTCTTGCTTTGCTTCAAATTCAGTTTATATTTCTTAGATGTGTTGCTCGCCTATTGTCTTGCAATTTGTAGTCTCTGTGCACTGAAAACAGTGCACAAAATCTCCCTCTGCCCTTGGCTTCCAAGCCTTGGTTCTTAGCTGTTTTCTTTGCTGCTTTGGTTCTTTACTTCTGCCACTTTGTATGCCATATTACTTTGTCTTGCTCACTGTCTCCATTGTTAGCTTAGGAAAACTTCTTATAGTGCTCCCACTCCCTGTGGACTTTCCCCTGCTTACCTTCTATTCTATAAACTTGGCCTTGTATACTTGCAAGTTTCTGTGTGTTTTCCATTGGCACACCAATGATGTTTAAGTTAACGACCCTAATTCTGCTACTACAATTTTTTGCCCTAATTTGGGTCGTTACCTCTGTAATCGAATCTATTGACGACCCTAATTCTACTAAGAACAGTCTCTTTTTCTTAAAAACTGGAAGTGTGGTGAATATATATATTCGAGTCGTCATTGAACTCTTATGGTTTGGATTAGAGTCGTTACTCTTAGTTGACGACCCTAGTTGCAAAACAGAAATACCCACTATCCAAAATATTGATAGGGTCGTCAAATTATTTGTTAGTGTCGTCATGTTTTCTATTAGAGTCGTCTCTGTTTTAAAGAATAAGGTGATGACCCTTGTTCTGATAGCATGAAATAGTCAACTGATTTGTTACTTTTTTGTGTGTGTTACCATTATAGTAAAAAGAAAGACAAGAAACACATGCCCACTCCTCCTTCCAAACCTCATTGACACACCAGATACTTGAATGTCGGTCCATTCCGAGGAAAAAATCCGAATAAGGTACCCTTCTCCATCGACGAACCAAGAGACCCCCCAGATGATTCGTCGGATTCGTCATTGGGGAAGGCGTGTGTGCGATATGAGGTTCTTCGTGGGAAAAAGCTTGAGTTCGACCATTACTACTTTATCTTGGAAGGCATTATGTATAATTACGCCATTTACGGTTAAATGTATAAGTGCACCGTTATTATATATTGTATGTCATTTCCTTCAATGCAACGCTATGCAAGATGTATGTCTTTTACGATTCAATAAAATGATTTTATGAAATCAAAAATTATGAAAATCCAGTGGAAGAGTCGTTTCACCATATTACTACGGCACCTAACGATCCTTCATAACATTTGCGATGGCTAGCTAGGATCGTCATTTCGTATGACTACAAATATGACGACTCTAAGTGTTACATTTTACAGGGAGTTTTGGTTTTAGAGTCGTTCCTATGTTAACCAAAAAACATAACGACTCTGGGTGACCTAGCTAAAAAGGGTCGTCAATCTGTATCACACTACCCTAACGATTTTTTATAACCTGGAAAAGTTGCAGGTTTGGGTCGTTATTAATAGTGTCAATATATTGACGACCTCACAGAGTCGTTTGGGTATACACCCCCGACTCTGACAACCCTTACACTGAGTTGTTCCATAGTGGGGATGATTTGACCACTTGGAGCAACAAACACACAAATCGAAGGGTATAAGATGTTTACCTGATTATTTTGAGCTTGGGGTTCCTCATTTTGAGGGTTGGTTCCTTCATTTTGAGCAATGAGATCTTCATTTGCACCAATATTCATGGCTTCCTCTATTAACATCTCTTCATCAAACATCCAATCCATAGGATTAGTTGAGACAATCTCACCTTCAACACAATCATGCTTGTTATTTGAAGCTTCACCAATTTCCTCCACTACAATCACTCATTTCTAAAAACCCTAACTTTTTCACAAAAACTCCTCTTCTTCTTCTCAACACACAAAAACACTACCCCCCCCCCCCCCCCCCCCCAAATTTTAACTCTTAAATCTGATTTTAACTTAAACAAACTAATTAACTTAATTTAACTAATCATTAACACTAATCATTTAGGGGTAGTTTAGCCATTTCAAAAAAAATGGGATAAGGGATACCCATATTTGATATTTTATGACCCTTATTGTCCTGTAGTGCAGGGACCCTAATTGTTTTTAGGGGCCCCAATCAAACGAGGAAGGTTATCCTTATTTTTATGGAAACTCTTTTGATTTCATCTTCAATGATACTTTTGTCACAGCTGTTTCAAGTTCCCATCTTTCTTTTGGCAGGACTTGCTCGGACTCACTACGAGATCCGATATGTGAAAGCAATTTTTTTTTTAACTTCGAGCGACATATTCAATTAAATCTTGTAACGATGTAATTTCAGCAATCACAGCAGCGACACGTATCTGCTGTTGAAAACCACAAACATCTTCTTCACGGACACAACTTCTAAGTTTTTGTTGTTTTGTACCATACTTTTCTCAATGGAAAGAACACGATTCTTTCACTCGAATCCCCTTAGTCGGTGCCAATGTTTGGACCCAAAATTGCTTTTAGGTGCAAACACGATAAATGATGGTGATTATTAAAAATTAAGGTAAAATTAGGGTTAAAAACGAATCGGAGGAAAAACAAAGAAGACAAGAAATTTAACGTGGTTCGGCATTGTGCCTACGTCCAGGATGAATCTCCCTAAGGAGAGTATTTTATTTTATTGATTTCATTACCATGGTTTTCTCTCTAGGAGTTTTTCTCCTTTATAAGGGTTAAGATTCCCTGTATTTATACATTTTGTGAATGTTTTAGAACTTTCTTCTAGGGTTTCAGGTGGACACGGGCCTCAAGAAATGGGTCCTTAAACTGGACCGATCTTTACTAGCTATTAGGGTTGGGCAGACAAATATTTCCCGCTAAAAGTGATGTAGTTATACAATATTGGTACCCGAATATTATGGTACAAACAGTCTCTAATGGCTTTTGCCTTTTTGTATGTTGTGATTCAAGCGTTTGCAGAGTATTTTAAAAAGCTTTTGCTTGCAAGATTAAACTGTGATGTTATCTCAAGTGTTTACGATGTTATTTGGGAAAGAAGATGCGGATTCAACTCGTTGAGTCCTCTGACCAAGCTATCCCGCCCGCAGAAAAATTCAACTAGATTCAAAATTCAAAAAATGCGTGAAAAATGAGAAACTGTTACCTAATTTTACTCTTTTGGTTGCTGGATAGCTGTCATGGTTTCCACATATATCAATATTCTCAATTGATTTTCTTCCGAGGTTATAGACAAAAATTTTCTCAGCACTCAATTTCAGAAATCTCTTCAAACCCTAAACTATATAGGTCCTCAAAATCTTTATCTTGTTATCACCTCTCTAGTCAAAAAAACATAATCTCTTTCAGAATGGAGGAAGGAAGTTCTAGCAGCATTGGAGAACTAGTTAACAAGTTCAAGCAAGCAGCTTTAGATTTGGGAGATACTAATGAAGTAGTTATCTATCAAAAAGGGGACTGCAGCGGTGAAGAAGAAGAATCAAATTGGGAAGCAAGTGCCATAGGAAAGGTTATTATGGAAGGCAGGATGAACTGTGACACAGTTGAAAGGTTTATAAAGTTCACTTGGCCTTTCATAAAAAGAGAAGAGCTGAGAATTGTTGAGATTGATCCAAACACAATGATTTTCAAGTTCCAGAAATGGGATCATCCAAAAATAGTGATTGAGCAAAGGCCTTGGATCATTAACAAGCATTTGCTAGTAGTTCATGACTACATTCTGGATATGGTCTACTCTGATCAGTATTGGGGGTTTCAAATGTTTTGGATCCAACTGAAATTTTTGCTACCAGAGCAGATGAATGTTGCATTTGTAACAAAAATAGGTGAAACAATTGGCACTGTGGTGAAGATTGAACCTAAAGATGCAATTCCAGAAGGAAATGTTCCTGTTAAGGTCTGTGTTAATGTGGGTTTATCCATGCTTTTAAGAAGGGGTGTAAAGGAAATAACTAATGCTGGAGTTACACGCTGGCAAAAATTCTTTTATGAAAGGCAGCCAGATGGCATCTGCACTGAATGTTACGTTATTGATCACTGTTCTCGAGCCTGCAAAGCTGCAGCTATCTATCTGGCAAAGGCCCATGGGAAGCCTCATTTCTTTGGAAAAGTTAACACTATTAGGAAGAATATCTCAACTTTCAACACAAAAGATGCTCCCTCTTCTTCTAAGAACCAGAAGAAATTTGTTAAGAATACTGTGTTTATTCCACCAAAAGATGGTATTGCCATTAATATGGACTTTCTTCTTAAGAAGAACTCAGCTGAAGAGAGTGAAGACATGAGACTTGGAAAGAGGCATAGAATTTCTGAAGATGAGGTAAACAACTCTACTGAGCAGGTTTCTTCCTCCCAGAATGACATCTTAGATAACATCATAGGCATCCAAAATTCTCATATGATCACAATGGGAGACAAGTATTCTGGAAGCACTGATAAGGAAAATCATGTACTAAAATTTCTTCCCAAATATTCTATTTTCTTTAATTTTTTCTTGTATTGCTATCTAAATCTGCACTCTTAATACTATAGAATTCTTGTTTTACTCTCATATAGGATTCAGTTTATAGACTTTGAAAACCAATCTGTCGTTTTGAGCACAAATAATAATTTAGGTTTTAAAATGAAGTTTCTCTCCTGGAATACTTAAGGTATTTCCAACAATTTCACCATTCAACAATTGCAAAACTTGATCAAAAAACATAATCTTGATTTTATTTTCCTTTGTGAAACTAAAGTTGATAGTCAGAGAATGATCTCCATTGCTCAAAACCAACATTACCATAATTACTCCTGTATTGATAGAGTTGGTCTTGGTGGTGGCCTTATTCTTATGTGGAAAGATGGTATAACTTGCGATATTGCTAGCACTGCTGATAACATTATTCATGCCCATGTGAAGCTAGACCCTAGTAAGCCTGAGGTTTTATTTTCTTTCATGTATGGCTCAACCTATACTGATCCCAAGAAGAAACAATGGAATTTCATTTATGAATTCAGTGAAGTTGTCTACCAACCTTGGTTGGTCCTAGGTGATCTAAATTTCCATCTTGATAAAAATAAATGTAGTTCTGACACTTGGGTTCAAAATAGGGTTAGAGATGCAGGTTTAGATGATATAGGTTATGAAGGAAAAGATTATACTTGGACCAGTAATATTTATGGCACTGGTACTAGGAAAGCTACGCTAGACATGGGTTTAGGAAATCCTGACTGGTTTTTAAATTTCCCTCAAACTAAAGTTTTCCATTTAAATCACATTGCTTCTGATCACTGCCCTGTCCTTCTAGTTACTGTCCTCTTCCTAGGAAATTGTGGAGGCCTTTTAAATTTTTTGGCACTTGGATGCAGTATAATACTTTCTCAGATCATATAAAATTGGCTTGGAATGTTTCTGTGCAAGGAAGTCCCTCTCATAAATTCAAACATAGACTCCAAAACACTAGAAGCATCTTACCTCATTGGAATAAAATGGAGTTTGGAGACATTAATAAAAATATCTCTTTTCTTTAGAAACAACAGGCTCCTTCCTCAGTTGATCAAAATGTGAGAGTTAAAGCCTTAACTCATGATCTAGAAAACTGGTATAAAATTCAAACTAGTTTCTACAAGAAAAAATCCAGAGACAAGCACATACTTGATATGGATAACAACACTAGATACTTCCACTCTCTAGTGAATAAGAGACTCCATAGAAATAATATTAATGCACTTCTTTATAATAATGATAACGGGTGCAAAGATAGAGACTCTGTTAGTAACCTTCTCACATATCATTGTAGCTTCATTGCTTGTACTAGTAATCATGTTTTGCATTATAATGATTTCAATAATGTTTTTCATGTCATTACTGATGTTGATAATATGGCTTTGCTCTCTATTCCATCTTCTGAAGAGATTATAACTCTTGTTAAATCTATGTATGCCTGGAGCTCCCGAGGCCCTGATAGCTTTCAAGCTGGTTTCTACCAATCTCAACGGCCCATTGTAGGTAAAGATGTAACTGACGTTGTTCAAAGTTTTTTTGAAACTGGTTTCATGCCTAAGCATCTTAACCAAACTTATATTTGCTTAATTCCTAAAGTGAAAGAACCTAAGAAAGCTAGTGATTTCAGACCTATTGGTCTATGTAATGTGTCTTACAAAATTGTCTCTAAGATGATAGATAATAGGATCATGCCTCATCTTAAAAATATCATTCACATCACCAAGCTGCTTTAGTTCCTGCCAGATCTACTCATGATAATATTATCATAGGTCATGTAATTGTTCACACTATGAAGCATAAAGAGGGTGTTAGTGGGATTATGGCTTTGAAATTAGATCTTTCTAAGGCTTTTGATAAGTTGGAATTCCCTTTATCTTGAAAATGCTTACTCATTTTGGTTTTAATGATTCTTTTTGCAATCTAATCCATTAGTGCATTTTTACTACTACCATAAGTGTTCTTCTTACTGGTTCACCTTGCCATGAATATATCCCTTCAAGAGGTATCAGGCAGGGAGACTCATTGTCTCCCTATTTGTTTATTCTAGCTATGGAATATCTTTCTGGTAGTTTAAAACACGCTGAGCTTAACAAACAAATTGCAGGTATAAAAGTCTCTAGGAGAGCCATCCCCATTACTCATCTTTTATTTGCATAAGATATTCTCATCTTTGCAAAAGCTGATTATAACAACATTGATTCTATTCTAAGCAGTCTTCAGAAGTTTGGTAATTTTTCTGGTCAAACTCTTAATTTCCAGAAGTCTTGTGTCTATTTTAGCAATAATCTTGACCCAGATATTTGTGATGACTTGGCCAGTAGACTAAACATGAACATTGTTAAAGACTCGGAGACCTACTTAGGTGCCCCTCTTCTTTTAGGTCATTCTAAAATTAGGTCCTTTGAACCCATAGCTCAATCCTTTGAAGCTAGATTAAATAATTGGGTAAGCACCACTCTGAACCAGCCTGATATAACTACCATGATAAGATCTGTCTTAAACTCTCTCCCTACTTACCAGATGGGGTGCTTTAAAATCCTTGTTACTACTATCCAACATTTAGAGTCCTTGCAAAGGAATTTGTGGTGGGGTCATAAGGCCAACAAAGGCATAAAGTTCATTGCTTGGTCTAATTTCCAAAAGCCTAAATACCTAGGAGGTTTAGGTTTTAGAAATCTGGAAACTTTTAATAGAGCTCTTATCAGTAATATTGATTGGAAAATTTTTTCTAACTCATATGACCTTTGTACTCAGATCCTATAAACAAAATACTTTAGAGATATAAACCCTCTGCATCTTGACAAACTTAGTGATAGTAGCTCCTGGGTTTGGAAGGGGATATATAGACAGATACAAACCATAAAAGAGAATAACTTTTGGTCCGTAAGTGTTAGAGCATTGCTCGGTCGAACTCGCATGTGTTGCTATCTCAAGCATGTTTGTCAATGTTAGTGATCAAAATTATAAGTCTTGATTTCTAATCTACTATAGCTAAGGTCTTGGACTAGGATAGAAAGTGTAGTTGAGCTCAAGAACCCCATGGAAATCATCATACAAGACGAAGGACTACTCAAGGAACTGGTGGATCTTCATCGACTAAAAGGTATGTGGAGACTTGAACTTATCTATCACTCAAAAGTCTATTTATTTCCTATCTTGAGACAAAAGTCGTTTTGCTATATAGACTTAGATTATACACATTTGGTATTTCAAACCGAGTTTATCTCGCCTATCTATTTATCGAAATATGTGTTGGTAAGATTCGCTTTAGCCATGTTCATCTTTACCTAGTGACGAAAGTCATGTTATGTTTCAATCACTTTGAAAATTGCTCTGACGAAAAATGGTTTGTGAATAACAACTATATAACGTCTTCTGAGAATGTTTCAATGATTGAAATGAGAGTTTAGATTTTATAACCATTGGAGGATATGGTTGATATCAAAGTGATCATATGGCTAACCATTTGGTTAACTATTGTTGAACCAACTAATGTACAAGTTTGGGTACGGTTACACAAGCCTAGAAACGTGCATTTCATGTGTGTATAATAAGCTATGTTTTCGATCTAACGGTTGGTAAATATTAGATTGAATATAATCAGGTTTTCTTCTAACGGTGAATATTGAATGTTTTGTTACCAAGCTAACATTGATTGCAAACCCTGATTTGAAAGACTATATAAGGAAGAACTCTAGCAACTGGGAAACCTAATCCCCACACATTCTGTGTGATACTAGTTGTGCTAAGCTAGATTCAATTCTCCTTTATCCTTTGGTTTCATCTTCTAAATCAGGTTAACGACTTAAAGACTTCATTGGGATTGTGCATCCAGACCGATACTACTTTATCGTAGTTGTATGATCTGATCTTGATGTTTCTATTGTACGAGTACAATTGTAATAATTGTCTTGAGATTTCTATCTCCGATAGGCAAGATAAAATGTAATCACAAACATCTTCGTCTCATCGTTTGTGATTCCAAAATATCTTTTTTCGCTGCGTCGATTAAGACTATTGTGAGGTGATTGATAATACTAGGCTGTTCTTCGAGAATATAAGTCTGGATTATCAATTGGTTCATGTTCACCTTGATTTATAAAAAGACGGAACAAAACTCGTAGGTATATTCGTGAGAGACGGATTTATCTATTACCATAGACTTTTCTGTGTGATATATATTTGTTTATTAAAGTCTTCGACTTTGGGTCGTAGAAACTCTTAGTTGTGGGTGAGATCAGCTAAGGGAATCAAGTACTTAGTATCCTGCTGGGATCAGAGACGTAGGAGCATAACTGTACCTTGGATCAGTGTTAGATTGGTTGGGGTTCAATTACAGTCCAGGCCGAAGTTAGTTTGGAGTGGGCTAGTGTCTGTAGCGGATTAATACAGTGTGTGTGTGTTCAATCTGGACTAGGTCCAGGGGTTTTTCTGCATTTGCGGTTTCCTCGTTAACAAAATTCTGGTGTCTGTGTTATTTCTTTTCCGCATTATATTTGGTTATATAATTGAAATATCACAGGTTGTGCGTTGTACAATCAATTAGAACATCCGACTTTTTGATTGTTGATTTAAATTGATTGACACTTGGATATTGGTCTTTGGTACCATCCAAGTTATCTCTCTAGTATTTGATAAAGACTCGCAGATTTCTATTTGCTTGAGTATATATCAAATCGAGAGATTGAGATATAAACTCTTTGATATAATTTTTAGCTAGATTGAGTCTGATTGTCTAGTTCATTATCTAGAAAGTATATTGGAGTTTGTCCATACAGATTGCTAAGCGAAATATTGAGTGTGGTTGTTAGACCCCTGCTTTTTCAATTGGTATCAGAGCAGGCAAACACGTTTAAGACCTTACAAGTATGTGTTTGTAACGATCTGACTCTATGGACAGAGGTGTTATCTCTACTAACGTACCACCAATTTTCGATGGCTCTAATTACTTATGGCTATGATCCTCCCATTGTGGCAGTTGGAAATGTAAATGTTCCCAAGAATATTGGTGAATACATCCCTGCCGAGATACTTGATGCAAATAAAAATCCCGACGGTTTGAATGCCATTACCCCAAATCTTCAGCACCATGTGTCAAATTGCATGATGTCTAAAGAAGCTTGGGATATCTTAGAAACCGTTTTCGAAGGAAATACCAGTGAAAAGGAAGGTAGGCTTCAAAACCTTAATTCCGATTGGGAAAACCTTCGTATGGAAGATAAAGAAATATTTGATGAGTTTAATCACAAAAAGTGTCTGAAATTGTTAATGCCTCTTTTGTATTGGGTAAGACTATTCCTGAAAAGGACATTGTGATGAAAATCTCAGATCGCTGCCATCTAGATACGATTCTAAGAAGAATGCCATCGTTGAGGGAAATAACTTTGATAATCTCTCCAAAAATACGCTGGTTGGGAAGCTTAAGATCGTTGATCACGAACATTCATCCAAATCTAAGGATGTTGTGTTCAAAGAACTAAAGGACACTAAATTACTTGATAAAAGTAAAAAAGTGTATATCTCTGAAGATGATCACTCTGAGACAGATTCATCAGATGAAGATCTTGACAAATCAGTCTCGATGATTACAAGACAGTTTAGGGATCTTCTGCTGAAGAGAAGTAAATGATTTTCCAGAGATAAGCCTAAGGCATCAGTCAAACCTCATAATCAGTAAAAATAGAGATATTGATGAAACTGATGACGAGGATATGCCTCAGTTCTTTAAGTGTAAGGGATTTGGTCAGTTTGCAAACGAGTGTCCAAATCATATAAAATGCACCGGGAACAAAGGTCTTGCTGCAACTCTTGATGAAATATCTGACAACTATGAGTCTAATGAAGACGAGAAATAAATTTTTGCACTTCTTGGTGAAAATATTGATTTTGATAATTGTAGCAATACATACATCAATCTTGATATTCTTTCAGAACATAATCCAACTAATCTGGAAGATAAAGTTGACTCTTTCTTTAGAAACTATGTTTGTAATGTTTCAGTTTCCACTATGTGCCTAGTTGCATGCACATCTCAAAAGCTTGACTTTTATCCTAACTTGGCGTGTTCTTATTGTTCTCTAAAGGGTCATGAACTTTCAAGGTGTTAAAAATACAAACACCAATGAAGGCACGTCAACAAACTTCAACGAAGAGCAAATCATTTAGCAAGGAAGCTTAAACTTGCTCAGAAGACCGCTGAGGTATGTAGGATTTTATCTTCGTCTAAGAAGTTTTAGTTTCCAAGGATAAACCAAGACCGTTAGAGAAGAAAGTATGGTCGGGTCGTTTTGATAGACAGAGGTCTGTGGATTCCTCACAAGAGGAAAATGGTGGACAAATTGTTGTTCACCACAATACAACTTGATTGTGTTGTTTTTGAAATCTTGTCTCATGTGCCTGATCAAAAGAGATAATGATTTTGTAGCTCTCAGGCTTTAGTATAAGTTTTTTTCTTAAGTTTTAGGATTTCCCGTCTATCAATAAAGGAGGTTATTATCGACAATTCTACTCTTCATAGGGTCATGAGTTGGTCGTGTACGAACCTGTTTAAAGGTTTCGAAACCCTACATTCCTTTTTACTTCTATGTGACCTCTTTTTATCTCAAGACTAATTGTTGAGAAAATTGTGATTTCCTCTCACAAACCCATACGTTTATGGATACTCCAAGCATGATGCCTTCTGATGGAAAAGATGCTAATATGATTGTTAAGACATCAATCATAAAGGAAAAAGAAAAATCTCCATTATCCCCAACATTGAAAAGGAAAAGAAGGAATGTGAGGAAGCCAAGAGCCATTCCTTCAAATTCTCAGAAGTTTTATGATGTTCTTGAAGTGTTGAAGGAGATGTGAAAGGAGATTCAACAAATAAAGGCTTTTGTGTATAATACTCATGAGATTCAGAAGGCGCTGGTTCGACAACATCAGCCAAGAAGGTTTATTGATATAAACTCCTACCTTAATGAACCTTACGTTCCAATGGCTGTTGACGACAAGGAGTTCGGAGACGATAAAGAATTCTTCAAATTATTATTGCCTAGTAAATCTTCTATTTTGCTTGTTTTTATTTAGAAGAATAACTAGAGTTTGGAATAACCATTATTTTGATTACACATAGCTATGTCCAACGTTTTCATCTTCATATTTTTAGGTTTGTTTGTTTAAATTCTAAAATTGTTTGGAAGATGATTTTTGTAGTATTAATCTTTATGGTTTTATATATTGCAATATTGTTATGGGATATGTGTGTTTACGTACGTGAACTTGATTGTCCCATACTTTGTCAAAAGTAAAGTCGTTCATGAGTTGATATGCATGTATTGATGAAATAATGAATTGACTTTTGACAAATACAAAAGTTAAGCCTATTATGTCAATTTTTGATGGAAGATAGGATTAAATCTTTTGTGTTCAAGGATTATGTATATTGAATGTCATTGTGCAAATGCTGATGGAAAATAGAATGAGTCCTTGCTTATTCCACGGTATAAGGTCGATCTCCGATCCACAATTTTTGTGTACATACTGTGTTGTTCCATAAGGTGTCTTATGTTGAGCTCTATCGACTGAGTCATTGTTTTGACATAGTTGTTGTTCCATGAGATACTTTGTGTCGAGCATGACTAATTAAATTGATTACTTTTGTGATTAGTTTAGTTGTGTATTTCGATTAGATTAATTATGGGTTTTATTGTGATTAATCTAATTGAGTGTTTTTAAGTCTCCATAAGTTTACTTATGTTGAGCATGTTTGATTAAATTAATCATGGGTTCTCTTATGGTTAATTTAATTGAATATTTTGGATTCAAATTCATACTTGTATGTGATTTGTTATGTCCAAAGAAATTCTTCTTTTCTTTTTGAAATTAAGGTCGCTCTTGTTGTTCTTACGGGAATGACATTTTATGAGGGAGAGTTCTTAATTGAACTTGTGCTTAATTGCCAAATCTTTGTGGGGAGTGCGGCTGTGGAATATTATAAGAGTTATCTTGTATCTTTATAGACTCCTTGATGAATGCATTTAGCTTCGGCTTTATGATTGCATCTAAATAAGATGATATATGCTTTCTTTTGGTCATGAAATGTCTCTTTGGGAAACTTCATAAGGATCCCGTTCTTGTACCTTTGCCAATTTTATTGACAAAAAGGGGTAGAATTAATATGTAGTTAACACTACAGATACATATGGTTTTCGGATCATTATGTAAGGGGGAGTGGTTTCCATGAGATATGGAGTATTGACTAAGAGGAAGTGACATATCACCATAGTATTGTTGTTAAAGTTGTGATACAATTGAACTTTGACGCTGTGTAATGATACTATGACACTGTATAATAATGATTGAGAACTCTTGTTTTCTCCTTGTTATAGCTACGGACTTTCAACAACGATGATGCTAAACTTATAACCTTTGGGATCATTGGAGTACTTGGAAGTGACGAAGATTTCGAGTAATGTTGAAGATTAGGCATGTGGAATAGGAGATACAAAAGTTTATTTTATACATATTTTTTTGTATTCCATATGTATTGATAGTTTTATCACTAAAATTGACAAAGGGGGAGATTGTTAGAGCATTGCTCGGTCGAACTCGCATGTGTTGCTATCTCAACCATGTTTGTCAATGTTAGTGATCAAAAGTATAATTCTTGATTTCTAGTCTACTATAGCTAAGGTCTCAAACTAGGATAGAAAGTGTAGTTGAGCTCAAGAAATCCATGGCAATCATCATACAAGGCGAAGGACTACTCAAGGAACTGGTGGATCTTCATCGACTAAAAGGTATGTGGAGACTTGAACTTATCTATCACTCAAAAGTCTATTTATCTCCTATCTTGAGACAAAAGTCGTTTTGCTATATAGACTTAGATTATACACATTTGGTATTTTGAACCGAGTTTATCTCGCCTATCTATTTCTCTAAATATGTGTTGGTAAGCTTCGCTTTAGACAAGTTCATCTTTACCTAGTGAGGAAAGTCATGTTATGTTTCAATCACTTTGAAAATTGCTCTGACAAAAAATGGTCTGTGAATAACAATTATATAACGTCCTCTGAGAATGTTTCAATGATTGAAATGAGAGTTTAGGTTATATAACCATTGGAGGATATAAGCATTATTGTGGAAACACATATATGTATAAGTCCTTATTCCTTGAACCTAAGTTTGCGAACTTTGTTGATCAAGTGAACCGGAGTAGTGCGTGAGCTAAGTCCGCAAACCCAGTCCGCAAACCCAGTCCGCGAACTGGCGAAGTTCTCAAACCCGAGAATTTCAGCTGGAGTTTGTGAACTCCATCCGGGAACTTAAGTCCGCGAACCCAGTCCGCGAACTTGAGTAGGTTGTATCTAAAAACGATGTTTGTGAACTTATTCATATTAACTAAGGAATGAAATTGCAAAGCGTGGCTATATAGTTCATGAACCGATTCAAGTGAATCAAATCGTTTTTGCTTCAATTGTGTCTTGTGTAGTACATGAGATTTCCTTGCAATTGAACAACTCTTTAACTAGTTCATTTGAGTCATTTTAACTAGTTATGGTGAAGAAGAATATGGTTGATATGAAAGTGATCATATGGATAACCATTTGGTTAACTATTGTTGAACCAACTAATGTACAAGTTTGGGTATGGTTACACAAGCTAGAAACGTGCATTTCATGTGTGTATAACAAGCTATGTTTTCGATCTAACGGTTGATAAATATTAGCTTGAAGCTAATCAGGTTTTCATCTAAAGGTGAATATTGAATGCTTTGTTATCAAGCTAACATTGATTGCAAACCTGATTTGAAAGACTATATAAGGGAGAACTCTAGCAACTGGGAAACCTAATCCCCACAAATTCTGTATGATACTAGTTGTGCTAAGATAGAGTCGATTCTCCTTTAACCTTTGGTTTCTTCTTCTAAACCAGGTTAACCATTTAAATACTTCATTGGGATTGTGAAGCCAAACCAATACTAATTTATCGTAGTTGTGTGATATGATCTTGTTGTTTCTATTGTACGAGTACAATTGTAATAATTGTCTTGAGATTTCTATCTCCGATAGGCAAGATAAAAAGTAATCACAAACATCTTCGTCTCATCGTTTGTGATTCCGCAATATCTTTTTTCGCTGCGTCGATTAAGACTATTGTGAGGTGATTGATAATACTAGGCTGTTCTTCGGGAAAATAAGTCCGATTATCAATTGGTTCATGTTCACTTTGATTTATCAAAAGACAGAACAAAACTCGTAGGTATATTCATGAGAGACGGATTTATCTATTACCATACACTTTTCTGTGTGATACATATTTTTTTATTAAAGTCTTCGACTTCGGGTCGTAGCAACTCTTAGTTGTGGGTGAGATCAGCTAAGGGAATCAAGTACGTAGTATGCTGCTGGGATCAGAGACGTAGGAGCATAACTGTACCTTGGATCAGTGTTATATTGGTTGGGGTTCAACTACAGTCCATACCGAAGTTAGTTTGGAGTGGGCTAGTGTCTGTAGCGGCTTAATACAGTGTGTGTGTTCAATCTGGACTAGGTCCAGGGGTTTTTCTGCATTTGCGGTTATTTCTTTTCCGCATTATATTTTGTTATATAATTGAAATATCACAGGTTGTGCGTTGTTCAATCAGTTAGAATATCCGACCTTTTGGTTGTTGATTTAAATTGATTGACACTTGGATATTGGTCTTTGGTACCATCCAAGTTATCTCTCTAGTATTTGATAAAGACTCGCATATTTCTATTTGCTTGAGTATATATCAAATCGAGAGATTGAGATATAAACTCTTTGATATACTTTTCATCTAGATTGAGTCTGATTGTCTAGTTGATTCTCTAGAAAGTATATTGGAGTTTGTCCATACAGATTGATAAGCGAAATATTGGGTGTGGTTGTTAGACCCCCGCTTTTTCAGTAAGATGTGGTACCAAGATCAGAATTGGCTTGATAAATGGGTTATTAGGATTGATCACCCTCCTGATCCAGCTGCTAATGTTGTTATTCCCTCTTCTCTGGTTTTTGTGTTTGACTTATTTTTACCAGGTACTAGGATATGGAATGCTCAGATGGTAAGAGATATTTTTGATACTAATACCACTGAAAAGATTTTATCTATAATAATTCCTAGACATGGCACTGATACACTCAACTGGACCTCTGAGAGAAAAGGTATGTTCACTGTAAAGAGTGCCTATAAATTTCTTAGCAGAAACACTAGTGAACTTGTTGGTAACTTTCAGATTGGAACTGAGATTTGGAAATCTCTGTGGAAATGTAAGATTCCACTCAAAGTTAAACTTTTTGCTTGGAAGTGTCTTAAAAACATTGTCCCAAATAGGGACAAACTAACTAGATACAAAAATGGAATTGATATTTATTGCAGTGTTTGTAATTCACCTTTGGAAACCATTGGTCATCTTATGTTGGATTTCCCCTATGCTAGATCCATATGGCTCAGTGTTAGTGTGGATGTTAATAACATTATGAATTTACATGGTAGTTTTTTCAATTGGATTATCAGTTGGTTCTCTTCAGGTACTACTAATTCTCATCCTCATGATAATGATCATCTTTTAGCTCTGCAAATGATCACTATATGGTCTATCTGAAAAGACAGGTGCACTGTTGTTTTCCAGAACATAAGACCAAATAGATTGTCTATTTTTCATAACATTCTTTATTTGCTTGATGGTTGTAAACAGGTTGTTACTAATCCCACTGCTAATAACCTCATAATGAAGAATCAGGCTCAAATCTGGGGACCTCCAAATATAAACTGTATTAAAATAAATTTAGATGATTCTTTTTTGAAAGATAATCTTACATGAGGGATTGGATTAATTGCTAGAGATTATGCAGGTAAATGCTATCGAGCCAAAGGAAGGTACATCCATGGAGGAATGATAAAGGATCATGAAGTGGAGCAATTGGAGTGTGAGCACTGCATGAAGCTGTGGAATGGGAAATCTCAAAAAAAATTGAGACAGTCATCTTTGAATCATATAACAAAGTTCTTATTAAGTCAATAAATGAGGATGTCTCTTATGTTCACCGGTTAAACCAGAACATCATCCTAGACATAAATTTTTTATTACAGAGCCATAGCTCTTTTTCTTGTAAGCCAGTTAATAGGCTTAGAAATAGTGTAGCAGATTTAATATCCAAAAAATCTAGAGTTTCTGCTACTAGTTTTGAACACTCTGATGCTATCCCACCTGACATTACTGAATGGGTGCAGGATGATATTCTATCCTGTAATTTATCCTCTTAATCAACAAATTCCTCTTGCATCAAAAAAAAAAATATATTGATGAATGAGATGAGACATGGAGTGTTAAAAATTTGATCTCATGATCCTTAAATGACGTCTAGCTCCGAAGTGCTTTTGCTTTTCAAGAAATAAAAGTCAATCTCATAAGTTAAACACTGCATAAAGAAAATTTGTTTCTTAAAGAGTCAACTTTATCATTTCTTGGTGTCAAACACCTCTCTAATCTTTGTCACAAAGAAATATAGTTTTAGATCCAAGCGGATGAAGCTAAAGTTTTAACTTTTAAGGCTAAGTAATTTCTAGTTTCAGATAGAAAATATTGTGTTTGCAGGCTGCAATTCAAGTTAAGTGTAGTTGACAGATTGAAAATAGTTGTCAGTAGCTAGTGTTCGCAGGATGCAATTCAAGTATTGTGTTTAGATAGATACGACTAGTTGTTTCTTCGCCAATAGATTATCTTGCGTATTTATATCTTTTATCTTTAGCTCTTATTTATTCTTTTATATTCTCTATGGGCTTTAGCTCTTATTTGTTCTTTTGTATTTGTGAAAACTACAGGGAGACCCATTCTCCCAGACTTTTCTACTATGAAACCCACGCTCAGAAAAACACAGGCGCGCACCCATTTTCTGGAAGAAAATTATTCTCAAACCCACAATTTCAAAAATTATGTTTTCGTCTGTTTTAATGGTCGAATTACACTTCTTCTTCAGTTATTTTTCCTGTTCCTCCAACTGTGAAGTACTCGTTAAAATCTCTAGTGCAGGTTCAGGATTTGTCTCGCAAGACCTTTATCTTCATGGGTTCTTTAGTGTTTCGATCAAATTACCAGCAGATTATACAGCCGGGGTTGTCGTTGCCTTTGATGAAGAAATCAAGTTAGAACTGGAAGATGGTGATGATGTTAATGTTTGTGATTAATCTCTTCTCTGTTGCTGCATCTAGGGTTTGAAATTGATGCTGCTACAGATCGAGAAAAAGAGAAGAGTTGCTCAGAAATTGAAGCTCGGATTCTGAATCTGCTTAGAGATTCAGATGGAAATGGTGGTGAATTTTAGTTCAAAGCGGCGATTTGAGAAACAGATGATTAATAGAAAAATGGTGGTTCAGATGAATTTCAAGGGTTAGAAGATAATCTGCTGCTGTTGTGAATTGGGGGTTTTAAGTGAAGAAATATGAAACTGGGTTTAGTATTTGAGCAGTTGAGGAAGAGAATAAACTGAGATGCTCATGTCACTGGATTCATCATTGTGTTGCTGCTGGTGATGACTTGTAACTGATAGTGCTGTCTCAATATCTCCAATAGTTGGACCTGAGTAGAAGCTGTGTACTGGTGGTTGTAGTTCAATTTGCAGGTCAATTTGGGTATCGAAATGGTGGCTGCTGTTTGGTGAAGATGTCAGTGGAATTGAGATTTGTTCATGAGAAAAAGCAATGTGTTTTTGAGAGCACTTCGATTGCAACAAGAAAAAGGAGATGTCCCTGTGCTTTGGTGGTTTTGCAGCCGAGTTTGGATCTGAACTGGGTTCGATTTGAGCTGATATTTCAACAGTAAAATGTTGTTTCTATACAACTGAATGATGAACTGTTTACAAGGATTCGAATTGGATTAGTGTTGACAGCGGTGTGGCTCAAGTTTGTAAGGGTTTGGTCAAGTTTTTCTCAGGCGAAGGAGCTGGTGTTGCTGCTACGTCGGAAGTAGAGCTGTTGAATAAAGGGCAGTTCAGGCAAGCAAGGAATGAGGCTGGAATGACCAATTCTGGGACTTATTTTGGTTGTATGTTGAGCTGAAGTTCAGTCTTAAGATATGTATTGTTGCTATGGTTCTTTGCAGTTGTTTTCCAGGGATGTTGATGAATATTTACAGAGAGTCAGTGAAGGAGATATAACAATAGGAGGCAGATATGATGGCATTCTAAGCCGTGTACGGCTGGGATGATTTGCGGTTTTGTTTGAGGACTCAGGGCGTGGTCTAGAAGCCTGAGATGAACAAGGATAAGGAGGTTTATGGCACAGATATCATGGGTTTGTATATGGCAGTAAAGCTCTCTTACTAACTCGGTATCATCTTCTGTTGACCCATCAAACCAATTAGTTGTTGCTCTTAGTAAATATTCCTCCATTACGATGATCTTCAACTTAACGTATACAATTCACAACATTACCAGAAGAAAAACAAGTATTGATGGTAGTATAAGTAAAGATGATGAAATAAAGGGATAGGTGTTGTTGGTTGGAAATCTACAGAAGTATTGGTGTTGTTGTTGTCCATAATGGTTGAATAATCTGTTATGCAACTCTAAAAACAGTTGCATAACCTGTTATGCATCTACAAAATTTGTTGCATAACGTGTTATGCAGTCCGAAAAATGATTGCATAACACGTTATACAACAACATTTTTGTTAGTATTGAAACCAACAAAAAATAAAGTTGCATAACTTGTCATGCACCTACAATAATATCTACATAACATGTTATACAGTCGTGAAAATGGATGCATAACCTGTTATGCATTCGAAAATATGATTGCATAATGCATTATGCATCGAGAAAATTTTCGCACAATCTTTTATGCATCGAGAAAATAGATGCATAACATGATATGCATCCGTAAATATGGATATATACGGCATTATGCATCAATTTTTTATACTCAAGAAGAGTGCGAAAACAATGGGTACATGACTTGTTATAGATGCATAACTTTGTTATGCAGATGCATAATTTGTTATGCAGTCGAGAAAATGGTTGCATAATTCGTTATGCGTCTGCATAATGCGTTATGCATCCTTTTTGGTGGCTGAATAATGGTTATGTATCAAGTTTTCGAAAATTTTGCCTAAAACGATGATCACCTCCGATTTTTTCATGAAAAACAAAAATTTGATATTGTTGTTTGTACTCGTTGCGTAGCTCTCTTTAAAAGATTTCCAACCATATAAAATTTGTAAATTTCTAAGGCGCGGATTTTTAGATATGTTATGTCCAAGTTGAGTTGCCAATTATACCCTGATGCATAACTCAGTCATGCAGATGCATAATCCGTCATGCAGAAGTTTTTAATAATTTCATATAATTATGGGTGTCACAGTACCCAAAATTAATTGTGGGCCTGAGAATGAGAATATTTTTTTTTGGGTCTCCCCCTAATTTCCCCTTTGTATTTTCTATGGGCTTCAGCTCTTATTCGTTCTTTTGCATTTTCTGTGGGCTTTAGCTCTTATTCGTTCTTTTGCATTTTCTATGAGCTTTAGCTCTTCTTTTGTTGTTTCCGCCTGCACACGACTTGTATGTCTCTAATATCTTTTCTATAGATCGATCAAAAAAATTTCTAGCTTCAACATGAATCAACTTTCATGTAGAAAACTTAAGAGAGGGTTTATAATGAATATGGGCGTGAAAATGCTTATAGTTTAGGGTTTTTATTTGATTTCAGGATCGTTAAGCGATTAAGGGTCGAAGGTCCATTTCAAGATCCTTTGAGTCATTTCCTGGCACCAGCAGGATTCACCAGTCGAGTTAAGGGTATACGGGCCTTGAAATGTCCCTAAAACTAAAAGTGATTGTTGCGTGTTGTGCATGCATTTTAGTACAGATATACGGTAACTTGTAACCAATAAAAATAAAATCAAGGGAAAATTATGGGGAAACCCAAAAAAAATATTATTCTCATTGTCAAGCCCACAATTAATTTTGGGTACCGTGACACTCATAATTATTTCCGTGACACCCATAATTATATGAAATTCTTAAAAATGTATGCATGAAGGATTATGCATCCGCATGACAAGTTATGCATCAGGGGTATAATTGGCAACGAAACTTGGATATAACATATCTAAAAATCCGCGCCTTGGAATTTTACAAATTTTATATCGTTGGAAATCTTTTTAAGAGAGCTACGCAACGAGTACAAACAAAAATATCAAATTTTTGTTTTTCACGAAAAAATCGGAGGTGATCATCATTTTAGGCAAAATTTTCGAAAACTTGATACATAACTATTATGCAGCAACCAAAAAAGATGCATAACACATTCTGCAAACGCATAAGGAATTATGCAACCATTTTCTCCACTGCATAACAAATTATGCATTTGGATAACAAAGTTATGCATCTATAACAAGTTATGTAACCATTGTTTTGGTTGATTTTAGTGCGTACATAAAAAAGATTGATGCATAATGCAGTATGCATCCATATTTACGGATGCATATCAGGTTATGCATCTATTTTCTCGATGCATAAAGATTGTGCAACAATTTTCTCGATGCATAATGCATTATGCAGTCATATTTTCGGATGCATAACATGTTATATAGATATTATTGAAGGTGCATGACAAGTTATGCAACCTTATTTTTTGTTGGTTTCAATACTAAGAAAAAATTAGCTGCATAACGTGTTATGCAACCGTTTTCTAGACTGCATAACAAGTTATGCAAAAAAAAGAAAGTTGCAGAACGTGTTATGCAACCAATTTCGAGAATGCATAACAAGTTATGCAACAAATTTTATAGAAGGATAATATGTTATGCATCATTAACCTACATCTGTCTCGAGTATCTTTACACACATATTTACCATCCAACATATTTTCCAAACTAAAAGAAACATAGTACCTAGCTGCAGGCTTCTCGATGATCAACACCATCATTTTCCTGTCAAGCACAGAAAAAAAAACCTTGCTCGTGTTAATTTTGGTGAGAGTTTTTTACATTCCCATCAGTTTGGTCTTCACAGTTGGCTTTATAAATCAATCAACAACAACATTGAGATAAAACCCATCACCACTGGCAGCTGGGGTGTTTAACAACACAAGATTCAAATGAAGCTTAATTTCTTATTTAATCTTTGTCTGCGATTGATCCATGCCATTAAAACTCCCTAACAGCTTCCATTTCGATCCACGAAAAACAAGTTCAGCCAACACAAGACATACCATCAATATCGAACACACCATTGAGGCACCAACTTCTCATTTTCTGACCCTTAAAACTTCTTCTTTTGGGCACTGTATCGACCAACTGAAGCTCAGTTTCTGTGCGTAAGGGGGTTGTATCCGTACTGCTTTCTGAGCTCCTTACAACGTTCTTCACCTGCCAACACGAGATTCATCAAGCCTCCAAACCTTCGACCTCCTCTCTTTTCCCATCCAACCAAAAATCAGAACTCTAGGCTTTTACATCTCGTCATCATTTCCGATTGTTTGCAAGACCAAACCAGCATCTCTCCTTGTTTATCTCAATCTATGCAGCTCAAGAACACCTCCAATTTATTCATACATTCTCGATTTGAACCTGCATTCTTTCCTTCCGCTGCAGAACATCGTCATCTTCTCTATCAACTGAATCCAAATCAACCCATTCTTAACCACATCTGTTGCCTTCTTCCAATCCTTCACAAACCCATAAATCACATAACCTGTGATCTTCTTTCTTCTCTCAATTTGACAGCAGCACAAAACCCATCTCAATTCTATTATTCGACAACGACTTATCGTCTCTTGCTTTAACAGGAGCAACCAAAACCCATTCTATCTCTGAAGTTCGAAATCCAACTGCTAGCCATCACAGATTCATCTCTTTTCCGTCAAAATATCTTCTTGAACCCTAAATCACCCAATATCAATTCTCTATTCCACATCCACTGTTGTTGTTTCTGTTGAATTTTGTGTGATATCTGGAACCGAAGTTCCCAGATCTAGAAAGATAAAAATGAAAAAAAAGCTCGTCAAATCACAAGAAAACTATGAGATATAAAAACCTTGAGATAATAAGTTCATGAAATCAAACCTTGAGAGATTCATCACAGACATCAACATCATCTTCTTCTTCTCCTGGAACTCAAACAAACACAACACCATCACCTTCGTCGCCAACTAATCAATTTAACAAGCTTCCTAAGAACAACTCACAAGATTTAACTCAATTCTATGAACTGAATTCGGCGGAGGAAGAACAGAAGAAGAAGAACGAAGAGAGAAGAAAGAAAAGAGAAAACAAAATTTTATAATTATGGGTTTGAGAATAATTTTTCCCCAATAAATGGGTGCGCGCCTTCAGTTTTCTATCCGTGAATTTCTCAGTAGAAAAATGTGTGAGAATGGGTCTCACTGTAGTTTTTACTAAAATCAACTCCAATTTATGGATTTGTGAATGTGCATGCATTTGAATTTATTAACGCGCCAAAATATATACCATCCAAATCTGTATGCTTGGTTTTACCCCTCATAAATAAAACCAACATGTAAATACAATAAATGAGCAGAGAAAATTTAACAAGAAGATCTTGTAAGATAGGAAAATTAATTGCAACCTGCCTAATAAGCATTATTTGTTTCAATTAGATGTTCTTAATGGATTTTAATCCACTGCCATGTTGTCTAATCTTATATAAACCCTTCTCGTATATCCATTTGCATCGCTTAATCGAAACAAATTAAGGAAAGAACAAAAACCAAATTTGTACAAGAATGGTTTACTTCCATGGTTTTTGCTACACAATAGCGGTTGCATCTTTGTTTTTCGCAGTTGGGAATGGTGATGGTGAATGGCAGGCAGCACATGCTACATTTTATGGTGATGCGCAGGGTGGTGGAACAATGGGTAAGTTTATTTCCATATATTTTTGTTTTGTTGATTTCATTACGTAATCGGTCCGCGAGTTATAACTCCAAAGGTGTCACTATCCATCCACAAAAAACCCGCCAAAACAAAAATAACACAAAAACCCCAAAAAACAAAATTTTGATGAAACCTCATAAAATTTGACGAAACCAATTTTTGGTTTCATCATTAAATTTGATGAGACCAATTTTGAAATTTGGGATTTTTGTATCAAGTTTTTAAAATTTGGGGTTTTTGTATCAATTTAGTTTAAGATGGAGTTTTAATGAATCCCGACATTTGAGTGGGTTTTTTGTACCACAAGTTTGTTCACCTTGAGTTTTTATGACTAGTTTTGTTACGTAATTGATTCCAAGGAGACCGTCGCTCCTTGCAGATTTTGCATGGCGGATGCATGTTTCCTAAACTAACAATTTTTTCTCCTTATTTTATGTCATTTCAGAGGGAGCTTGCGGTTATGGTGACCTAATGCAAGAAGGTTATGGCTTAGAAACAACAGTCCTCGGTACCGCTTTATTCAACGATGGCTTAACTTGCCGTGCATGTTACGAAATCAAGTGCGTCGATTCAAAATGGTGCCATCCTGATGTTTCAGTTCAAGTCACCGCAACAAACTTTTGCCCTCCTGGCGGTGAAGGATGGTGCAGCCCTCCTAATCAGCATTTTGATTTAAGCCAACCTATTTTTTAAAAAATTGCCGAATACCAATCTGGAATTGTTCCAGTTCAATATCGTCCTATAAGTTGCATCAAACAAGGTGGTATTAAGTTCGGATTAGAGGGTAATCCTTACTTTATTCTTGTGACAGTGTTTAATGTGGGTGGTGTTGGTGATGTTCATGGAATGTCAATTAAGGGGTCATATGGTGATTGGGTAGAAATGAGTAGAAACTGGGGCCAAAAATGGAAGACAGGGCAACAATTGGTAGGGCAAAGTCTGTCATTCCAAGTTACTACTAGTGATGGAAATACGGTCCAGTCAGATGATGTAGCTCCCTCAAATTGGGAATTTGTTAAAACTTACGAGGGTAAACAATTTTAAGTCTTGTTTGTCATTGTATTATATGTTTGGTTATAAGAAATAAAAAATAAAATAAACCTTTTTATTTGCAAAATGCTTTGTGATTGCTACATGCGGGTACCCGGAATTAGTAGGATAATACGGTTTTATATGAGATAGAAAAATGTTAAAACCGATCCTGACCGTTGAGTCATTCAAACAATTCCCCTGTTAATCATGGTACCCGCTTTTAGCGATCATGAATTATCTGGAGGGGGATTCTAGCACTCCAATCAAAAACAAAAAACAAAACTAGTAACAAAACCCCTAGGTGAACAAACTAGTGATAAGAAAAAACCGGTCATATTATTTTTAACAAATAAAAACCGTTTCAAATAAAACTGGGACAAAAACCCCAATTCAAATAAAAATTTTAAAATTCAATTTTTATTTGATTTCTAAATTCCAAAATTGACCTTCCGCATATAAAAACACTTTCAAAGGAAAGTTTGGCGAAAGAAAACAGTAAAAAATATTTTTTTCTGAATCCAAACAAATCAGATTCAGAAAAAGTGTGATTCTTCTTTCCTAGTTTTCTTCGTTTTTTTCAGTTCTTTCGTTTCAATTCAAAGATTCGTCATCGTCTTCTCCCAATTTCAATTCAAAATTGAGAGAGCAATTTTAGGTTTGATTGAAGAACCGGAAGAGAAGCTACAAGTTTTGAGATCTGTTTATTCGAGATACGTGTAGAAGAATCAATTCAGTTGTTCGAAAAGAAAAGATAAAATATTCGTTATTCGAGATCTGGTTGCAATTCAGTTTAGCTGAAATCATATTTCCGCTTTTCAAGTTGAAATTGAATCTCGAATTGAAGAATCCAGCTGAACAATCAATCAACTTCGTGTTGATCATCTTCGTCTTCATATTAATCTTCGTCTTCAAGGAATCAATCAACTTTTCAGGTATTCAATTCTCTTTTTTGTGTTGATTTTTGATTTTTTTGTGTGAATTTGCTAGTCACTCTTGTCGAATAAACTGAATTGATGTTAGCATATGATTTTTTATGTTTGTGTTGATGTCTTATGAAGGATTCCATCTCTTTGGAACTGTTTTTCAAAAAAAAAATTGTTGTTGATATTCACATCTGGTGAAACTGTTTTTGGTTTCATCATTTTGTTCTGTAGATTATGGATTCTGTTCTCGCACTTGTATGTCACAAAGAAGATTGTTTAACTCTTCGTATTGGCCTCCAAGAGTCTTTTGCTAATTTGAAGACTAGTATATGCTCAAGTTGGTGTGAATTCTCTCCTCCTTTATGGAAATTTTTCACATGGTTGATGATCAGCAAAAGGTCATTCATTCTGATTTTGATCTTCAATGTTTGGCTCTATTTTTGTATAATAAAGAAGGGATTATGGAGTTACTCGTAAGTCACAAAGCTGAGAGTTCTGGTTCAATAAGTTCAGGAATTATAGTTTTGATGACCAGCCACAAAGTTCTGGAATTATACCTTTTGAGAAGCCACGGATTGATTATGATGTTCCAGATAAAATTAAGGAACCGTTGAAGTCTGCTCACTGGTTACATCTTTTTCAAGGAGTTGAACAGTTGTTTCCGGGAGGTGTTGAACAAGTTCGTTGTGATTTACAGAAGTATCACGCAGCAGCTGGTTATGAATACACGGTATATAGGAATGAGAAGTTGAGGATTGGTGCACGTTGTGCTAATAAGAACAAAGAGGAGAAATGTGACTGGCATTTATATGTTGTGTCTGTTGATGGTGTTGTAGGAAGTCCTTTTATTATCAAGGAACTAAATAATCAGCATACTTGTGTTGGTGGATTTGTTAACATGCCACGGATATCGAAGAAACTAGTTAGTAGCTTGATTATTGATGAAATTAAACAGGATCCTAATAAGAAAACTAAGCATATTATGGAATCTTTTACGAGAGACTTCGGCTTTGACATTAGTCGTTATTATGCATACGCAGGTAAGAAGCATGCACTGAATACTTCATGGGGAGAGAACGAGAAATCTTTTATGTTCTTGAACTGGTATAAAAACAAGTTGATTGAAACCAATCCTGGTTCTCACGTGGTTTTGGAAGTTGAAGAAGGGACCCATAAATTTCAGAGGATTTTATCTGTTTTGAAGCTTGTAGTCGTGGATTCAATTTCTGTCGTCCTGTATTATTCGTTGATGCGGCTCACTTGAAAAGCAAGTACCTTGGTCATATGATGGCAGCAACAGGTCTAACCGGAAATGATGGTAAGGTTTTTATCATTTTTTTATGTTGGTTTCATCATTTTTTTATGTTGGTTTCATCATTTTTTATGTTTGGTTTTCATCGCATCTTATGCTTGTGTTATGCTTTCTGTTCATGTTACAGAAATCTTCCCTCTTGCTTATGGTGTGGTTTCATCGGAGAATGAAGCGAACTGGAAATGGTTTTTGGATAATTTGAAGAAAGTCCTTTCTCCTTTGCGACCAAAGCTTACTTTTGTGAGTGATCGAGGTATTGGATTGGTAACACAAATTCCTATTGTTTTTCCTGAGGCTTTTCATGGTTGGTGCTACTGGCATATGGAATGCAATATCAATACATGCTTACCAAGAGTTGCAAAGTTTATAACAATATGTATTGGGACTGTTTAAGAAATGTGCGTATGCTTCTAGTCATAAAGAATTTTTCAGAGAATTGGGATAAGTTGAGGAAGGTTCAAAATCAGAATTTCAAGACTATCTAAGTAGAGCTCCTCTTGATAAATGACAAGTTTTTTTCTCAAGGGTCGACGATATGGTAGGTTGTGTTCAAATATTGCTGAGAGTTTCAATGGTTCGGTCGTTGAAGAGAGAGAGAATCCTATAGCCATCATGGTTGATGAGATCAGGGTGAAGCTAATGGACCAAATGTGTACGTCGCGAAACGGCGAGGACTCTGCTAACTTAATGAAATGGCGTCAAACTTATGTCCAGAATATGAAACTCTCTCACGACAAAAAGATGCATGGATGTAACTACCCTCACCAAGTCGTCGGAATATGTGTTTGAAGTTCATGCTTCATTAACACAGACTGTTGATTTGAAAAGAAGAACATGTTCTTGCAACCGTTGGCGTATTGACGGTTTTCCCGTGTGCCCATGCTGTCCATTGCATCATAGTGAATGGAGAAGATCCTACATTATGTTGAGGCATACTTTACAGTAAAATTATACCAAGAATCGTATAAACATGCAATCAATCCTGTTCCCACAGTCGAAAAGCCCGTGACAGTGTCGCCGAAATCGATGGTTTTTGGTCCGAATAATGGACCACAACCAGGACGTCCATCGAATAAGAAGAGGATTCCTAATACAGGTTCAGTTGTCAATAAGAAGATGAGAACCTGTAGTTCCTGCAAGGTTTTGACAACCCATAATAAACGGACATGCCCTTCTCGTCAGATTTCATGAGAACTTGTAGTCATTTCGACTAGACTACAATATGTGGTTCCTGCAAGTCATCGAATTTTACTCTTAGTTTCGTTTGCTAGACTACAATATGTGTTTCATTTACTATTTCAGATTTTTGTTTTAGAAGTTAATATGCTGCAAGTGTTTTCATTTTATATTTTGTCTAAGAATAATAAGTTTGATTAAGTTTAAGTTTTTCAGAATTTTTACAGGCCTTTATAGTTTGGTGTAACCGAATCAGGTTTCATCTTATTTTGGTGGAACCATTGTTTTACTGTCACTTTTTCTTCTATATTTTTTGACAACACAGTAGATGATGTTTTGTCTACTGTTTATTGGTGCCGCAAATATATGACACATCATTTATGGATAGTTTTTATAAAAATGAGACATCATATTTCTGTAGACATAAGCTTTTAAAAAAATACAACTGAAATAGCACGAAATCGTTTTTTATATAAACTGTAACCGTTTCACAAGTACTTTAAACTTCAACTAAAACTTGAATCTGCAAGAAGAACTGTATGTCAAGGAGTATCATCATTACAATAACCATTTCAAAAGTAATTTAAAATTCAACTAAAACTGAATGTTCAATAGGACGGGCACGACATGCGAGTATTATTCTATATTGTCAAGGAGTATCTTCAACGCCAACTTTGGTCTCATATTATGCACCTTTTCTCGTATATCATCTGTAGACATGTTTCCTTTCAAGAGGCTCTTCATGTAATAGCAAACATGCAGGCCACAATCGTTCCTGAAAAACCAAAACAATGTCTCAATTGTTACAAAGTGACTAGCTGAGAGTGTTCTGATATTAGTATCTATATGTAAAGCATTCGGTTACAAGTGATGTAATGATTTCAAGCATATGCATATGTGAACTATAAACTTCCAAACATAACTTACCCTATTTGTTCACAACATGTAGGGTTGTGCAAAGAGTATGTTGTTGGCTGACTTGCCTGCTGATCACAGGGGAGCTTTGCGTCGTGCTGTGCAAATGCTGATACTATACGTTGTTTCATGCTTTCAGCACTTTTTCTGCATTCCTCTCCCGTGGAAGCCAAGGAGTTGTAGTGATAAAATTCCCCGGTTTCAAAATCAAAAGAAAGCAATGTCCAATGGTTTACATCTCCAAGTGATGTCAGCAACGGAACGAACAAAAACCGCACGCTATAATCCATTTTGTCGATGAAGCCTTCTATTACAGCACCACATTTCTTTCCTAATGAGTGACATGTCTGAAACAAAATACCAGATAAAAGCTCCTTAATTAGTTACAGACATGCAAGTTTGATGAAACCAAACTTTGTTCCATCAAAATTAACCATATAAACAACATCATTTTTTGTTTTCCACAACTATTTTTTATGCCAAAAAATTTACATTAAAGAATTTCGGAGTAAACTTACATAGGCAAATGTGCTTAGAAACACAGCTCTCTGGTACTTTGGAGAACCATCTTGTTTCAACTCATTTTTTTTGATGTTGTTTTGCAGCTTCAAAATGTAGAACTCTATAATGTCTCCTGCGACGTCACCCTCTCTCATCAAATTATCCATCATCTTCCCCGATATATGTAATTGAAGATTTAAATGCTCCCACGCCGTTGACCTGTTAATTTTATTTTTTAAAAAGCTAGTCAATGATGGATAAAAAAAGGAGAAACAATGCATAACTTGGAACAAAATTTTGATGAAACCAGTCTTGGTTACATCAGTTATTTCCCACTTACCTTTCATTGTTCTTTCTGAAAAAAGTGGTCACGAGGGGTTTCTCATTTCTGTTGAGTACTTTCAAGATCTTCAAGTTATCAACTGGTTTCAACTTCACCCCCTGTACTTCCTGCACCTCTTGTTCTCCTTGCACTTACGAGCTGTAACCTTTCTTCTTTTTTTCACACTGGTGTTGTAATCCTGCATTCTGATAGGTGGAACCAAATTCCTTCTGTCTTCCCTCATTCTTGTAACCATGTTACTCATCCTTTGCGCAGCACTGAGTTCTCCCTGTCCTTTCTCTTGACTGTCACACTGCGACAGTCCTAAATCAAATCCAGGTTGTTCATTCTCTAACTCAAGTAAATCATTCGCCATCTTTACAGCTGGGTAGTAGTATACGCTTCCAACATTTGGCTTTGACGACGAACAACCTTTCTTATTGTATTCGTATTCCATTTTCCTGATAACATCTTCATCAATTACAAATTGAGTTTCGTTTTCTTCTTGTTCAATAATTTGCTTCGACGAAGAAGCTTTGCTCATTTCAGATTCCACCCGCTCTGCCACCTTGATATCCTCAACGGTATTTGGAGTCAACTCAGTACCCTCTCCTTCTTGTTCATCATTGGTGACTGGCATCGACGAAGAAGCTTTGCTCATTTCAGATTCCACCCGCTCTGCCACCTTGATATCCTCAACGGTATTTGGAGTCAACTCAGTACCCTCTCCTTCTTGTTCATCATTGGTGACTGGCATCGACGAAGAAGCTTTGCTCATTTCAGATTCAACCCGCTCTGCCACCTTGATATCCTCAGTATTTGGAGTCAACTCAGTACCCTCTCCTTCTTGTTCATTTGGTGACTGGCTTCGATGAAGTAGCTTTCTCCATTTCAGATTCAACCCGCTCCGCCACCTTGATATCCTCGATATTATTTGGAGTCAACTCAGTACCATCTCCTTCTTGTTCATCATCGGTGACTGTCTTCTACGAAGAAGATATGACCTGCTCTTGTTCAGATTCTTGTTGATTTATCATGTTAACATCCCTTGTTATCACCTGCAATATTAAGATACCTAAGTTATTTTATTTTTCATCTTCCTGTGTCAAAACCTAATGCTGTAAAAATCAAAAACTTCTGAAAGAATAAAAAGAACTGGCCAGTTCATCAAACAAACATTAACTTGAAATGATGAAAGCAAATCTGGTTCCATCAAAAGAATGATGGAACCAAATCTGGTTTCATCAAAAAAAATGATGAAATATATAAGAAAATTGTAATATATGCGAGTAATTCAATTGTTACTAAGAAAAATCAAATCTATCTTTGTACCAGTTGTTGTTCCCTGTCCTCGGCATCATATTTTGCCAGCAATGATTCTTCTTCTTTAGAAAGAACATATGTAGTATTGATCCTAAGCTTTTCAATCAATGCTCGCGCAAATTGGTATTTGGCTTTGAAGGAGTTAGCTTCACTGCTAGCACCAACATTTTCTTCATCTTGCACTTTAACCGGCACTTCATTTTCTTCATCTGGCACAACAATTTCCACTTCATCTACGGGATCAGCCAAGCGCATTTCTGATTCGTCATACTGAAGCAAGAATGATCCCTTTCGGTGACCAATATTCTCCTGCAGTACACAAGAAAAATTGGTTTCAGCTAAAAAATTTGATGAATCCAAAACTGGTTTCATCAAAGAAGTAAATCTGAACAAGAAAATATTTACCAAAATTAGTTTAAAATAAAATAGACGACATACCAAGCATAGCATTTTTAATGGTAACAAGTAATGGTAACAACTCATAGCAATAATCTAATAAAACCCTCGAAGATTTCGAATATTGTCTAACAAAAATATCAAATAAAACCCTCGAAGTTATCTAAGAAACAAAAATTCAGCTAGAATTTTTGATGAAACCAAAATTGGTTCCATCAGAAAAGTAAATCTTCTAAGTAAATATTTACCTTAGACCAAAGTTCTGTTTTTTCTTCAAGATTCTCGAAGTTAGACAATACTTGTTGACAGATGTTGCTAAGGTTCCATCTAGCAAACCTCAGATACTTGTCTAGCCCATGCTTTCTTTGTGTGATCTTTGTCATCTCTGCCAACCAATACTGCAAAAAAAAAAAAAATTTCAAATTAATCATCAAAAACAAGTCGCTTATTATTCAACAACCAATATTGAAAAAAAATACTTAAATTATGAAAAAAAGAACAAATCTTAACTTACCAGAGGGTATATTACACAACCAACAACATTTTCTACGTCTGTTCTGTTTGTCATTATCGAATCAAGTACATAGTCATGGAAGACTTCCGGCCAGCACACCTTGTTCATATCAAACACCATATACAAGTACTTTGCTGCGAGAGTCTGCCCATATTTGTTAGGGACAAATACTGAAACCAACAGAAACATTACGAAAAACTTGACAAAGTCATCCGCTCTGGTTTCATCATTTGCGGCTTCCAGCATACGCTTTTCAATATCGGTTTTTTTCGTCTTTTTATTTCCAGCAAAATAATTAGCCACAAAGACGTTAACCTTTTTAACCAGATCTTCATCAATGTCGTCTGCTTCTACATAATTCACCATTTGGAAACCAAAAGTCACAGCAAAATGTTCTGGAATTGTCCGCAAAGTCATTTTCCTTGATCTTGGTAATTTGAAACAATACGGGAGCTTACCATCAAGTCTGTTTTCAATTGTACTTAAAAATATTATTACTGCTTTTGTCTTTTTGATGAGCTCATCTTTGTTCATTACGCCATCATAGAACGGCTCAAAGAAACGCCAGAAAGGACATGATTTAAGAGCTTTCAAATGCAGTTGCTTGTTTTTTATCAACGCCTTAATTTTCACTGCTAGCTCGCATAAATGATGCAATGAGCACCTGTATGGTTCCTTATCTCTTTTTTTACCTATTGTGAAACCAAAATTAAACCATAAGAGAATAATAAATAATAATGATGAAACCATAAGACATACACTTGTAATGATGAAACCATAAGCACGAACAAAGTGATGAAACCATAAGCATAATTGAAACTTGTATGAAACCATAAGATTACGTAACATAGCTCCAATCTCCACAGTTTGAATTCAAATCAACAGCCAATAACAACTCTAGAAGTAAACCAATAACTAAAAATGATGAAACCAATTTTGGGTTTCATTAAGAAACAGAAAATGATATCTGGTTTCATCGCAAATCTGTTACATCATTCTTGCAGACCTAAACCTAACAAATGAAAAGTGATGAAACCAAAAATGGTTTCATCAAAAAGACCATATTATTATGATGTAACAGATTAACAATTGGTTGTAAAATGATGAAACCCAGAATGGTTTCATAAAAAAAAACAGATTATACTTTGGTTTCATCAAATAAACAACAAATGAAATATGGTTTCATCAAATAGAAAAAAAAAATATCTGGTTGCATCAAATATACAAACAATTGAAATATGTTTTCATTTGGTTACATCAAACAAACTGAAATCTAAACCTAAACCAAAGAAACGATGTAACCAAATGAAAATAGAACCTAACCTAAGAAATGAAACCTAAAAGCAAACAGAAAATCAACCCAGAAATCAAATGAAACCTTATAATCTTTTGAATTCAAACTCGAAATCAACTTGAAAGAAAATTCGATTTCTTACCTTTAGGAGATGGTTTCGCTATTTTCTTTAGCTTTTCATCTTTCTTTTTCGCCTGTTGATTTTGTTTCTTCGCCATTTGGGGTTAAAAAATTAGGTCAGATTTTGTAGCAGTGGTTGAAGTACGCAACCATAGAATAAGAGAAGAAGGTAAAATCGAGAAGATGATGACGAATACAGATTGATTTTGAACGATTTTGGCTTAGGGATGAGCAGATTGTTTTGAACGAATATAGGAGCGGATTGATTTTTGAACGAATACAGATTGATTTTGAACGAATACAGGAGCGGAGGTTTTAAGAAATTTTGTCCGTTACGCAGGTTGTAAAGTAATAAATTAGTGGGTCGTTTTCTTTCTCAGTTTCTTTTGGGTTGAATTAGGGGAGGGTAGTTTAGATAGTTTATGATATTTGGGGTTTTTGTATCACTTTTGTTTGGATGGGTTTTTTGTAGATGGGTTATAACCTCTCTGGGGTTTTAACCCGCAGACCGAAAAAAAAAAAAATCAGTGCGGAAATAAAGCTGGGCTGGAATAGTAAAACCTTGGGCTCAAATACTCGGAACTTCACTAGAAAAGTTGCCTCTTATTCTTTTCCTCTCACCTGTAACCAAAAACCCTCAGAAAACACAATTGATGGCTACAGAATCACCAAAATTTCATCACTGAAAGGTAAAACTTCTCCACAAAATTGCTTCAATTCAAGTGAAAATATTTCATGTGGCTCTTTCGTTTTCGTATTTTTTTTAATTTTTGAATTTCAATTGTCGGTGTTTTTCAGCTGTAGTTTCATCCTGCAATAGCTACAAAGAAGAAAAAGAAAAGCTTAACAATGGCGAGCCTTCCTGAAGATATGATCGTCATTATAGTATCGAAGTTACCAGTCAAATCGATCTCTCGTTTCAGGTGTGTGTGCAAACGCTGGTGTGAATTGTTCAAAAACCCTAAGTTTATTAAGACACACCTTCACCATGCTATTGAAAACAACAAGTTTAGTGTCCTGCTTGATACAAATTTCGCGGCTTATTTGATAGGTTCTGATGACGAGAATAGGGGTGTTTATAAAACCATAGATTTTGATTTAACATCCTCCTTGTCTTACCCTATGGCTGTTCGAACTGATCTCCCACAAGATACGTTTCTACCTGGTTATCTACGTATTTATTCATGTGATGGCTTAATCGTCTTATCCACTGGTAGTCGGAAAATGATATGCTTGTGGAATCCATCAACACGAGAATACAAGGATATACCCACACCAACGTCAAATCTAGAAGGCTTCTCCAGATATGGTGTTTGTTACGATTGGAAAATTGATGATTACAAGTTGTTCAAGTTAGTGGCCAATCCAGAATTTAGTATTACCTCTGAAGTTTGGGTTAGTAGATTAGGTTCAAATTCATGGAATAACATTGGAAACTTAAGTTATAATGTGAATCGTAGTAACAATATGTGTGTGAAGCCTTTAAATGGAATTATACATTGGATAGGAGACACTGAAGTTATAGTCTCGTTCGATATAGTTGAAGAGCGAACCAAAGAAATCCAAGTACCCAGTTGCTATCTACACGACTGCAGGTATTCATACGAAGATATGGAAGTGGTCGTCTTGGGAGAGGAACTTTGCCTATCAGTTCATCCAAGCGGTGAGAGCAACATCGAGCTTTGGATAATGAAAGATTATGGAGTTACAGATTCTTGGACCAAAATTTTCAGCCTTTCAAGAGATACAATAAATTTTTATATGTTATTGCCCCTGCATTATCTCAATAAGAATCGCGAGATTCTATTACAGGGTTTACGTTTAGAAGGCAGGGATGCTTTAGTCTCGTATAACCCCAAAAGCGGAAGACTTGTGGCTCTTGATATTCCCGGCATGCCAAAACATTTTAATGCAACTACGTTTGTTGGAAGTCTAGTTTCACTCAATTCAGGTGAATTCGTAAAGGCTTCAAAAATATCTGAGGTGAATACCAGTGCTGGCGCTTACAAGTTCTTTTCGCTGACAGTTGAGCGAGCCATATCGGAATATTGGGAGTTACGAAGTAGGTATGGCCTGCGCCCATTTCTTGTTCTTTCGGCTGTGCTTGGCTCGTTCTCTGCAATTATCTTGCATTTGGTATTTTGGTATCTAGATCCTTCTGCTTGAAATGGTTGAACAAGAGTCCCTGCTATGAAACTGGAAATGGTGGTAGCAGCACATGTTGTCATCATCCACGAAAGAAACAACAAAGGTATTGGTGGTTTATCCTTAGCAGCCACTGAAATAAAAATTACTCCGTTATTTTCTTCTCGTCTTTCCGCTGTATGATTGAAAACTTTCTTTTCTTACTTTTACTCCTTAATTACCCACTTCCGGTGAAGTATTATTCCCAATCCCAACAAGAAAAGTGTGTGGAAATTATCATACTTCGGGGTTTCCACTATTACGTGTCGTGATGACATACTGAATCTTATTGCATCCCCATAGTGGAAGTATTTTGTGCATACAAACTGGCAAGTTGCAAATATAATGTGTTGTAGGGTAAGGCTTTGAGTCTTTAACTTGACTCTGCTTTGCATCACCCATGTATCTTCACTTTTAGTTTCTTGTTGTCCTCAGATGATGTCCAGGAGGAGAAAGATTTGCAGCTTCATCACTATAAGATTTGCAGCTTCATCACTATCTTTTACTGTGCAAAATCATTTGAACATTTAGATTTCAAACGGTTGTGTTGATTGCTCTGTATGATATATGTTTGTTGAATTGCAGTTCTGCAAGCACTCAAAAAATTGTCGATTCAGATAAATTATGGTTTTCTCAAGTATCTTTGTGCCATTTTGACTTTTGAGTGAACTACTTGCACATAATAATGGAATTATATAGTAGGGCACTTAAAAAAACAAGTTCTGGGCAGAAACAGAATTCCGACAAGAAGCCTACAGCCTTATCATATATAGTTGTCACTCCTTTGTTTTAGCAGTAGCTATTTTGCCTCTTCTCTCTAACAGAAGATTTTTTTTTCCTACAGTCTACAGATTTGAACTTCCTTGTTGGTCCAAACTTGTATGAAGCTAACTGGTTAGACTTGGTAAAATTATTGGTTCAATGTGCTGAAATATAGTGTCCAATGACAAAGGAGTTCTAGGCTGAATATTTGAAAGAAGCGAAGAAAAGACAGGTCCTTTTAGATCTATGTTTACTTTGGTTCTGAAAGTCAGAAAGAGATTATAAGATGTTTTCTACTACCATGATTTGTTTTGGTTCTACTACTTAGTTTTGCCGAAACTGTCAGTGCCAATTGGTGATCTTAGATTCAATTTTTTTCCAGTACAAATAGTTTCTGCATTTGGCATTTATACCTCTTTAAGGATAATGCGTCATCTCCGTTCACGAGTCAGTTAAATATTTGAGTTCAATTACTTCTGAAGGGGTAATGTGAAATCTCCTTTTATGAATGGGTCTGATATTTGAAGTTCACTTGGCTGTTTTCACTGATTGATTTTGCACGCCGTATTTCTTATGGTAGTTTTTATAGTGATGAATCGAAATAAGTTCTGAGCAAGTTTCTGATATGGTTTCATGAACAACAACAAGGTGATAAGATAATGTTTTGCTGACAACCTTTTTGCGCTTACGCAGTATGCCCGGAAAAGGTTTTCTTATTTTATCAACAAGGGGTAATGTGATAAGGTTTTCTTGTTGAGCTTACATTCTTAATGTGGAAGTTGCTTCATCTCCAATCGGTATCATATTGGTCTAGGGTGTACTAATCGCCCGTCTCAGAGAAAATGATTTTTTTTTAGTTTAGTTTAGCTTATTTTTAGGTAAAAGTAAAACTAAAGAGTAAAAATATCATTTTTTTCTGGAACAGATATAGTACTTGCTGAAGCTCCACCGCATCCTAATCGGTGAACCATGGACTCGACCCAAATGATTCAACCAGTTGACTTCTTCACTTTTTCTTCACTTAAAAGTGTGGGTCCGAAGATGCGACTTTCTTCTCCGTTTTTTTAAACGTTCACATAGCTATCTTGATGTCGGGTAAAGTCGAAGTACTCTAGAAGAAGACTTCAAGACTACGATACGACAATTGTCAACAAAGCGGTTGAAGTGTAACGGGTAACCCATAGAGAAGACTGACCTAAATCATCATGACAATGGGAAAATGTCCTACTTTCCTTTACCGGTAATAGAGTTGTTGAGATGTGAAGTGCTCACCACAATGAGGTTCAGGATTTTTTGATCTTCGTAGAAAAACAAATGAAAATTAGAGGGCTTGTTTGAATTCTTCAATATATATATATACAAGTATATTTTTTTATGCTTCAATTTATTTATTTATTATGGAATTGTTAATGTAATTGAAGAAGTAATTCTCCAAAGAATTCTAGAGATGGATCATGTTTTTATAATTTAAAATTAGAATCTTGTCGATGGCGTTTCATTTTTTTTCCTTCTTTTATGCTTTCAAGCCAAATAGGATATAGGATTTTTTAATGTTTAAAAAACAAAATGAAAAATAAACATGACTAGGTTGGTGCTTATGTCACTTATTTGGGGCTTATCAAATTTGCTTTCCCACTCCACTAAATTATTATGGGCAACCAAACTTCTTAAAAATACTAATTTACTCCCAAATTAGTTCTTAAAACTGTCCCAAAATACCCCTCACAATATACCTCTTAAAATATAACCTTATTCAATTTTTAAAAATGGCTCACCTTCTGAAAAGTGGAAGCAACTAGCACAAGTTGTTTCCAGAAGTGGACAAAACTAGCACAAATTGTTTCAAGAAGTGAATGCAACTTTATCCAAGTTGCTTTCAAAAAGTGGAAGCAACTTTCTCGGGTTGAATCATTTATAACATTCTCACATTAAATATCATTCCAATAAAGAAAAAAACAAGATTTCTAACCGGGGTACCAGATTAAGTAGGGGTGCACCAAAATCAAGATAAGACAAAACAGGTTTTCATATAAAACGAAACAAGTTTTGCCTTTGCTTGGTACACACCTAATTAACCTGGCACCTCATTAGCAGCCTTGAAAAAAAATGCATAAATGAGTTATGAAGCCATAACAAAAGATGGATAACAATTCATACAGTAGTATTTTGATTTGTGCATCCACTAATTTAATTATGTAATGTTCATGCATCCACTAATTTAATTATGTAACCATTGAAACGATAACATTCCAATAAAAAATATGTATCACGCGTTATAAAATCGGCGACATTTAGCTTTTATTCGGTCAGTCACCCATCGTGGCAGCGGTGTTCTAATAGATAGTGGTCATTATTTTAGTTAAAAACAAATCCTCCAAAAACAAAAAACGTTGGAAAAGATACATTCTTCACTAAAACATTATTGAACTTTTATTTCATTATTACTAATGCGTTTACCAAGAGTTTGGCACTAGCAATGCAAAAGTTGTTCTGATTCAGAGAAAAACAGAAAAGAAGATAAAAGTTGTAAAAGGTTCGACTTTCTGTTCTACGGCATAAGCAGAAGACAAAAGACAAAAGACTTGTAAATAGGGTTTTTCCTGTGATGCGGCTCAGGTGTAAATCTTCCGCCAAGCAAAAGCTGCAATCATTGTGATTAAATCTTTCATAAAGCAGAAAACAAGACTTGTAAATAGGGTTTCTCCTATAATGTGGCTCAGGTGTTCTTCTGCCAAGCAAAAGCTGCAATCATTGAATATTTCGACAACCAATCCTCTCCATCGAGAGATCCCCTGACCTGGTCGCATTAAAAAGGATAAAGAAAAATATTTATAACCAGCTACAGGATAATCCATAAATAAGCTCAGACAAGAGCAAGATACTCATTTGACAATTAAAAATCCGTAACCAAGAAAAAATAAATGACGGTTTCTACTTCTAATAACTTACAACAGGTGCATTCAGAAATAATAGGTAATAGGTTTAACAACACGTCAGTTTCTACACTAGAAACACACCAGGATTAAAACTCCAGTACCAGTCACCCATATAAGCAAATTTATCAATAATGCATAACAAGACCAACATACAATCAGCGGTAACAAAAGGAAACTAGGTCATGGCCCTCAAGAATAAGGCATTATTTATTTTTTTGAACTGTGAGCAAGGCATTATTGAAACATTGTTGTCATTAAAAAAAGATCGTCTTTAAAAATGAGACGCTTAACAGAACAAAATGCAATATATATATAGTTTCATGATTCTTTGACGTGATCAACGCCAATTTCTTTATCGCTAAGAAAAATGACGATGTCCACATTTTCTGTTTTGAAGTATACTTTCATTTTACCCTAAATGGTAGAGAAAGGTAACGAATGCATCGAAATCATAGAAAGGGTATCAAATCGGTCATTGACTCGGTGATATAGTAAATTGATAAATCATTTTGCAAATGGTATCTGTTTTTAATATAACTTCGTTAAGTGAGGATATTTACCAAGTATTTCTACTAAATCACCGAACCAAAGTTTGATTTAGTACTCTCTTTTCTTTTTAATTGGAGATATTCAGTCATAATCCATACCAAAACTCGTTACCCTTACGACGAAAATGTTTCTACTAAAATAACTTAATCAAGCAGGGAAGCAAAGATAACTTAATCAAGCAGAGATATATACTTAATGTTTCTACTAAAATTAGTCAAAACCTACTAATAAAGCACTAATGAATCACATTATCACATATCGTCATATACTACTCGTTTCTACAGTATTAGTAGAAACCTACCTTCAAAGCACTAGTGAATCACATTATCACATATCGTCATTGGTACGATTCCAAGTCCAAGAATTCAATTAAAAAAAAAATGGATACCTGATTAATGTTTCCACCTCTTCCTCAAGTCTTTTGTCATCAATCTCATACTCGATTTCCTTTTGTCTTTCCATCGCCTCATCACATTGATTCAAATATTCAGTGTCTCGCGCAGACAACTCATGTCGCGTACCAAATTTCTGCCAACGTTCCTCATCGGCACACTTATGCCTTAAATCACGCGCAAGCTGCTGGTATATCTTTCCATAATCAGGAATCTCGGTCCTTGTTAACACATATCTATAAAATTTCACCTTATTGAATTCCTTCTCTTCCTCCTTCAAAATATATGACCCATTAAATTAACAAAAGAATTAAGAAAAAAGTACAACTAAACAACAGCAACAACAACCTAGCCGTTAGTCCCAAACAAGTTGGGAAAGGCTAGAAAGAAAACACACGTCGAAGTTTCCAAAACATAAACAGAAATCTAGAAGAACAGTACTGCTACCTATAATGCTAACAATAATCTAGATACTAACTAAACTAATAAATCTAGGAGCCAAAGTTCTTAGCTTTAACCTCTAAGTCCTTGATCCTGGGTCGCTAAGCAGAGTCTAGCCTGTAAATGCTACCCCTAAACAAACCTTAACCAAACTCCCTATGTTTTGAATCTAGTACGTGAATAGCTAACTTCCACGCATTTCTGTTTGAAACTAGCTCCTTCGACGCAATCTCTTCCTTTTGAGTGTTTTTTCAATGTTTCCAACTATGTCAATTTTACTTGACCTCCAGCACCGCTTATGATACCAGTTCGCACTGGTGCCTCAAGAGGTCTCCGTTGGAGATGTCATTCTAATTTGATTATATACATATCTTGATTGGTTTGATTATACAGTGGCCCAGTTGGGTTAACTTATCTTGAAACTCCATATTTATTTAGGGCTTGGTTATGCATGCATCATCTGTTATGGCAGCTTTCCCTAACATGTTTGTGCATTGCTGTTCCTTGGATTATTATATATCTCCGTGAGGAAACCTCTTTGTAGTTAACATATCTGAAGACTTCACATGCTTTCTTCTAAACACCCACATTTAAAAATACATGCCACTCGTCTACATGGCTAGTATGGAATTTGCTCTCCTTATATGTTCATGTACGAGTGTCTTCGCCCTAAAAACTCCCATGTACTTCTAGTGGCAACTAAGTAGAATCTGTGATATCCTACTCAAGTATTTCATAAACATCCCCAGAAACAAAAAGTTCTGTTCAGAACTTTTATGAAACATTACTACTGTAGAAAACTTACAATGCACACTACTACTATAGTTTTACAACCATGAACTTTTTCTTTTGTCTATCAATTATCTTACTTACTGATAAAAAAATTTCTATAAATACACTCCCCCCAACCATTTCCATAGTTAAATAACCAGATCTAGCAGAAACATGTTTTTTGGTCTTATAGTAGGTATCATGAGTTAAAATTTAGAGCCGTACTCAGATTACTGGGAACTAAACAGGAACTGGATGATTTGGTCCTAAAATTTGACTCATTACCAATAATAATTCTCGACCTGTAGAATCGTCAGGAAGAACCCCGTCGTTCATTCTTTTATTTGTCTTTTTTTTGGCCGAATATTCAAGTTTATCGGGTCCGGTTCCGGGTTCACTAATTTACGAACTGGACCCGATGTATTGGTACCGGACCCCTAGGTTAAATATGATCTTGAGTCGTTTAGCAGCGAAACTAAAGGCTAGGGCTGGCAATGGATAACCGATATCCGGGATCTGTTTCCGATTATTCGAAATCCTATAGGATTTTATCCATTATATTGGATACCGGATATCCGAATCCGATAAATTATCGGATATGTCCTCTTAACCTATCGGAATCGGATTGGGCTCTATCCGATTGGTTAATATCCGATATCCGATAGGGTAGGGGCGTACTAGTAATTTTCACATACATATTAATCGAGGAGTCGAGAGAAGAGAAGACATTTCTGATTCACTTTTTTTTTCTTCTCTTCTCAGTCTCAGTCTCGCTCCCCCCTATCGATTAATCACTCAGTTCTCACTTCTCCAGTAATTAATCTCTTAATCAGGTATTGATTCGCTCCCCTCTCTATGTTGTTAATGATTTTTGTTCGATTTCTATGTTCAATTCTTATGAAATTAGGGTTTATGTGTTGCAATAAAAAATTAGGGTTACAGATGAAAGATTTGAGATGGGTTTAAACTGAACTGGAATATGAGGTCGAAGAATAACTTACTATTGATAGTTAGGGTTTTAATTTTTCTATATCATCTCGATCTAAATCCCTCCCTCTTCTAGGGTTTACACAACTTCAATTGATTTTCTAGAAAATTTCTTTCTGATTCATGTTTGAATATAAGCCATTGAAGTGATTGAATGATTTCTTGGTCATATTGTTGTTTCTGTTCAGCTAATCTTTTAGATTGATTCGCTTCGATTTGTATTGATCTCTTTTCAGATTGTAACCTCAGTATCATATCCATTACTTCATTTGTTTATTGCAGGATCTCAAGAAAGGTGTTAAAACTCCAGTAGCAGCAAAGAAGAAGAATGTAAGTTGTAATCTTCAAGTGTTAGTATTTTGATTAAAAAAAATGTTGTGAAGTTTAGCCACATGTTGTATTCTCATGTCTCTTAAATATTCTCAATTCATGGATGGCTTTATGGATGTTGTGGATGTGTGATTTGCAGTTCAATTTGTTTGTATTGAACCTTCAACATGTAATAAGAACCATAGGTGTCTTGGTTATGCTATGAGTTGTTGATGTTAAGTACAAAAAAAGTGACAGTAGTCACAGTACCCATAGTTTCTTGGCTTTAGCCTTTAGCTTTGTGTAATTTAAAGAATAATTAGGGATATGTGTTAGAATGTGTAGATTATAGTTTTATTTCAGTATTTCAAATCTTGTTATGTCACTACAGCTAAGTGAATAAGAGCTTATAACACTTACATCATCAAGCAATGTTGCCTTGTGGCTTTCAGATTTTTATGTAAAGTTTATAGTAAATATGTATATGTTATTCTGAAATTTGGGATCATGAATCAATTTCCAACCCAAGCCAACCCCATATGTCAGTCATTGGGTCTTCAAGACAAGGAAGCAATAGGGTAATATACTAATATGAGTTTGTAAAGCTGTAACTTTTAAATGCAATGCCTATGACTATCATGTGAAAAATCATTGTGTTATTTATTGTTTAGTATGAGTTTGTTACCATATAGTGGATTCTATATCAGCCTTTTCTATTTGTGTAGCTTATCATATAGTTGTTGACATGTTGTTTTGCTTACTGAACTGTCCATGTTGTCCATATTATGTTTTAGATTTATAGTTTATGTTCTCAATTTCTCACCATCTCAGTTTATCTTAATATAGTGGTGTGTTGACAAATATGTGTGTGCTGATGAAAAATACAAATTTAAGGGCACAGGTGTTGTAAAGTTAGAGGGGAGGTTGTGAAATAGGGACACACTAAGTGGTGAAAGCTTGGTTACCTCTGTAAATAGGGTTTTCTGCCTTGTTACCTCTGTGAGTCCAGTTTATAAGCATTGTTGGATGAGTAAAATGTATGACTCAGACCTTAAGATTAAAAGGTTTGTTTTTGATATGCTGTCGTTTTTTTGTTAGTGAAAGCCTATCGTCCAGTCTTTACAATATAATGCAGTACTGGTACTATACCTCCAGATTTTGTAGTCACTTATTAGATTGCATATCTTTTGCTTGGTTAACATGTGGGTATGTGTGTTGCATTGTTGTTTATAATGGTGAAAGCTTTGAGGTACTGAAATGTTGGATGTCAGAATTTTCTTATCAATCGATTCTTTGTGATTTGTGAATGCAAATATGGAAATCGTGGACTGAGGTGAAGTTGATGCAATATGCCAGGCAGCCAAGCAAGACCACACTAAGACTGAGAGACATTGTTTTTTTGGCTTTGTTGTAGCCTGTTGTATACTTTCTTTTGCATTCACTAGACTGAGAGTAAATTCTAAACATTGTACTTGTGTGGGTTTATACTTTTCACTGAACATTTTGAACTTAAAAAGATAGACTCTGTTTTTTTTTCAAGTTTTTAGGTTTTTTCCTAGTTACCGGATTTTATCGGATAAAAATCCGATATCCGATAACTTAACCTTAACCTTATCGAATTAGAATTTTTGGTATCCGCCGGATATTATCGGATATCGGATACCCGATAATCCTTAACCTTAACCTTATCGGAACTGCCAATATCCGCGGGATATCTATCCGTTGCCAGCCCTACTAAAGGCAGATCAGTGGTGAGTTAGTCAATAAAAATACAGTCGGTGGAATCAGAGGTAATATAACTACAGTCGGTGGAATCAGAGGTAATATAGGATGGTTCGAAGAACGAATAGATGCATAATATTTGGGAAAATAAACTTAATCAGAAATTGGAGATAGATATAAACCTAAATAATTGAAGACAACAAAAAATAAAAAAATAAGGTACCTGGATGTAGACGAAAGCAGCAGCAAGTAATTAAAGATTTGAAAGTCAAAAAGGGAAATTTTTTAAAAATCAGACCTTGGTTTGAAAGTGTCTACTAGTTTCTCGGTAACCGGGAAAACCCTTGGCATCAGATTTGAAACGCCGAATCCTTTGATTTCCTTCCATGAAACCTAGTGATGTTTCACCTAATGATTTTTTGAAACAAGAATAAGTCTTCTTCAAAATCGATCTCATTGAAGACATCTTTTTATGTTCTCTAATAACAACTCAGGAGAGGCATCTCTACTCTTTTATAGACTGGCAGTAAGCCCGTGAGCGGCCCAGTTTTGTATAAAACCCCTCACTAACTCTGGAGCTTAGCCCGTCAGGTTGACGGTGTTTGGAACATTGTACGGGGTAACTTGATTCGGTAGAATAATTTGTGCAGACAGCAACTGTAAACAGAATTTGGTTTCAATTAAACACCAGGTATTAAATGGGAAATATAAATATTGTGTATATTGAATTAGAACATGAAAATATTGCAGCATCATCACCGTAAGAGGTTTTAAGTAAAGGCAATTATAGCAAAATAGAGGTCCGCCACTATCTAAATAGAATCGAAAAAAATAATTGTAACCGCTTATCGGTTGAATAAAAGTGGTAATCTCTGAAGGGGGAAGGAGCTGGTGACCAATCCAGGAGATGCTCAGCACCAATCAGCGTCAACTCCGAAAGGCTTCTAAAACCCTGATAATCACAAGACCATGTTTGCAAATACTTGTGAGATTGTGAGGTGCGGGAGCTTCGAGCTAAATTAGGTGGTGGTCCACGGTTTATCATCCCTCAATGTCATACTTGGAACACCTTCTCATTATTAGAGTTACGTCACAACTAGCTGTACTCGGGTGGTGGAGTCATTAACCCGCCACGCCAACCGCTCATGACAACACAACATCGTTCATGAACTTCTCAGACATTGTTATTTTCAACCTGCAATGTTCTGTATAGTGTGAAATCATTAAGATAGCTGCCGCCTTCAGCAACTTACACGTACATATATATTGTGATTCACAAGAGTGGATATATTTAGCATGGAACCCTGACAATTTTATCACACAGGCGATGTTCAATAATTCAGAAAGCAATGTGAGATGAGAAAAAGGACATACGTGTTTGATGTACTTGCTGAAACAGGGTGCGACAATCATATAGAGTTATCGTCATTTACCATATTCCTGTGGAAGCCAATTCTGGACTCAGGTCATCCTACCACTTAAATCACCTCAGGTTATGTCACCATATTGCAATGTGTCTTTGGTTTTTTGGTATTCGTGAGTGGTAGTGTGTGTATTTCGTAATAGATCCTTGTTGCTGCCATCTTAAAATTACATCAAAATTACTTAATGACTAGATGTGATTATATGCACGCAAGCGAGCTATGTATAAGGGTGGGGGAAAATGTGTAAGCAATTATATTCTCTATATTTTGTGGTTTGCAATCATTCGGGACTTGACAAGGCCTGAGTTCAGGCATCTTGACCAATTAGGCCTTTCCACAAACATTTGTTGTGCTGCTAACTGCAAAGGTTGATATCATTGCATGTAAGATGTGAAACGACTGTTCAGAAAGTAAGACAGATGTCTTTACAAAAGCAACAGCAAAAAAGACTACAAATCATCGAAATGAGAAAGCAAGACCATCGGACACTCAATATAATCAAAACAAATACTATTAAATGAGGACACGAAACTAAAATTTAGCTAAAGAGGTAGAGGCAGTACCTTTATTAGCAAAACTAAATTTAATACGTGCTGCTCTTGCTTGAGATAATATGGGACGATCCCAAGCTTGCAAGAAGATTGATCATGAACTCACTTGACTAAGGAGGATGAGATAATACCGCATCCACCTTTTCACTTTCAGCCGACGCTGCGACTAAGTGCAAACACAGAACCTGCCACCGTCACTTGAAAGAAACACGACGCCTTCAAGAAAATGGATGACGACAGCGCCTGATCTAAACCGTAGACATTCAGAATTGGGGTACTGGTTCACTGCTACTTGGCGCTTTCAGGTCTTGTGTGTAGTGCTTCTGGTTGATCCCAACTTAGCTGGTGGTGTTCATGCCTGTGAGTTGGTGGTGTTGGTTCTGTGATTATATAGAACGGGCGAGAGAGAAGTGAAGCTGGTATGGTAAAGTAGCAGTCATAGTGGCTGCTAACTCTAGCTACGTTGGTGATGATGGTGGCGGGGGTGGTAGTGGTCGTATGGAGAGTTGTAGTAAGCGAGCGGAAACGAACAGAGTAGGTAAGAGCATCTCTTTCTCTACAATGGTGAAGCCTATACATCATACAATAGATCAAGCTCGAATACCAAGCTTCGTCATTGAATTTCCTCACCTGAGGGCCTTTCCTAGTTAACGCGGCATTTGTGGTTGGGGAACGTGTAGAGGCAACTGTTACCTCCCAGCTGACAGCATTTTTGGCGTAGATGCACAATACTTCAATGTATAACTGGATGCTTGAAGTTTGTTGAATCAACCTTTTCACAACAAAAATAGAAAGGGGGGTTTAGTTTCATCGAAAGTGCATAGCTCATATGACACAAAGGACATAAGATACACTGAACTATAATGTACTTCTAGCACAAGGAAATTAATGTTGCTCTGACTCGAACTACAACTAACAATTTAAACATTTTAACTCAAACAATGCCAGATTCTCTGACTTATTCCACATTTCTCTTTTAAATACACACAAGCGATTAAGATAGTTCGAACATACAATTGTTTTAAAGACTGCTCAAGATCAGGTTAGCTATACGAATTAACAGTTCAAAGCAAATAGCAATCGATCCAAACTTAACATGTATTGCCCATTAAGGAAGGCCTGCAAAAGCTCAAATGTTCACCATTATCAGCGCTACTTAAAAAACATGCATAATTTTAAAATCCTAATTGCAGCAAGTAAAGTATAAACTTACAAGTGAACTGAGGTGAATTATATACATCATTCACTAGGCATAGCAGGTAGTTGATTGTTAACGCTTAAAACTAACTTCATTGGCAAGTATATGTACATTTGATTGCACAAAAATTAAGGTTCTGCTACAGTGGCACCGAATGTGATATATGCAAGTGTCTCGTGTTCTGCACAGTACCATTTGAGATGTACTACGCAATTGCATTATAAGCTGTTAGAGAAGATGATACTTTGCTTCATTTTAGGCTAGGTTTAAATGTCTGAGATCGGCCTTGTTCGCTGTGCAGCCACGTCCCTGGTTTTATCTTGCATTTCCACTTGTTGCCTATTAATTGAAGTTTACTACAACTCTTATTCATGGAGACACTCACTGGCAACCAGCAACCTTCTGCAATTTTGATTGAAATTCTTTCAAACCAAACTTTGGATTGTTACTGCAATAGCGGTGAAAACTCTCTGCATTAGTTACCCAGAATCAAGGGTGGAAAAACCTTATTACTTCCGCGCAATTATAGCAAAACTAATGCAATGAAGCTATGAACACACGCTAAGATTAGGTTGAAAATATCAAATCCATGACGATTTGATGGGTAATAGAAACTAAGAAGCACTGATTACTAATCAGAAGATTGATTTTCGATTTAAAGAGGGGGTATCTGGAGATTGATCAAATCTCGCCAAAGAACAGATCCAAAAACTTATGTGGACTTTTTTATTACATCGAAAAGATGAAGATGATACGACAACTATAAATCTAATCCCTGACTTCGAATCAGAGTAATCAATCGAGTTTTTTTTTTCCTTTTTTTTACAAAACCCTAAAACGCTTTTAAAGATGAAAGATCGAATTAAAAAATGAAGGATGAAATTTACCATTTCCTGGAACTTCGTCTTCATGACCACTAGAACATGTTTTTCTAGCAACAAATCTCGTCGAATGGATCGTTTGCAGAGGGTCTGAAACAGGTTCTTGGGCTAAGGTTTGAGCACGGGAAGTTTCTAGAGAGAGCAGTTGGTGTTTGACGGGATATAGGCGGTCGACAGAGAGATGCCTGGGTGGATTGGTGCTGGGTTAGGGTTCCCACCGAATTTTGAGATCATTACGCGGTGGGCAAACCCAAAAACAGATGAGCAAAACTAAGGGGAAAATTAGGCTAAGGTCGGCGGTGTAATCCGCTGATTTAACCGGGACCAACAGTATTTTTGCGGATAGATGTCTGGACCATTCATTAATGGCTTCAACGCGGTGGACTTTTTGAAATCTAACGGATGATGGGTTAGGTCCGGGTGTAACCTTGAAAATCCGTTTGGACATCCATTTTCCTTAAGTTAAGGACATTTATATAGTTTTAGAAAATACTATAGATAAATTAGGAATCTTTGATGTGTTTGCTTGTGGTGTTGTCCATGACACTTATATATATATATACACTAGGACTTAACTCGTGTCGTAACGGCACAGGCGCTTCGCATTCAATTATTGGAATTCGTAAAGATACGGTTTTGTTACATGCTTTTATAAGGAAACTCAGAACTAAAAAACCGTACGGAACATGGTTACATAATGTATTGTATAATAAGGCTATTAAACAACCATGATTTAATAATTTAGCCATCTAAAAAATCAAGAATTCGAATAAAAACTAATAACATTGGTCCAACAAAATGAAGCCAAAAATCATGACAGAAAAATTCAAGCAAATAAATGCGCACATGCACTAATCAAAATCATGAATTAGATGATATATTAACAACAATTCCATATTTTGTCTTTCACCTTGGGATATAGGAAAAGTGAGAAATTCATAAATTTCTCATTGTTGTGATTCGAGATAAAATCAATTCAAAAAATTATAATTTTAATGGTAAATAATTTCAGATAACGATTATGTCAAAACTGAATATTTTGGTACAGATGAGAAACTGTGCTTCTAGAGTGCTTGTTGCTTCTCGATAACACTACTACAATTTTTGTGTAGATCTAAGTAAGATATAAAACTGTATCACTAAACCATTACAATATTATATCCTATTTTTTTATGATTAATTGAATCATACAATAATCATTCATCTTCACTGGAGCGCTTACGTTTGAATCATCAATGGTCTTCAAATATCGTGTAGATGTAAGTTCATATATTATCTTCAATGTTTTTTGTTAACATCTTGCATCGATAATAGTAACAACATAACATGTTTTCTTGTTCACTTGAAAGATGGCACTGTAAAATCGCAACCCTGGAAATTTTGTTCCTAATCACTTTACATAGATATTTGATGTTGTGGTGGAGAAACGCATTAACTACCAGTCGGCAATTTGGCTAATTGCCATTGGAGTTCTTGCATACGACTATCATAGAAGTTTTGTATCTTCAATGTTTGTGCATTGGTGATGCTAGTCAATGTCCCAACTACATCTGTGAATAACATCAAAGGATGGATTTGTCAAAAGTGAGGGGAAATAATTACGCGCTAAAAACATCTGGTGTATTAGTTGCAATGTTCACCAACCAGAACCCAACAAAACCAATTAAAGAATATTTTTCTTAAAACATTATGTACACTCCAAACACAAAACTATCAATACACTTGTCTTGTGGCAAGCTTTTGTGCGACAATTTCTAATAAAAAGAAGAAAAAAAAGAATATAGGGGGACATCAAACTAAAATCCCTCATCAAAGATTTTTTATATTTTAACTTTTCAATAAAATCCTATATAGATATATAAGAGTGAGTGAACATGAGCAAGACTAAAAAAAACGAAAGCTTAATTTGATTTATGTTGAGAAATAAACCAAGATACTATGAAGAAGACAGGAGGGATCAACAAGTGTTGTTGATACAATAGTATGGATCAACTATGAGAGTTGACAGAATATGGTTGATCAACTGGTACAGTTGACATGAAGTGATGGATCAACAAGAGTTGTTGACCCGCGGTACGATTTTTAGAAGTTTACTTGGGTTGCAAGTATTTATTGTTTTTAGAGTTTTTTTACGTGAGAATTTTCTAGAAGTGTCTTTGTTAGAGTTTGATTAAGTTAGGAAGGTGTTTATTCCTTGAGAGTCAAGTTTGTTAATCATATAAATAGGTTGTTGAGCCATGAGTCGAAACACATCAATTAAGTGAAGTTTTTTTGAATTTTAGTTCTGTGTTATTTTCATTAAGTCTTTGATATCAGATTTACTACATATGGTATCAGAGCACTGGTATAGGGTTCTAGGGTTGTGGGTATGAGAAGTTAAGTTGAAGAAGATGACGAGTTTAAGTTCAATTAAGGTACCTGTGTTTGAAGGTAAGAACTTTGAACATTGGAGGTTGCAGATGGAGAATATATTTACATACCAGGAGGTATAGGACATTGTGAAAGATGGTTATGCTGAACCAGCAGATGGAGTAGTACCAGAAGGAGCTGCGCTAACTCTTTTAACTGAAAACAGATGAAGAATTCTAAAGCTACCTATATTCTTCATCAGGGTATTCATGAATCTATTATGGATAGAGTTATCTATATCAAAGAAGTTAAAAGAGCATGGGATGGTTTGATAAGCTACTACAAGGGATCTGACAAGGTCAAGAAGGTTAGGCTACAAACTTTGAAAAGAAAATATGAACTGTTACAGATGGAGATAACTGAAACAATTTCAGATTTTTTCTCAAAGACACTTAATCTTGTCAATAAGATGAATGCCAATGGTGATATTGTAGAAGACTCAGCCATTGTAGAGAAGATTTTAAGAAGCTTGCCTGAAAAGTTTGAATCAAAAGTTACACATCTATAGAAGAATGCAACACTGTTGCAACAACGACTCTTAATGAGTTATTGGGTTCATTACAAGCTTATGAACAAAGATTGTTGGAGAAGACAGTTGCTGCAAAACAAGTTGAAGAAGCACTTCAAAGTCAAGTAAGCTGGAGAAGCAGTCAAAGAAAACCTAATGTTGGAGGTTTTCAAGGAAGATATAACAATGGAGGGAGATATAATACTGGAGGTTATTAAGGAAGAAAACCAGTTGATAGATAAAAAGTTCAGTGTTAGAACTGTGGAGATTTTGGACACTATGCTCCAGAGTGTCAAAAACCTAGAAAGACTACTGAAAATAATTATAAATCAAACTTCAAAGCTAATATTGCTGAAAGTCAAGAAGAAGAAGCTGAAGAGCAAAAGACTGAAAAGATGCTACTAGCATGTCATACAGCTGAAGAACAACCTCAACTAAAGTGGTATTTAGATACAGGTTGCAACAACCATATGTGTGGAAGAAAATATTTATTTGAAAGTCTAGATGAGTCAGTAAGGTCTACAGTGAAGTTTGGGAATAGTTCAACAATACTAGTTATGGGAAAAGGAAGAATATGAATTGTTCTCAAGAATTTTTCTAAGGCATACATCATGGATGTATTTTATGTTTCAGGTTTACATCAAAACTTTTTGAGTATGGGTCAGCTATCTGAAAGAGGATACTCTATGAATATTTACAATGGTTTGTGCTTCATCAGAGATAGAAGAAGAAGATTGATTGCTAAAGTACAAATGACCAAAAATAGACTATTTTCTTTGAATATTTAGCATTAAAAAGAAAGTTTTTACAGTAGTAGTGTGCACAATGATTCTTGGTTGTGGAATAAGAGAACGGGGCATGTGAACTTTAACAGTTTACTAACCTTAGCAAAGAAAGAGATGGTATCTGTCTTACCTTTTATTGAGATTCCTGAATCAAGATGTGAGAATTGCATTTTTGGCAAACAACATAGAGATCCATTCCCAGTCAACAAAGCTAGAAGAGCTAATCAACAATTGGAGATTGTTCACAGTGATCTGTGTGGTCCTATTGAAGTAACTTCACATGGAGGTAATAATTACTTTATAACTTTCATTGATGATTTTAGTCGAAAGGCATGGGTTTATTTGCTTATACAAAAGAGTGATTCTTTTCAAGATTTTAGAAGTTTCAAAGCTTATGCTGAGAAACAAATTGGTAAGAGTATCAATATTTTGAAAACTGCAAGAACTATAAGATTTGGAAGAGAATGGCATTCAACATCAATTAACTGCAAGATATACACCACAACAGAATGGAGTTGTAGAGAGAAAGAATATAACCATAATGGAGATGGCAAGAACTATAAGAAGAACAAAAGATTTACCAAAGATCTTCTGGAGATATGCAGTTGATATAGCTGTGTACTTACTTAATAGATTTCCTACAAATAGCTTGAGTAATATAACACCAGAAGAAGTTTGGAGAGGTTCAAGACCAAGTGTAAGACATCTAAAAGTTTTTGGATGCATTGCATATGCACATATACCCAAAGAACTTAGAAACAAGTTGGATGACAAGAGTGGAAAGTGTATTCTTGTTGGTTACAGTTCAGTAACCAAAGGTTACAAGTTGTTTAATCCGAAAACTGGAAAGATAATCACAAGTAAAGATGTGATATTTGATGAAGATTCACAATGGAATTGGAATAGTGGATCAACAAACAATGTTGATCCAAATTTTGGGTCAACAAGGAATGTTGACCCACATACTGGATCAACAATGAATGTGATCCACACACTGGATCAACAAGGAATGTTGATCCACCAGCTGCTGTCAGAACAGTTCCTATTGTAGTTGAAGAAGAAGTGCAGATTCAAGGCAATGTTAAAGAACATCATGAAGAAGCAAGAACAGAAGCAGTACCACAACAAGAAACTACAAGACCAAGAAGAAAATATGTTATACCTTCTAGGTTGAATGATTATGTATTATCAAGAGATGATGAATGAAATGGTGAGGGTACCCAAATATACCTCAAGCCAAAACTTTTCCTACCTATAAGTCCTTTCTCCGAAAGTGATTGTCTATGGACTGAGACGAGAAAATACAATTAATAGGTTCACACTTTGTGTGATCGTCTATGGATACGAGATCGAGAAAATACAAGAACGAAGTATGTTTACTTGATACAAAGGTTCGGACTTAACCAAACACAATAGGATTGCTTATCAAGTAAATATGAATTAACATTTATGTAATTTACTTTAATTATAATAAAACAATCATAATGCGGAAAATAAAAGTAAATGACACAGCAAGATTTTGTTAACGAGGAAATCGTAAATGCAGAAAAACCCCGCGACCTAGTCCAGAATTGAATACTCTCAGGATTAAGCCGCTACACAAAATTACACCTAACTTCGTATAGTTGAGACCAAGTACCTAACTCTATAGTATACCTAGTTCCGTTTGTATTCTCACGCCTACGACTTGTGAATAAGTCACGTACTTGGAACAATCCCTTTGGTTCGTATTCCAAACAGTAAAGGAACAATAAATATGTTTGGTATCAACTCTATTCAACCAAGTGATATGAGTCAGACAAAGGCTCTTCCGTTTATCTCTACATAAACTCCTTCGTCGGGTCTAGATCTATCTTATGTTCAATCACCCAAAGGTAATTGGTTAAGATTAAGCCAATCAATACCTTTAATCATAAGAAAACGTATTGATGCCGATATACTCAATTAATCAATCCAATCTACCACAAGGATAAACCGATTATTAATTGGATCCTCTTTTCCCAAACAAGTATTGTGCACACCAAAGATTATAAAACCCAAGTCAGATCTTCTATATCTTCTTTGTCTTCAAAACTTCTTAAAATCTTCAATAAACACCTGCACACAATCACTTGAATCTCTTGTGATCAACCACGCACAAACCGGATTCTGTTAACAATGGATTATCACAAGATCGTCTATAGAACTAACGACAGTCTAAAGATCCATGTCGAACCTCTGATCTAGTTTGAGTGAATCTTATACCATAAAATAATGTTGTCAAGAATAAACAGACTAGGTGTAATCAGATTTCAACCACAGTTAGTCAATCAAATCAATTGAAAACAAAGATAAACCACAATTATCTAGTTTCCCACCAACAGGTCATGCTAGAGCTTCTCAATCCTAAAGAAGACTTTAAAACGAGCGGTCGTAAGAGATTTCACCTAATTAGATTACTCTCCTCTCTGATAGGCCGCTACACCAGTAACAATGACAAAAGAGTAAGTCAAATGTTACGAAGGATTAGTTTTCTAGAAAGGAAAACTTCGTGTATTTATAGACAAGGAAGTTTGGACACCAAGGAATTTCCAAAACCGAAAATATTCTCAAGATATTCATAAATGCACATATTCGGTTTTCATAATTCCTGGAAATGCTCTGTCCAAAAATAACAATCGAAATCTCTCGAAAAATCTAATTAGTAAATGCACATTACTAATTCCATAATTTCCCTACCAAGATAAATTAATAACCTTAATTAAAAGATTCTTAACTTACTTATGTTTCGATCCTGGGATTTTCTTCCCTTAGCCGTTAAGTAATATCTTTGAACAATTATAGAAATAAACATTCTCAGCACGTGTTCAAAGTTTGTCAACATCTTTACTTTTTAAGTTCTCTTTCACACTTACAACCATGAAACCGATTTACCACACTTCCAAGCAAGTTTAGAATTGGTTCATCTGACTTTCAAGAACTATGTGATTTATCAAACCAACATTCAATCACAATCATGGGTTTACGGTTCTACCAAAAAAAGTTTCGGTTCTACCTGCATGTGAGTACTAGCATAGTCACACTAGCTTCCAAAAATATTCGGTTGACTAGGTACTAGGATCGGTTCCCCACATATATATGGTATCTAACTTATATGTGTTTCACACGTTTACAAGATCTGTTCCCCTTTCTTATGTAAAACTTGTTGCACCCCATACAAGGATCGGTTCTCCTTGATGTACTGCACCCCTTACAAGGATCGGTTCCCCTTCACCCCTTACAAGGATCGGTTCCCCTTTTACCATGGAAGACATAAACTGATACATACCAAGGTGATTAGTTAAGATTGGTTTTACTAATAAAAGTTATACCAATACAAAAGTCAGGCCTTTGTGAACAGTTCTACCAAGAACACAACAAGTTGTGAGCGGTTCTACTTTATCACACATATTGGTTGTTCATAAGATATGCAATGAATAACAAAACCAATAACACCTGTCAATTTCCTTTTCGGTTCAAAAAAACAAGTTTATGAACTTACTTACTTAGAACGCCTGTAAACATTGTTCCCTAGGATGAAATCCCCACCGTATACCCATACATAATCACAATAGCATTCAAATGATTATGGCGATGTCTTATCTACAAAGTTTAATGGTTAAGCATTAAACCTCGTATTATATTCCTTAATACTATGTCTATCTAGATTTCAAATATGCTTCGCAGTTATGTTTTCAATATACAGGACTTGAAAGATACATTAGGGAATGAAACAGTTCAAGTCAAATATCACTAACCTCAAGTGGAAGGATGATTGTTTTCGTTGTAGCTCCTTGCTTCTTCACATCATCAAGACTTCGCAATACTTGTAATGTCTCATATACTAATGCTTTCAAGCTAACCAATACGAAGTTTAACTCTAGTACATAATCAAGCGACTCTTAACATGAGTTTTGGTTCACTAAAATATGACAATCAAACTTGACATACCAACGCTTGGTGGGTTCAACCGAGCAATGATCTAACAATCTCCCCCTTTGTCAATTTTAGTGACAAAACTCTTACATCATATGGATAAACAAATTACAAGAATTCATTACAATCCGCTTGATTCCCGATTCAACATCACAGTAAAACTGCTTACATTCAATCCTTGAAAATGTCGATGTTGACATTATAATAACAAAGGAAACACTCACCCTAAGTAAGATAGGTAGATATTCAATCTGCACGTCTTTCTTATACCAATCAATATGACATGTTACTCCCCCTTAGTCTGTGCTTTCACTCTTTCGTTAGGTATAACATTCAAGAACCAATGTTCTTTTCCCTAGTGATACCAATTAATATAAAATCAATGCCAGTATCACTTGTTTACTCCATATATTTCTCCCCCTTTCTGTCACAAAAATGACAAAGAAACGAAAAAATAAAGGACAACACGAAAAGAATCTTACAAATCTCAGAATAGACTTGCAAACATGTAGAGTTTGGCACGAGGGTTCCACAAATCACGTTCTGATAACCAATATCAAAGTCGAAACTACAAGTAGTTTTATTTTGATATGTTACCAAGGAAAAAATTGCCTGAAATTTTTTTCCCATTTTGTTTAGCAAACCAAAATGACTAATCACATTAATTCCTTTGCTAAACCGATTGTTCAAGAACAACCGCTTAATTCGATAAGACCAAAATAAAGCATAAACTCCATTTTTCTCATCAGTTTCTAATTATCCATATACTTAGACCTTTCAATTTCAACAAACCAAATACTAGCTTAGTTAACTAGCATTTCTTTGTTTAGGCATTCGATTAGACTTGAATAACCGAAACCTCACTTTTGATAAGACAAACTAAGATCAGAATTAACTTAGTTTCTTATCCGGAATCGAATTGGACTAAACAACTCATCCCGTACACATATTATTTCGTTAAGCCATAAATAATTCATACAAACCAATATAAATCAACTTGCAAAATTATTCACCTCAACTGGAAGCAATTGAATAAACATTAGACATTATAAGCACCGCAATTGCAGCTTAATTTTGTAAGCCTAAACCATTGATATTATATAAAATAAAAATACCAAAGGTTTTTCTTAATCGGAACCAATTGAATCACACACACATCAATTGTACCGTAATTTTGTAAGCCTAAATCACTGAAACTATACAAACGCAAGATAACAATAGTTTTTCTTAACTGGAACCAATTGAATCATACACACACACATCAATTGTACCAAAAAATTTGTAAGCCTAAACGATTGATACCACACAATAAAGTAAGATAACAATAGTTTTTCTTAACAGGAATCAATTGAAACACAAATCCACACACACATCATGGAATAAAAATCAATTGAACCCAAATTTCGTTAAGAAAAAGCAACAAATATATATAATATAAACTCGAGCTTTTCTTAAACAGGAAATAATTAACTAACAAGATTGTTACCTCAAATTTCGCATCCACTTCTCCAATATGATTGCATCTTCGTCCAGAGAGAATTGATATCGAAATATCCCCACGTTGTCATCCTTATGCGTTAACAAAAGAATAACAATATACCTCAACCTTTACCATAGAAAGGTTGAAAACCGGTTTGAACTATTGCAAGCAAAAGTTGAAAACCTTCGAAACACATATGCTTTCATGCTAAACCAAAACCGATTCAACATATTGTGATTTTTTCACATATTGTTTCTATCATAACCCCTCATAACACTTTGATAAAGCCTACCTACTAGGGCTAGAAATTAATCCCGCTAAATCAAAAAGTCACCCAAACCATGAGGGTTTACAATATATGAGATCGAATATTAAGGTGGTAAAACCGAAAACACACGTCTCATAAACATACATAGTAATAATATAAAAGCAATTAAGCACAAGCTATGTACACCAAAAAACTATCACAAGAAAATTACTCAAAACAAATAATTTTATTCATAATATTTTTATTCATAATAGACCAATACAATCAATGAAAGAAATCACAAATTGATGTATATTATACTAGATTAAGTATTATAGCAAATAACATAATCTCGAGTGGTGCTTTTGTTGTTCACCGAGGTCTCTTCAGTATTCAAACTCTTAAAGCTTGTCTCTAGGTACTTATCCGCAACCACTTCTTATTTCTCAAGTTTCTCAACTTGAATCTTCATACTAGCTATATCAGCTTTTGTTTCATCAATCTTGTTCTTGAGCCAATCTTGATTTCGAATGGTTATAATGAGATTGGATCTCAATTCCTCAAAGTCTTGGATATATTCAATCATACTATCAGATCGAATCCACTTTGTTTTAATTGGATCTTGAAGGTTGTAAGCCAACAGTCATGACTCATCATGTGATCCCATAGAGCTATCAGAGTCATAATCAGACATAATGCCTTTTTTCTTTCTCTCTGTATTAATTCCTTGACAATCCTTAACCTTTTGGGCTTCCTCCTCATTAGTCTTTGAGACACTGCGAGTTACTGGAGGCATGATCGGTTATAATAGAATATAAAGGATTCCTCAGGGTTTCGAATACAGACAAGATAAAGTTTCTCCTTTTAAAATAGACAACTTTAAGACCTCTGGAAAATCCTAAAATATACTACAATATATTACCTTTCCTTAGTCCGAGAATACTAAGTTGGAAGGTTTATTAAACACATCCGAAAATTCCAAATAACACCTATTTTTTGGAAAAACATGTTAAACATCAATAGTTCTTAGACTTCCATGGATTCACAACAACCCATATACTTTCACAGAATAATTTTCTGATAATCAACTACACAACCAATTGTGCTCCTGTTTTATTGTGCCATTCTCATCAAAAACTATGAGCACGAACAAATGAGAAAGCACAATATTTGATACAACTAAGTTGAGTCGGAGTAAGCTTTTTCCAGCTTACATTGAATATCAGAAACATAGTTCATGTCTCTTCTAGGGAATTTCTGCCCAAAATATTTTCTCCCAATACGATGATCTTTTCTAACTCTAGAGATATGATCATGTGGAGAAAAAGTACTAATGTGAGAATTCTCGGAGATAGCTAGATCTCTCTTAATTCTTTCAATTAGATTTTCATAATATTTTCTCATTCTAAGGACTTCCTTATTATTCACATTAGTGTGATCATCTGAAACAATTATCGGAAAATCCTGATTGCTTCTTTTGGCAGAGATTCGCTCTTTCCCTTCCTTCTGAACACGTTCCTCATCAAAAACAGAACTGTTTCGATATGGGTGTGGAGGACCTTTTTCCAGAAGCAATTATCAACTCTTTCCCCTGACTCCTTTGAGTTGATCTTATTGGGATGTAGTATGACATGTCTTTCTACTGAGGAATAATCTTTCAGTTTTTTAAGACAAGAAACTTCCTTCAAAAATTTTACCACTGTATGTTGAAGAAGTATAAGTTTCCTATCAAGTGACTGAAAATTGTATTTCTTAGAGTCAACACGGAATCGGTTCAAAGTTTCCTCTGGACATGATTTCGTTTGATCATCAGTAGATCTAGAAGCTGGTTTCTCATCCTCTTCTAACTTGATGTAGTTAGGTAAACTACCATCATCTTGATCTTTTTTTATGTGATTAACCCGGTTTTATCATAATCTGTAAAAGTCGAGCAAGGACTTTTAATTTCCTCATCAGAAGAAATCACAACAGAATCATTAGTCAAAATCATAGGACGTGTCTCTTTATCTGTAAGAGATTTACCAAGAGATTCTAATTTGACAGCGAGATCCATTTTCTCTTTGGCTAGACAGTTCAGTTGAATGTCTTTTTCTTTAATCTCCTGCTTTAGAAGATTTGACTCTGTCTTTAAGATAAACACTTTAGAGACAGAGATTGTATAAGCTTTAGGAGTTTTACCAACTCTTTATCAGCATCTTCTTTTTCTTCAGAAAAAGACGTAGATGTTTTCATCACTCCTGGATCGTGAGTCAATGAAGTATTAACATCTTCAATATTTGAGCATTCAAACTCTTGCATAACGTTAACTGAATCAGACATAGATTCAATTCTTATAGGTTGGATCGCACCAAACACAGATTGTTAGATCTTTTCGTGTTTTCCTGCTCTGATACCAATTGAAAAGGCGAGCGTACCCAACTAATCGGTTCACACTTCGTGTGATCGTCTATGGATACAAGATCGAGACAATACAACAACGAAGTATGTTTACTTGATACAAAGGTTCGGACTTAACCAAACACAATAGGATTGCTTATAAAGTAAATAGGAATTAGTGTTTGTGTAATTTATATTAATTATAATAAAACACTTATAATGCGAAAAATAAAAGTAAATGACACGACAATATTTTAACGAGGAAACCGTAAATGCAGAAAAACCCCGCGACCTAGTCCAGAATTGAATACTCTCAGGATTAAGCCGCTACACAAAATTACACCTAACTTCATAAGTTGAGACCAAGTACCTAACTCTATAATATACCTAGTTCTGTTTGTATTCCCACGCCTCAGACTTGAAAATAAGTCACGTACTTGGAACAATCCCTTTGGTTCGTATTCCAAACAGGAAAGGAACAAGAAATCTGTTTGGTATCAACTCTATTCAACCAAGTGATATGAGTCAGACAAAGGTGATAGACACATTTTTGTGTCTAATTTGATCCCAATACTATATATTTTGTCTCTCGATTTTGTACTAATTTTTGGTGTTTTATGTGTTTGTAGGCATTTTTGGGAATAAAACATTTTTGGAAAAATCGGCTCGAAAAGTTTCCCGGGGCACCCATGAAGGGCAATTGTTATTCGGACTCTCACTATTGGTTAGGGCACCTCAGTGGACACCAACTATTCGCACCCCAGTTCAGGAGAGGGGGACACCCTTTCTTCTTCGTTTGAAAAACGATTTTTGGAGGGAAATATTCAACAGTTCAGGAAGAATTTCAATTGGCAAAATGAAGGTGTTGTGGTGCGATTAAATGGCTAAAAATTGGCAGAGAGATGTGATATAGCATAGGGAACACATTATGAGTGGTGAATTCGATCAATTGTGGCTGTAATTCTTGGTTCGATTCACCAAACCCAAAACAGAGCAACACGTATTGTGCTCGAGCTCAAGTGAAGTTATGCTGTGCATGAAGTAGTCTGATGGCGTTGGAAGAGCGATGAGGCGTGAATAAGTCGAACCGGAGCGTGCAGGAAGCAAGTTGACGTGAGAAAATTCTATAAATGGAAATTATTCTCTATTTTTGGCAGCGAGGAATAATCGAATTAAAGAGAGTATATACGCAATCAATTGACGGGATTTTAGCTTCAAAACATTATAAATAAACGCACAAGTTATTGGTAAGGGTTGGAGAGCTTTGGGGGAGAGTTTGGAGTCGAGAGAATCAAAGAAAAAAAACATAGAGAGAGAAAGTTTCTGCTGGTGCGAGAGAGGAAGAACGCGAAGAACAGACTTGTAACAGCAGTCGTTCCTCGCAAGCGTCTGCGACACTCAGTTGTGGGTCGCATTCAACCAGGGAACAACGTTTCGTTTATGTCGCTCTTGTAACGGCAGTGTGTAACGTTTATATGCGTTGCAAACCCGATTATGTTTACATTTTCTCTTGATTGTAAACAACTTTTGAGCATCAATGAATCATTTTGAGAGGTTTTTCATCATGAGTAGCTAAACCCAATCCCAGGGGTGACGGAGGAAGCCTTTCTCGCAATATTTATGTGGTAATTTTTATTTGATTAATTTTTGCAATATTTATATATGATTAATTGCATTGAAAATAAATGATTTAAATGATTTTTATTAATCAAATATATTTTCTCTTGATAATACATGCTTAGTTTTATACTCTTGATGTATTATGCTTGTGATTAATCTTTGATATTTTGAGAATCTGCTTTTGGCAATAGTTAGAATCAAAACAATTATTAAATTTGCATAATAAAAAATAAATAAAATTACATAAATATTGTTGAATGGTGGAATCATCACCCCTATCTTCTCCATAAAATTCACATCACTTTGCTATTTTTTTTGCTTCATTTCTAAAATTTATTTAAATCTAAAAAAAAAATTCCCTTCACAAGTTCGAAAAGAACCCAGTTTTTACCACTATATTACTACAACCATTTGAAAACACATCAATTTTTGGCGTCGCCGACGCGGACCTGTGCTTAGGTAGACTTTTTTTTTAGGTTTATTATTTTTTTTAGAATTGTTTGTTCCTTTTTACGTTTCTTTTTGTCTTTATTTTGCAGGTTCGAAGTGGAACACTAAGGACTTGGAGAGGAAAAAGCTTAAAACGAAAAGCGAAAAGAGAAGAAAAGAAGACAAATAAATTTTTAGGATTTAATTTTTAATTTTTTTTTAGTTCTTTTTTAAATTTTTTTTTAGAGTTGTGTGAGGAAAATTGTAACTTTTTCTTTTTGAACTTTAAATCGGACTTTTGGACTTTCTGTTTTTTTTAACCCTACGGAAGGGTCTTATTATTAATAAAAAAAATATTATTAAATTGTGTGCAGAGAAGGACGGTGATTACAATATCACCTCGGCCCCTCGGGTTCGCACACGGCATAGGAGTCGTGGCCCGAGTCGACTGCAACGGTTCATCCCCCATCTGGTACGAGAGGTAAGTCCAATCGAAACACTCGCGAATCTCCGGCAAGCGAGTTACTGTATTCCTTAAGGTGATAATTGTTTGAGGATGAACCGGACTGTTTTTATTTTCCTAGTAAAGGGAAAGGCCTGGCCTAAACAAGATAAGGGTTCGGATTTCATCACCGCTCCCTTCTTGCCCGCTTTAGGAAAACAAAACCTAACGCGAACCCAAGCTTTAAAATCTGATTAGAAAGAGATCTATAGGGTATCGACCTTGTTAGGAAAAATTTTCGAAGGATATTGGTCACCTTTTAAGCAACTTCAAAGTTCATGATGATTTCTGGGAGTTGAAACAAGCCGCCTTGTAACGCCGGTGAGGCCTTGGGTATCAAAGCTCCATTGAGCTTCCCTCGCCTCAGTTTCATCTCACATTAGCTCGGATTGATCCAGAGGGGTTGCTCAAACTGTAACGAATTCCCCTTCGAGAGATAGAAGCTAGTCTAGAAACAATCTAAGTGGAGCCATCATGCTTTTTGTTTGCTAGAAATCTTTAGGTTTGCTTTGGTAGAGTCGAGTCAGCCTGCTACGTGTTTGCTAGAACCACCTTCCTTGTTAGGATTTTTATTCTTTTTGCATTCTTTTTAGTGTATTCCCAATTTTGCTGAAAGGGCTTGGAAAATAGATACTCTAGGTCGATTGATTAGCGAAAGACCTAATAGTTCTTCTAGTATAAGCAGGGAGCTCGAAGATTCTTCTTTTGAGAGCCCTTTTTTCGGAAATTTCAGTTTTGAGAACTTATCTCTGAGTGACTAAAGTACCCCTAGTACTTCGGTTGTGCCAACAATGACAACTTTGAAAGCTTTGTTAAACCCAACTAGGACCTCTCGTCCGTCATGTATCAAGTTAGCCGGGACTGAGGCAACTTATGAATTGAAACCTGGGACCTTACAGATGCTCCCAATCTGCTTAGGAAAAGAAAATGAAAACCCATAGTTTCATATTAGGGAATTTGAAGAAATTTGTAGTACTCTACGAATTAAAAACCTAGATGATGATGCTCTGAAACTTAGGTTATTCCCCTTTTCCTTAAAAGATAAAGCCAAATCTTGGTTATACAGTTTGCCTCCTGAGTCAATAGAAACCTATGGCCAACTTACATCTGCCTTTTTACAGAAGTTTTTCCCGAGGCACAAAATATCGTCTATTAGGACGCAGATACATACTTTTTCTCAACAAGAGGGGGAATCTTTATATAGATATTTGGAAAGGTTTAATGACTTGTTATCTCAAAGTCCCCAGCATGGTTTAGGAATGGATAGGATAGTTCATATCCTTTATGAGGGTTTAGATTATTCGACAACTACCCTGGTTGAGTCTTTATGTACTGGTGGATTAAAAATAAAACTTTTGAGCAGGCGTGGACATTTTTGAATGAAATCGCCGAAAAGACCCAGCAATGGGAAAATAATAGGGAACCCAAGAAAACAATTCTTCTAAATAAAGGAAATGTTAATAGGGTAGAAGGATCCTATGAGTCTGATGCTAAAATTGCTGCTATATCAAAGAGGTTAGAAGCTTTAGAGTTGGGTCACACTAGTGATAGATTTGAGCCTTTTTGGGAAGCCCATAATATAGAAGAGCAAGCCAATGCTCTCTATAACAACATTAGATTCGAGAACCGTCAGAAGTCTGACCCACACTCAGAAACCTACAACCCTGGTTGGAGAAACCATCCGAATTTCTCTTGGTATAAGGGCCAGAGTCAAGGCCAGTCTAGTAATTCTCAGTTTCCCCCAGGTTTTGGTTATAATAAGAACTCTTCAGGTCAAGCCCAATTCCAGAACCCTTCTGAGAATAGAATACCCATCTCAGAGGAATCTCTTAGTATGTCACAAAAAAGTCAGGAGATGTTCGCACAGACCCAAGATATGTTAATAAAGAACCAGGCTAGTTTTCGAGAGGAAAATAATCAGAATTTTTTAAATTGTAACAAGTCTATTGCTAAGTTAGATCTTCAAATTGGCCAAATGGCTAAGATTCTAGGTGAGAGAGACAATCGGAGTTTTCCTAGTCAGACACAACCTAATCCTAGAGGAGTTCATGAAATAGGAAGAAGATCATCTGATCATGTGAATTCTGTTATAACCCTTAGGAGTGGAAAGAAAGTTGACAACAAGGTTGCCATGACTGATAGTAAACATGTTGTAGTTCACCCGTTTGAGCCAGAGAATGAAAAGACTGATAGAGTCTCTAAAGACACCAATGAGGGTCCTGTTGAGCCCGTCTTTTTCCCCATAGCCCCATTTCCCCAGCTATTAGTACCAACAAAAAGTGAATCCAACTTTAATGACATAATGGAGGTTTTTAATAAAGTTACCATAAACCTTCTGTTACTAGAAGAAATTAGGCAACTACCGGCTTATGCCAAGTTCCTCAAAGATATGTGTACACGAAAGTGAAAGCTTAGTGTCCCTAAAAATACCTTTTTAGCTTGTCATGTAAGTTCGATTATTCAGAACACCACAAATCCTAAGTATAAAGACCCAGGTGCACCTACCATTGCTTGCACGATAGGAAAATACAGGGTAGAAAGAGATTTACTTGACTTAGGAGCCAGTGTGAATCTACTACCATACCATGTGTACTTAAATCTAGGACTTGGTGAATTGAAACCTACCAAGATAACACTCCAGTTAGCTGATAGGTTTGTTAAAAGTCCCCGTGGTGTGATAGAGGATGTTCTTATTGAGGTCGACAAGTTTATTTATCCTGTGGATTTTGTTGTCCTAGATACCCAGCCTATCCCTGACCCAGACAACCAGATACCTGTGATTTTAGGTCGCCCATTCTTAGCTACGTATAATGCAATCATAAACTATTGAAATGATATCATGAATCTATCTTTTGGTAATATGACCATTGATCTGAATATTTTTAATATCAATAAGCTACATTCTGAGCTAGATAACACGTGCATTGAAGAGGTGAACATGATAGGAACCTTAGTTCAGGAGCCATTACCAAACATTGTATCGTAAGATCCGTTAGAGAGTTGTCTATCCCATTTTAGCCTGGATTTCGACGATGATAGCAACATTAAACAAGTAAATTCTCTATTGGATTCTATTCCTGTGTTAGATATTGATATATGGAAAGATAGGTTCGAAACATTACTAGCTTCTGAGTCTGCCTTAATACCTTGTTTAAAAGAGCCTCCTGAGTTGGAGCCTAATTATACATTTTTAGGCTCACCCGAGTCTTTTCCTGTGATTACAACTTACGATTTGGAAAGTGAACAGGAGAATAGGCCAGAGATCATGCTTCAAGAAAATAAGGAAGCTTTAGAGTGGACCATAGCATATATAAAGCAAGTAGAGGATGAACCACCTGTTTATAACTTATAGAAAGCAATCGACCTTTTTCAAGAACCCGATGGTCTAGAAATTAGGAATATTGTGACTAGTCTATGTAGAGACAACCAAAATCCTAAGTTTTGGGGTAGCGAACTAGAAAAATCTCTTGAGTATTTTAAGGACTGGGATGATCCGGAAATTCAAGCAATAATTAGAGGCTTGTCTGAGGGTAGTGATGATTCTTGTGATCGTCAAGTATCCCTAAGTCGAGTCCCTAACTTGGGACTCGAGTCTTGTACGTCTAAGATATTACTAGAGTCTGTTCAGACTCCGCAACCCGATCCTCCTGATGTTGTCCAAGAGGTAACCCAGGTATTAGAGACCCATTTTGCGGATGACTCTAGTTATCGAGACACACATATGAAGCTCAATCATGCAAACCCAGTTGTCTTGACAGAAACCTTAGATGAGGACGTACTCCTTCTGTTCATTTTTCTAATCCAGTCCAGTTGTCTCATACTCGTGTTAGCTCTATTTGGTCTTATGGACCCACAATTGTTTAGACTATTGGTATACGACTTCGGAAGGTGAAAATTCTTTGAGAGGTACTTGATGTCTATCTAATGACTATAAATTTAGCATTTACTGGGAGGCTCCCGCACTCATGTAATTCGGTAATATCCTTCCTTATTTCTTTTCCCTCCAGTGGTATCAATTTCTCCTTGTTCATGCTTTTAGTTTCATCTTTAAAACATTGAGGACAATATTAGATTTAAGTTTGGGGGTGGGGAAGAAACTTTTTGTTAGCTTAAACTCCAGAGCCTAGAAATTTAAGCTTATTAAGGAGGGCACTAACCAATCTAAGTGGATGGAAGCATTTTGGTTTTAGGAGTTGAGGAACCAATCTAACTAGATGGAAACATCAATAGAGTCTATTCATAAAAGCACAGAGCTCAGGTGTTAGAAAAAATATGGTAGTTTCACCATATCCTCGTGATGGAAACATCGAAAGAATCCTGATCACTTCTTTTTGTTTATTTTTACCATTGCTAGGGTGAAATAGAGTGACTGAGATATCAAAAAAAAAAAAGAGACCAGACCACCAGACCAACCGGAATAAATACAATAAAGTCGACCACTGGTACCCTTGTATATGCCACCTGAGTTGACCTAGAGTTAGGATTATCGACCACTGGTTCCCTTGTATATGCCAGTGTGTTGATATTAGTCCAGACCAGTATCTCAGTCCATTAGGATAGGTTCACCTTAGTCAACATCATCCACGTACATCCACCTTCTTAATCTATCCATGTGATTGGTTCACTCCAGTTTATGATGTCCAGAAACTATCTGAGTAGAGCTCTGTCACTTTATATGAATTTTAGTATGCTTGAGTGCAAACTCGTGTACAACAATTGGAATTTCGCATCAGGGTACTTCCTCCTGTAGTCAATAAGTATGCCAACCAAGGAGATTCTTTAGTGCCTTCGAAGGTTCTGCGTTAATAGGTAGGGTCTGGAGTATTGGTTTTTTGGGTACACCTATGGTAAACCCTCCGGAGACAACACTCCGCCACTAGGGCCACCTAGGGGTTCAAATGATTTTCCTTTTTAGAATAAATTTGCTCGAGGACTAGCAAATAATAAGTTTGGGGGTATTTGATAGACACATTTTTGTGTCTAATTTGATCCCAATGCTATATATTTTGTCTCTCGATTTTGTACTAATTTTTGGTGTTTTATGTGTTTGTAGGCATTTTTGAGAATAAAACATTTTTGGAAAAATCGGCTCGAAAAGTTGCCCGGGGCACCCTTGAAGGACAATTGTTATTCGGAGTTTCGGACTCTCACTATTGGTTAAGGGGCACCTCAGTGGACACCTTCTATTCGCACCCCAGTTCAGGATAGGGGGACACCCTTTCTTCTTCGTTTGAAAAACGATTTTTGGCGGGAAATATTCAACAGTTCAGGAAGAATTTCAATTGGCAAAATGAAGGTGTTGTGGTGCGATTCAATGGATAAAAATTGGGAGAGAGATGTGATATAGCATAGGAAACACAGTATGAGTGGTGAATTCGATCAATTTTGGCTGGAAATCTCGGTTCGATTCACCAAACCCAAAACAGAGAAACATGTACTGTGCTCGAGCTCAAGTGAAGTTCTGCTGTGCATGGAGTAGTCTGCTGGAGTTGGAAGAGTGCTGAGGCGTGAATAAGTCGAATGGGAGCGTGAGTAAGCAAGTTGACGTGAGAAAATTCTATAAATGGCAATTATTCTCTATTTTTGGCAACGAGGAATAATCGAATTAAAGAGAGTATATACGCAATCAATTGACGGGATTTTGGCTTCAAAACATATAAATATACGCAAAAGTGATTGGTAAGGATTGGAGAGCTTTGGGGGAGAGTTTGGAGTCGAGAGAATCAAAGAAAAAAAACATACAGAGAGAAAGTTTCTGCTGGTGCGAGAGAGGAAGAACGCGAAGAACAGACTCGCAACAGCAGTCGTTCTTCACAAGCGTCTGCGACACTCATTGTAAAACCCGTCCCAATTTCAAGGCTATTTCCGTCGTTTATAAAAAGGGTATTTTGTAAAAAAAAAAAAAAAGAAAGAAACTTGACATTAACTAGTAGATGTTTAGTTTCATATAAGAGGGCCCAACAATATTATTAGTAGGTGTTTAGTTCATATAAGAGGGCCCAACAATATTATTAGTAGGTGTTTAGTTCATATAAGAGGGCCCAACAATAGTGAGTAGGTTGTTTGGCTAATTGGGCCCAATTTGAATTTGGGCCATGTATACTCAACTTGGTGCCGATCATGAGAAGAGTTTAATTAGGTTAAATTAGTTTCCTGTTAGGTTTAGGGCATGATTAAAAAATAATAAAAAAAAAAAGATAAAAACCAAGCCGCACCTTTGTTTCTCCATCTCATTGTTATTCCTAGCCAGACGAAACAAAAAAAAAAAAAAAGTTCTCCCAGTAGAAAACAAAAAAAAATAATACGGCGGTGATTAGTTCGTAGAATTGGAGCGGCCTTGATATTAGTTGATTATTGATCTCATTACTGTTCTTCCTAAGGATTATTGCTAGCGTTTGAGGTAGGCGCAACACAATAAAAAACCTTCTTTTTATTTAAGTTTCTTTTAATTAATTTTATTTTGTAAGTTTTGATTCATATATGAATGATAATCGATGTTGTGAGTATGATTATGTATGTTGGGCTGCGGTCCATAGATTGTGATTCTTAAAAACAACTTTGATGGGATACGAGATATCCTTGGGAATGGTTTTGTTCCCTAAACCCACGTGGGGCTCCCTGGGGCGAGCGGATTTGATTGATTGATTTGATTGTTCTTATGGATGTGGTGTTTCCATGTGGTTGTGATGCTAATAATCATGTTAGTTGTTTTAAAAAGAATTGAAAATGTTTGATAAAATGTTTTGTTGCTTCTTTTCCTACTGGGTGTCACAACTCACGTCGTTTAATGACAAAAAATTCCAGATTTTATGGCACCACAAGGAGCTAATGGCGGAAAAGCGTAGAGATCGGTTTTGGTGTTATTAGTAGTAGTTTGCATAGGATTTATGATTGAGAATTGTAATAAAATATCATCAACTCTTTTAGATGATTTAATTAGTTATTTATTGGTTATTAAAACTTTAGATATTATTGGGTTAACGTATAACCAATGAAAATAATGTTTTGTTTAGACTACTCTATTTGATTGAATAATGGAAATTTCTGGATCAGATCTGTTTGACTGTCCATAATAATTAGTAGATAATATTTTTTTGTTTCATTTTTTCGTCGTATATGTAAAACTCTTTCAATATGCACATATAAAAATTTTAGAATTTTCTGAGTTCCAGACGTATTTTTTTATCAGTTTTCACTGTACAAAACTCAGACGTTTTCTGTCAGATTCAGCTGTACTGAATTTTATCTATTTTTCAAAATATTCTACGTTATGTTTTAGACTTTCGTGTCTTCTGTAAACTTGAAGATGGTTCTTTTATCTTTTCATCATGGTAGGTCAAAGCTAATTTGACGTTGTGAATGAATTGATATGATTTTTGTAAAACGAACCATCACTGTTTTACGTTTCTGCAGTACAGGTCAACTACTCGTTTGACTATGGTCAAAAGGTCTTTAAGATAAACTAAAAATTATAGAAATTTTATGATTGGAAATATGATAAGTTAGGATTCAGAATATATAATTATAATAATTTATGGATTCGTATTTACGTCCGAAATATTCCTTGAATTACCTGGTGTCTGTTTCTATTTTATGACTCCTCCTTAAAAACGTAACTCTTTTGGATTAAATACAGAACTTTTAACGGTCAAATTAATTTTTAGGATAAATTACATTTCTTTAGGGTTTATGTAAATTAAAAATCACGTCAATCTAACGGTTAGATTTTCTTAAAAGAATTTTTATATGTCCGCTGCAACAGAATTTCTGAATTGAACATAAATAAAGATTAGACAAAGAATTAGTTGTTTGGACTTGGGCCAAGTGTGGAAGTCAGGGCCTGTTATATAAGGTAGCATCTTGGATTTTGGGTTTGGATTTGGGTTTGGAACCCAGGCCCAAAATTCGGGGTGTTACACTCATTTGCGGGTCGATTTCAACCAACGAACATCATTTCGTTTATGTCGCTCTTGTAACGGCAGTGTGTAACGTTTATATGCGTTGCAAACCCGATTATATTTACATTTTCTCTTGATTGTAAACAACTTTTGAGCATCAATGAATCATTTTGAGAGGTTTTTCATCATGAGTAGCTAAACCCAATCCCAGGGGTGACGAAGGAAGCCTTTATCGCAATATTTATGTGGTAATTTTTATTAAATTAATTTTTGCAATATTTATATATGATTAATTGCATTGAAAATAAATGATTTAAATGATTTTTATTAATCAAATATATTTTCTCTTGATAATACATGCTTAGTTTTATACTCTTGATGTATTATGCTTGCGATTAATCTTTGATATTACGATAATCTGCTTTTGGCAATAGTTAGAATCAAAACAATTATTAAATTTGCATAATAAAAAATAAATAAAATTACATAAATATTGTTGAATGGTGGAATCATCACCCCTATCTTCTCCATAAAATTCACATCACTTTGCTATTTTTTGCTTCATTTCCAAAATTTATTTAAATCTAAAAAAAAATTCCCTTCACAAGTTCGAAAAGAACCCAGTTTTTACCACTATATTACTACAACCATTTGAAAACACATCAAAAGGCTCTTACGTTTATCTCAATATAAATTCCTTTGTAGGGTCTAGATCTATCTTATGTTCAATCATCCAAAGGTAATCAGTTAAGATTAAGCCAGTCAATACCTTTAATCACAAGGAAACGTATTGATGCCGATCTACTCAATTAACCAATCCAATCTACCACAAGGATAAACCGATTATTAATTGGATCATCTTTTCCCAAACAAGTATTTTGCACACCAAAGATTATAAAACCCAAGTCAGATCTTCAATATCTTCAAAACTTCTTAAATCTTCAATAAAACCTACACACAATCACTTGAATCTCTTGTGATCAATCATGCCCAGAAACGGAGTCTGTTAACAATGGATTATCACAAGATCGTCTTTATAACTAACAACAGTCTAAAGATCCCTGTCGAACCTCTGATCTAGTTTGAGTGAATCTTATATCAGAAGAGAAGATTCTCAAGAATAAACAAACTAGGTGCAATCAGATTTCAACCACCGTTTGTCAATCAAATCAATCGAAAACAAAGATAAACCGCAGTTATCTAGTTTCCCACCAACGGGTCGTCCTAGAGCTTCTCAATCCCAAAGAAGACTTTAAAATGAGCGGTCGTAAGAGATTTCACCTAATTAGATTACTCTCCTCTCCGATAGGCGGCTACACCAGTAACAATGATAAAAGAGAAAGTCAAATGTTATGAAAGATTAGTTTGCTAGAAAGGAAAACTTCGTGTATTTATATACAAGGAAGTTTGGATACCAAAGAATTTCTAAAACCGAAAATATTCTCAAGATATTCATAAATGCACATATTCGGTTTTCATAATTCCTGGAAATGCTCTGTCCAAAAATAACAATCGAAATCTCTCGAAAAATATAATTAGTAAATGCACATTACTAATTCCATAATTTCCCTACCAAGATAAATTAATAACCTCAATTAAAAGATTCTTAACTTACTAATGTTTCGATCATGAGATTTTCTTCCATTTAGACTTTAAGGAATATCTTTGAACAATTATATAAATAAACATTCTCAGCATGTGTTCAAAGTTTGTCGATATCTTTACTTTGTAAGTTCTCTTTCACACTTATAACCATGAAACCGATTTACCACACTTCCAAATAAGTTTAGAATTGGTTCATATGACTTTCAAGAACTATGTGATTTATCAAACCAACATTCAATCACAATCATGGGTTTACGGTTCTACCAAAACAAGTTTCGGTTCTACCTCCATGTGAGTACTAGCATAGTCACACTAGCTTCCAAAAAGATTCGGTTGACTAGGTACTAGGATCGGTTCCCCACATATATATGGTATCTAACTTATATGTGTTGCACACGTTCAATGATCGGTTCCCCTTTCTTCTGTAAACCTTGATGCACCCCATACAAGGATCGATTCCCCTTGATGTACTGCACCCCTTACAAGGATCGGTTCCCCTTCACCCCTTACAAGGATCGGTTCCCTTTCACCCCTTACTAGGATCGATTTTCCTTTTCCCATGGCAGACATAAACCAATACATACCAAGAAGATTACTTAAGATTGGTTTTACTAATAAAAGTTATACCAATACAAAAGCCATGCCTTTGTGAACAGTTCTACCAAGAACACAACAAGTTGTGAGCAGTTCTAGTTTATCACACATATTGGTTGTTCATAAGATATGCAATGAATAACAAAACCAATAACACCTGGAAATTTCCTTTTCGGTTCACAAAACAAGTTTATGAACTTACTTCCTTAGAACACATGTAAACATTGTTCCCTAGGATTAAATCCTCACCTTATACCCATACATAATCACAATAACATTCAAATGATTATGACGATGTCTTATCTACAAAGTTCAATGGTTAAGCAATAACCTCGTATTGTATTCCTTAATACTATGCCTATCTAGAGTTCAAATATGCTTCGCAGTTATGTTTTCAATATGCACGACTTGAAAGATACGTTAGGGAATGAAACATTTCAAGTCAAATATCACTAACCTCAAGTGGAAGGATGATTGTTGTCGTTGTAGCTCCTTGCTTATTCACATCTTCAAGACTTTGCCATACTTGTAATGTCTCATATCCTAATGCTTTCAAGCTAACCTATACGAAGTTTAACTCTAGTACATAGTCAAGCGAATCTTAACATGAGTTTTGGTTCACTAAAATATGACAACCAAACTTGACATACCAACGCTTGGTGGGTTCAACCGAGCAATGCTCTAAAAATGAAGATATTGATGAGGATGTTGTGAACTTTGCATTATTTGGATATTGTGATCCTGTAACTTTTGAAGATGCATCAACAGAACAAGGTTGGATTCAAGCCATGAATGAAGAGTTGAAGTCAATTGAGAAGAATGATACATGGGAATTAACAGAACTTCCACCAGGAAAGAAGCCAATTGGTGTTAAATGGGTTTATAAAACAAAATACAAGTCAAATGGTGAAGTATATAGACTTAAAGCAAGGTTAGTTTCTAAGGGATATAAACAAAGACAAGGAGTAGATTACTCAGAAGTATTTGCACCAGTTGCAAGACTTGATACAGTAAGAATGATGATTTCTCTAGCTGCACAGAAGCAACGGAAGATTTTTCAGATGGATGTTAAGTCAGCATTCTTGAATGGAGTTTTGGAAGAAGAAGTTTATATTGAACAACCAACAAGCTAAATTATGGAAGGGAAGGAGAATGAAGTATACAAGCTAAACAAAGATTTGTATGGTTTGAAACAAGCACCAAGAGCTTGGTATACAATAATAGATTCTTATTTTCTCAAGAAAGATTTTAAAAGATGTCCACATGAGCATACTTTATATTTGAAAGATGATGGTCTTGGCAATCATATTATAGTGTGTTTATATGTGGATGATCTCATATTTACTGGAAATAGTTCTGAGATGATCAATGAATTCAGGGAGGATATGCTGAAGGTGTTTGAGATGACAGATCTTAGTTTGATGTCATACTTTCTTGGTATTGAAGTACAAAAAACTGAAAGAGGAATTTTTATTAATCAACAAAGGTATGCTGAAGGAATTTTGAAGTGTTTCAAGATGGATAACTGTAATCCAATTTTAACACCAGTAGAAGAAAGACTGAAGTTGACAAAAGATGGATCAGAAGAGATTGTGAATTCAACATATTTTAAAGGTCTTGTTGGATGTTTAAGATATTTGAGTGCGACAAGACCTGATATCATGTATGCAGTTGGGTTGGTTAGTAGGTTTATGGAATCTCCTAGACAATCACATTTACAAGCTGCAAAACGTATTCTGAAATATGTAAAAGGAACAATAAACATGAGAATATTTTATACTGTCTCATAAGATCCAAAATTGGTTGGTTTCACTGATAGTGATTGGTCTGGAGATACAGAAAGTAGAAAAAGTACATCATGTTATGGTTTTCAGTTGGGAACAGGTTTTTTCTCTTGGTCATCTAAGAAGCAACAAGTTGTTGCATTATCTATAACATAAGCTGAGTATATAGCTGCTAGCAATTGTGCTACACAAGCTGTGTGGTTGAGAATGATGCTAAAGTCATTGTTTCAAGAACAGTAAACACCAACAACAATAGTTTGTGATAACAAGTCTACAATTTCATTAACTAAGAATCCTGTGCTTTATGAAAGGAGTAAGCACATTAATATTAAATATCATTACATCAGAGAGCTTGTAAGAAATAAGGAGATAGTTGTGGAGTTTGTTGAGAGTGAAGAGCAAGTGGCAGATATTTTCACCAAGTCTTTGAAGTCTAACACTTTCATTTACTTGTGTGGAAAATTGGGAATTAGTAGTAAAGAGTATCTTGGTTTAAGGGAGGATGTTGAGAAATAAACCAAGATACTATGAAGAAGACAAGAGGGATCAACAAGTGTTGTTGATACAATAGTATGGATCAACTATGAGAGTTGACAGAATGTGGCTGGATCAACTGGTACAGTTGACATGAAGTCAATAGATCAACAAGACTTGTTGACCCGCGGTACAGTTTTTAGAAGTTTACTTGGGTTGCAAGTATTTCTTGTTTTTAGAGTTTGTTTACGTGAGAATTTTCTATAAGTGTCTTTGTTAGAGTTTGATTAAGTTAGGAAGGTGTTTATTCCTTGAGAGTCAAGTTTGTTAATCATATAAATAGGCTGTTGAGCCATGAGCCGAAACACATCAATTAAGTGAAGTTTGTTTGAGTTTTAGTTCTGTGTTCTTTTCATTAAGTCTTTGATATCAGATTTACTACAATTTCTAATATCAAACACAATTAATAAAAGACAAAAAAAGTGAAAGGGTCGATGATAACTGTGTAAAAATTGAATCTTCTAACATATGTATGTTTGTGAACATCACCCTTAGTCACCTATAAGAGATAAACCCATTTTGAACTTCAATGGAATTGATTCATACTATGTACACCCGAAACATAAACTTAAAAATCGGCCATCTATAGAATACTACAAAACCCAATCTAATAAACAGCATAATAAATAAAAATGTTGAAATCGTGGAAAATTATATATACACATAAGCTTAAAATTGAACTATGCCATTGTATTGAGGTTATCCAAATATATTTAAACCTCATATCAAATTAAATATAAGTACAATATACTAAAAATCTAACAAAACCGTTACCTCTACAATCGACTAATTTATATAGGCCTTCCAGCATATATACAAATAATACATCATTTGAATACCCAAAATTTCCAAATCCAAATTAAAAAATAAACAAAATTGAAATAATTGAAAACTTTTATAAAAATACATAAATACAGAAGATGTAGCATAGAGATGATTAACACGAATCTTGAACCTGACAATTTCATGAGAGCTAAGATTATTACAACAAAGAAAAACTTATTAATCTAAATAATGCACGATCACTTTCATTTTATCGAGGATAAATATCAGACACGAATTTATCTTTTGCAAGCACAAATTTGGATTGCCACTTTTATAAGATGACTAAGCCAATACCATAACAGCATGGGCTCAATAAAATATGTACCATGTATTCATTTTTGTACTACCTAAAGTGGCAAAAAAAATTTATATTGTAACCAAGTTTACACGAACTAACACGAAATTAAAATTGTCCACTGCACAAGACCCACCAACATCATAAGAACCACCTACTGCTATTTGTTTTGTACCACCACCGCCCACCATTATTATTTTTCAGTAAATTTATTATTTATTGTTGCGAAAACGATTTGTAACTCCCGATTCTTGTATTCCCATTGCTCCCAATGTTATGTGGCAGCCACGTGGAGTTTTCCCATTATTTCATTTTCGTAAATTTGGATCTAAAAATATTTTGCATTTGTTTTTTTATATAAAAATTATTTTTTTATGATTGAAATTGTGTTGTACTAAAACCTCCCAAAGATTTACAAGAAGTTGAAGGAGAACCTAAAATTATAGGAGTTGCAGGTGGCGATGTAGATACAATTTGAAGTCGTTAATCTTTAGAACCATGAGAAATTGACGTTCATAAGGATATCAGTAATTTCCTTTTTTATGTAGAAAGAAAGTATATGATAAAATTTGATGACGACCGATTGAAGCTATCGGTGGAATCATTTTAAAAACCTAATCCAAGATGATTTTGATTAAGCAACGATGTCTGTGGTAGCGTCTTGGATGCTTCCAAATTTCCTCTGAATCAATTAAAAATGGAGTGAAGTTAGGGGTTGATCCAAAGAGTGCAAAGTATGGATTTCGTCCACCATAACTTTCATATAGGTTTTTCAATAGATTGTTATTATCAATTTGATTGCTAACAAAAAAGTAAAATTGGGTGGACTGGCATATATGGTTAAAAATTAAAGAAAAAAATAATTGAAGTTATGATGATATGATTAGGATTCACAATTAATATCGAATACGTGTAGGGAGAGGAGGAGATTAAGATGAAGAAAATGAGAGAAAACAAAAGGAAAAAAATCACAAAAGCTGGGTGTACAAATCATTTTCGTTATTAATGGACATATATTTATTAGGATCTGTAAATAATGTGATATATATTTATTTAAAAAAACAGTAATCATGAAAGATTAACAGAACATTGATGATATAATTAATAATAAAATTAAGACCATTAGATGTAATTATAACTTTCAATCTCAGACATATAAAAATAAATAAACACAACCGTTGATTTAGCTTTCGGGAAAAAAATGAGGACCACTCTTTATCTTGCCTAAATAAAGAGTTTTGATCGAATTTTTCATTTTGATTTAGACTTTTAGTTTGTTAACTGTGATCAAAGAAAACCGTTGGGTTGTTATTTTCATTTGATCAAATTTTTCCATTTTGATTTAGACTTTTGAGATGGTAACAAGATAATACGTTTGAATTTTTCTCAATTAAAGAATGTATTCATGGGTCAACCGAAACCGTGAATTTATCAATTGAAAGGAAAAATCAGGACTGGTCTTTATCTTTGCTGACGTAGCGAAGCTTCATTTTATAGCACAGTACAAAGAAATAGGCCAAAAAAAATATATATACATAGCTAGGGTACAACCCTTACCATAACGACACATCTCGATAATAAGTAATTTTTATGTATTGATTTTAACTTGTGCCCGTTTGTTTGTAGTAATTATATAACGTGACATTTTGTGGTTTATTTTATTTTTTTGATCTTTCATGTATTTTAACCGAGTTTATGTTATTAATAATACGATCAACCACAAGTTTTAATTTATAATGTTACCTATTTTGTAGCGACACAAAATTAATACAGCCTACTAATAATACAAATATCGATCATACCATCTCAGGTGATTACTTAGGATCGGTTACACTAATTAATAAAAACTAGTCATACCAAATCATAGTTAGGAATTGTGATTAGTTATACCAAGATATATAACAAGTTATGATCGGTTTTACTAACTCACACATATTGGTAATCCAAAGATATACAATGAATAACAATACCAATAAGCCTAGCGATTTCCCTTTCGATTCATAAAACAAGTTCATGAATGTACTTCCTTTAAACAAATGTAAGCATTGTTTCCTGGGATGAAATCTTCACCTTTACCCGTACAAATAATCACAATAATATTCATACGATTATGTCGATGTCATATCTACGAAGTTCAAAAGATAAGCGTTATACTTCGTATTCTAATTCCTTAATATTATGATCATATGATCATGTCTCACTACTAGAGTATAATATTCATTCACAGCTTCGAAGTTATGTTTTCAATACAGCACGACTTCAAAGATAAGTTAGAAATGAAACAGTTCAAGTCAATATTACGAACGTCAAGAGGAAGAATGATGTCGTCGTTTTAGCTCGTTACTTCTTCACATTCTTCAGGTCTTCGAGTAATACTTGTATCTCTCATATTCCTATACTTTCTAGTCTAACATATACGAAGTTGTCTCTAATACATAATCAAGCGACTCTTATATGAGTTTTGATTCATTAAAATATGAAAACCAAATTTGACATACCAACGCTTGGTAGGTTCAACTGAGCTATTCTCTAACAAACACTAGCCGTGAACTTCTTAAGTTTGTTCTAATATAAGGTACAAATTGGTTTCAATTATGTGTATCGTCTAAGCTAAGGCACAAAACATTAAGGTCCAATTCTATATGCTGGTGGAAGATCACAAAAAACAATATAGGATGTTGCGAGATTAACAACGATAAATAATGTTTACAGAAATGATTGACAAGAGTAGCAAAGGGTTACCATGGAATCCATCTCATGCTCAGGTGCGTCTTGGCTTTTTGTTGGCGCAGAGCTCGGAACCATCACTAAACTTTCAGAATTTTGCTCTTCATCATCTTTAAAGTTAGACCCATACTGATCGACAACCACGGGAGAATTGAAATTTTCACTAGAGTTGTCTGAATCTAAGTCTTCAGCCAGAATTCAGAAATAGGTTTTAAGGTTACAGGGGCAAGTCGGAATACATGTCAAATATAATAAAGGAAACAGGCCTCTTAGAAAGGCAAGCCCACCAGCTTTTTCTTAGAAGAATAAGTTTCACCAAGCTCAAAGCACTAGCGTTTTATCAGCGAAAAAGAGGGGCTAGCGACATCTAGGGGTGAGCATAAAAACCGGAACCGCGGATTTGACCCGTATCCGTCCGCAAAATTGCGGGTGAAAACCAATCCGCAAGAGTTATGGACCGGACACGGGTGCATTCTCAAATCCGCACGCGGTGCGGTTACGGTTGCGGTTGGGATTTGATAACCGCGGATTACCCGCACCGTAGGACATATAGGGAATTTAGTAAATGTATTAAGGACAATATGGGAAGTTGGAGTTTGATATATAAACATCTTTAGCTTTCGGTGAAACCTAATAGCATCAGTTTTTTTCGAGAGGAAAAGAGACCTAATAGTCTCAGAGGAAGAGACCTTCGATTCTTCTTCTTCTCTGAGTAAATTAGTTCTCTCATTCATCTTCTTCTCATCACAGATTCACAGTAAATATCCTTCGATTCATCTTCTTCTCATCACAGTAAATTAGTTCTCTCATTCATTCTTCTTCTCTGAGCAGCATCAGCATCAGTAACTGTAAGTAGTTCTCTCATTTTCATTTCTTTTGACTGTCAATGATTATTATATGTTCTAGTGATGTTGATTTCGTTTTAATTGGTTTGGAATTTTCTTAGATGTCAAAATAATTTTGAGTATGTTTGATTTAGGGTTTTCTTAAATTAGTTTTTTCTTCCAGTTTAGAGATTTTGGGTGATTTGGTCGGTAAAGACCATTATCAGTGCTGAAAATTAAACCAGTTGTGGGTGTGGATTGTCTAATTCATGTATGTTATTTATGAAACAAGGTAGATCCACGGATTGGAGAGAAAAATCTTCAGGAGAACAATATTTAAAATCCTTGGGTAGGTGGTGAAGCTTGTATTATCAGTGCTACAATTGTTTGGGTATGATGTTGCTATCTCTGCATTCTGTAACATATCTTCTTATTTGCATTTTGTAATACTGATTTTTTTCCTCCTATGCATGTTGCAAGTCTTTGTAGCCATATATGTACGTAGCTTAGTAGTACAGCTTCTGTGTAAAATGTTATCAAATAGTATACCTTACTAATAAATATGGAAGAATAGTCTTATAGAGAAAAATTGCTGGTGGAGTCATTTAGCTTTAGTTTTCATCGAAATCTCATTCCATGAAGATCTAGTATTATTTTGGTTTGGTCGGTTTTACAATCCAACATTGAAAAGGATATTAATAGCTACTTATAATCCGTACATATGTGATAAACTAAACTTCCTGACGAAGGAAAAATATGGCCTACTGTTGTCGATGGGCAGTATGTGGTTATACCCAGTTTTTCTTAACTTGAGTAAAGCAATGGCATGCATACGAATGAATCCTCCGCTAAAAATGTAGCATCAGTTAAACACCTAGCATTACTCATGCTGCGTAGCACTTGAATGTTACGGAATTCCAAAGTTGTAAGGCAAAAACCAAGTCTACCTATTTGAGTTGACAAAAATATAAATAAAGATTACTAGTAATTAACAAACTAGTAATTTTAACTCCATATATTGCAGTTTTTGGTTCTCAGTTACTCCATCTTTGAGTTGATTTTAACTCTTTTAGTTTATAGATCATTGCATCATTGATCTGTGCTCAAAATTGGCTTCTAGATAAACCAATCAATCTCGAGGAGCTGATAGAAGCGGTTGAAAAAATTGACTTAGGTAAATCTCAAACCTTGCTTCCTTTGTTTTTGCATCTTTCTCTTTGTGATCAGCCTTGCACTAATTAAGTTGATTTCTCAAACCTTGCTATATTTTGATGTGATGCTACAACTTTGGGACCTATGGGGCATAACTTTTTGTGTGCAAATGTGACCTGATCAGTTCATTATAGGGTCTGCGGGCATAACTTTCTATTAGTCTCCTTGGAATTTGATTAGTCATAATCAATCTTAAAACTCTGGCTTGTTGTTCCTCAATGTCGATTGGGTCTGCGGTCTAGTTGTGATCAGCCCTTTTAAATGGTCTTTACTAACCAATGCTGATTGGTTTTTGTTTCTTCTTGTTTATTGCTGCCTTATATCTGCCTTATAGTGTTTACTGATTATCTATAACTCCTCATTTTACAGATGCGGCAGAAATCTTGCAGGAAATTCCAGACATATCTATCACGGATTGAATCCAAGGTCTCTTTTTCAGTTTTTGGCATCAGAGATTCATATGGCTTGGCACCAGACTTGTTGCATTTGAATTACTACTCTTTTGTGTTAGCTGTTAACTATCTTATGTCTATTGTTGCTTTTGAATTACTGAATTATAACTCTTTTGTGTTAAAAAAACGTCTGCACTCTAGTTTGTAACTTTCTAGTTTCTATACTTAGTTTTTTTTGATGATTCTTGTGATCAAATCCGCGGTTAATCCGCAACCGGCCCCGCAAAATCCGCTGATCCGCAAAGGGCAAATCCGCGGATGATTGGGCCGGTCACGGTTTGAATTTCCAAATCCGCAACTTTGACGGTTTGGTTGCGGGTGACCCCTAATCCGCAACCGTCCGTTGCTCACCCCTAGCGACATCCAAATCAACGGTACTCTTACCCAGCATTGAAGGAGATTCAGGTGCATCATGGAAAGAGGATTCGCTAGAACAGGATAAAAATAGATCACCATCAAGGATAAGATTAAGGGAAACTTCAGTACCAGAGATGGCTGCAGGCTCTCGAACGGATAAACTCTCAAAGAATTCAACAACCAGATTAGGATCAGCATGGCCATGGAACCATCCATCTGACTCCAAAAACCCAGGGGAATCAAGACTAGGGTCATATATAGCATCGATTTCACCATTATGAAGTATAGAACAATATTCTATCCTATGGGCTAAATGAAAGCAGTAGATACAAAAGTTATGGTGGAGTTTGTATAAATCAAATTTAACGACATTTATCGCGAACCACCTACAGAAACAATGACTTGTTTAACTAGTAGCCTTTCTACGTTGATCAATGCTTTAATCCTAACAGTGCCATCCTCTAACTAAATGCAATTTTCAGGTCCCTTACACAAGATCAAGCCTACCTTATAAGCTACTTGGGAAACTACCAATTCATTTGGCATATAAGGATGAAGATCATGGATTGAAAACCACGTGGTTATAAAGCGAAGATCACGACAGGGAGTGGAGATTGAAGGGTACCAATCAGTGATAGTGAGAACATCTCCATAGATGAACCAACAGTTGGTCCTTGAAACCCAAGATTTAGTTTCACTTTTTCAAAGATAATGTTAGAATGGTTATTACAAAATCTATAAATGATGAACGTATTGTTTTTCCCCCATGTGAAACGAAGATCCTTGCGAAATCTTCCAAAGAGTAGGTTGAAGTGGTAAACAACCTAGCTAAGATACAATGTTTACCTTCCATTATAGTTGGTTGAGATAACTTAGGGAGAGTAGATAGGTGAGGGCCAATAATGGATTTTGCGGAGTTAATGCTCATAGCAGCGAATTTGGTAAGCATACTAAATCCACCAAAGTAAATGCAAAGATAAAAGAGAGAAGAAGACAAGGAATGGGCAGGGGAATGGGCAGAGAAGAAAAGAAGGAAAACTGCTTTCAAATTAAAGTCAGGGAAGAGAAGGGGATATTCAAACATAAGAACCATACTTCCCAAGAAAATTAAAATAATGAATACACTGACAAGGGATGGCTAAAACCCGCTGGTTTAAATACTGTATGGAACCAGTAAATGTGATATGACAAGGGGTCCAAATCGTATGCCTCAAGAAATTGCATGTACCTTTCTCCCTGCCTATCAGAAAGTAACACGTGTTTGCTTGCTATTAAATTTTCACACCGTTAATCATATTAAACAGAGAAATTCTAAGAAATATTTGACAAAAGGATTTCCCAAGATTATCTCTTCTTTCATTTCAATATCATCAAAGCAAGACCATCATCTTTCTCTGATGGATGCATTTTCGGCACCATCAAATCAATTGCCCCACTAAACTAATAATCGACTAAAGATTGTTCATAACTAGAGAACCCGTTATTCCATCAAAGCCCGAAATTTGTTTGAGCTACAATCACAAGATTTCTAATTACTGACAAAATCATATTTCAAGTTAAGCAATCACAAAACCTTACAAATAACTAACTGTTTAGGGTCACCTTAGATATATTAAGTCATTGATAGGAACTCTTTTAATAGTTTTGGATTTAGACTGGATTAACTTACCATCAGTGTATTCTTTTTATTTGATTTTATTGTAAATCAGGACTTCATAATTTACATTGAAAATATATCAAAATTCAGAAAATTAAGTTAAACGGTGTTAAATCTCAAGACATGTGTTACTGTTTTATAGGCAGGGACAGGGAGACAAAAGCTAGACATGCATACTGCTAGAGGAGTGTTGCTAAATTCAGAAACAAGGAAATAATTGGGATGTGACCTTGTGTGTTAGGTTAAGACTACTACTTAATAAGAGAGATAAATTAAATAGCGAGTGAAAGATTTGAAGACTATCCCTAGCGTGAAAAATGGGACAATAAATGTCGTTACCGAGCCAGAAAGGGAGAAATTTGAGATTTGTTGAATTTATTACGGGTTATCACCTACTAAAATAGGTTTCACTCTAACCAAGAGAAATAAGAGTATCAGGTACTATGCCTAGCATATAGTACACAGTTATGGAACAACAACAATCCTGGACAGCTCTTTTATATTTCTTGGGTGCTCATAGTCATATATGTCCGTACAACTTATGTATATGAGTGACAACCTGTCTGTGATAGACCTGAGTCGATCATGTGTCTGTATATAAATGAGACTCTAATCTCATTTCTAGTGTGTTGTCAATCTTATCTTCTTGTACCATTTCTCTATGGTATCAGAGCCATTTGGTCTGATGACCTTTTTCTTTCAATGCCCTTGAAGCTTCCGCCATTAAAATTATGCAACTTTTCTTGATTTTCTTGCTTTACTTCTCTTCTGTTTTCAATTATAAAATCACAAATTAGTAAAGTTCCACTTCACACAATATTTTGTCTTGTCACTTCTAAGCTTACTTGGAAAGCTTTACTTTTATCTTTGTTCAAACGTTATAATGCTTTAGGTTACATTGATGGATCCAATCCTTGTCCTCTCAAGTAGGGGTGTAAATAATACCCGAAAATACTCGGCCTTCATGTACTTACCCGAGCTTGCCTGTACCCGAAGTAGCTCAAAGCCTGTTTTGGACCGCTATAGGCCACCCGGCCTGGCCTGGATTAATTTATTGGGCGCTCTCGGGCTTTGCAATTAATTATGATGCCCGTCCTGTTGCCCGACTTGAAAGCCTTTTATGTGCCATTAATGATTTAATATCCTCTTTAAAAGACTTAAAAGTTACCATTTTATAATTGTCAATTCTGTGTCAAGAAAAATAAAATATATAGTTGTTTTTATTTATAATTAACATTTTCAAAACAATAATGGTAATATATTTTCTTATTATAAAGTATATTGTACTCTAATTAATTATTTATTATAGGCTAAAATAAAAAATTTGTCATTGTAATTTAAATATAAAATAATACTATCACTTACTGTATACAATGTTAGAAAGGAAAGGATATTGTATTAAAAATAAATAATTTTTTTGAAAACTTAAACTTAAAAAAAGAAGAAAAAAAATTCAAAATAGTGGCATGTCCGACCCGATCTGGCCTGCCCGTATAAAAAGCGGGCTTTGGGCGGTCTTTGGATAGCAAATTATCTACTTTTACCCGGCCTGCGCGGCCTGAATTTGTTTACGGGCTCACAAATATTAAGCCTAGCCAGCTCGGCTGTCTTAGTTTTTGGGTCGGGCGGCCTGGTCTGCCCGAGTTTACACCCCTACTCTCAAGTATGTCTATGCAGTAAGAGGAGCAGATGAAGATCACACTATCAATCCCGAGTATACTCGATGGTATGAAGAAGATCAGATATTAATTCTCTGGATTCAATCAACAATCTCTGAAAGTGTATAATATCTTATGTTGTCGGAGCATCAATATCGTACGAACTAGGGAAACCAATTGAAAAGAGGTTTTCTGCAACTTCTTCAACACATGCGTCAAAATTTGAAGAGAGGTTTTCCCCGGCAGCGACGCCAAAATTTGATCGCAATCATATGCGTCAAAAATAATTCACTTTCTTACTCAACAAAATATAAATGAAGTACAAGGTTAGGAAGGGTTCGTTTCCACATAGAGGCAATTGTTGTTACAAAAATTCTAGTTTCTTAGTAACTAAGGGGGGGTTTTATTTATCAATGCAATAAAAATAATTGAAAGCAATAAAATAATTTGAATAATCAATAAAGAGAAGATATTGGTCACGGGATAGTATCATTCACAAACATGTATTTTCATCAATGACTAGAATTGATATTTTAATCTCTCATTTACTAAAAGTCGTAGGATACCTTGATCGCAAGTTTATCCCGCTAATTCCCTGATTTCATCGCAACCACATTAAAAGATGTATATGTGAATTCTTCCTAGAAAGCAACTTAAAGTGTAAAAACACAATTAAGTTTAACTCCCTAAAAACACTAAGTTTTATCGAATAAGACTAATCAATGCGGACAAACGTGTAAAAGCACTAATCCGTTTTAACAAAAGTTATGATTCACTTGTGACTAATAGGATATATCACTACAAGCACTACCCACAATTATGCTACTTAGAATCAGGGATAAACAAATTTTTCGTATTGAAAACCCTAATATAGCGTTGGAAATGAATGCAAATCGGATTGATTCCGGACTCAACCTAACAAGTACTCAAATCATATAACACTATTAATTGTGAATCATAAACAATAAAGTTGAGAGAAAAACTAATTCATTGAATCAAATATCATTTGTGAAATCCGCTTTCTCTCATAACCAATAATAGTTGTTTAGCTACTCATATCAATGGAGTTCATCATAATCATATTTTGAATAAAGAACATTAAATAAAACAATGAAAGCAAACCCTAGTAGAATCGCCGCTCTCCAAAGCCCAAACTAGGTCCACCAAGTCCATATGTGAGAAAAAACCCAGTCAAAATGTCCCAAAAGTAATGGCCTGGAAAATGGTATTAGTGCCGGAAGTTGAGCGGAGAATAGCTCAGGTTACCGGTAAAGTCAAACCGGCCACCGGTCAAACTTGCCAGATCACCGAGTCAACTCAGTCAAAGAGACCGAGTCAGTGTACGAGTCAGATGAGTTGAGACCGATTCGGAACAGTGATGTCAGATATGAGTCTGTGCTAACTCAGCTAACTTCGCTCTAGTCCCAAGCCACTGCGAAGGCCTAAGCTTCTGCTGCACAATCATTGTTCATCACAGCTAATCCCAGCCAACATGGCTGCTCATTCTCACAGCTGCAGCTTCACCTCCAACCCAGTCTTCTCTGCTCATTATCACACATGAAATGCCAATAAGTCCCAGCACCACCAACAGCTTCACCTGAACTTCCATGCCTTCAATCACTGCCCATCACCTGTATTTCATACATTCACAGCTCTGCCAATTCAACCACTCTGCAACTCCGCTCAACTGCAGCTTCAGTCGCCACTAGCCAACAAACAATCTAATACTGCAGCTGCAACCATGTCCTGTAATCTCACAATCCTAGCACAGCCAACTCTGTCTCAATGCCTTCACTGTCTCAAAATCCAACACAACCAATGCACTTCAGTTCCACCACAGAAGCATATCCAGCTCCAACTGACTGAAGCCATTACTCCAGAGTGGTAGCTTCTGCAACACTGTCACCAACTCCAGTTCCGTTGCAACTGCAGCATCATCCCAGCTCAATGCTGACAACCATTGCAGCAACAAGTCACCACAATCAGTTCATTCTTTGTTCAAACATCTCAGGCCACAGGCTCGTATCACCTTCTCCATCTGAATCTCAAGAAACACCAGCTCATAGTCTTGCATCATCTGTAGCTGCCCCAGTTCACTGCTCAGCTGCAATATTAATAAATCCAACCTGTAGCAACCACACAATCAATTCCATCATCATCTGCAATACTACCAACAAACCAACATCCCTGTAATGTTTTCAGCTGCAACTCATCAGACCACCAATGCCTTATCAAAGCTGCAACTCAGCCAACAAACCACATTCATCCATTGCAGTTCAATCCTGCAGCTCAACATCAGGCCTAGCTCATCTGTCTCAAACATCACCACCTACACAGCTTGTTACCATCTGAGTTTCAGCTCAAATAGTCCCTGTGAAGCTTCAATTCAACCAAACTGGTAGCACAGCTCCATTTCCTCTTCATAGCTCATTCCCTTGTAATCTCAGTTCAACAGCATCATAAAAGCTACCATCCTCAGCATCTCAGTGCCACCAGACATCATCCCTTCTGCAGCGGCATCACATCTCCATATGCAGCTGTATATCCATCCAAAACCCTAACTGTAGTAGTCAAAAAATCAGCTCTCGACCCTGCAACAACAATCAAACAATTGCGACATCTAACTACTTCACAATCTCAGTAAAACCGTCTCAAATTTCTTCCTCATCCTCCTTGAATCAACAGCAACGTCTCCAATTCCCATTGATGGCTCTCAGATTCAATTTCTTTCTCTTTCTCCAATCTTGACTCAAACAGCACCAGCTTCACAGCATTATCAATTCCTCCCTTTCTCTGAATTTCTATCTCCAACTCTGATTCCTCAATGTCCTTCATCCTGTTCATCACTTTCCATCTGCTTGACCTTGTAAACAACAGCACCAGCAACTGCATCTCATAAATTAGCTTTTAACTTCCAGTCCAAACTCAATTTCTGTTGAAACCCATCTCCTGGAAATAAACCCTAACTTCAATTTCTATTAAAACTCAATATCACCAATCTCAATCTTCTCGATCTGTAGCAGCAGAATTCTTCCGTGATTCCTCGTTTAAATCCTTTGTAAACACCACCGAGCTTCATCACCTTCTTCTCTGCAACATCACACTCAAAACCCATATCAATTTCCTCTTTACTTTCTGATTTTCCATTCTGAATCTCCACTGAATAATGTGCCGCCATTCTTTACGGGCGGAGAAAAGAAATAGAAGCTAATGATGAGAGAAAATGAATTCTCTCTGAAGATTAGGTCTTGGTAATGACTGAAACTGTTAAAGGCACCCGGATGTTTTAGATAGGAACTGTCTGAAATGCTAGGTCTGTCAGTCTTAGAGAACTGACTGCCGCGCCTCCTCCTTGGGCCCGTGAATCGATCCTTTTGCTACTTTGCGCTCCAAACGAACACTTTCTTTTCTTCTTTCGAGTTCTTCCACCGACAACATCCGTCTCTTATTTCTCATATTCACTTTCTCTTCAACGTCTCTTCATCACCAAAGTTGTCATGTTTTTCAGACAAATGAATATGCATCACTAAAGCCGACATACTTTTCAGACAGAGATGAAGAAATAAAAGCAAATAATGAGAAATAATCCGCCTCCAACAACATTTGCACCTTTTTTCCTTTTAAGCGACATTTCCTCTTCATTTGTTCCAAAGTACCTAAATACTCAAAAACAAACATAAGATACATAATTTGTAAGAAAAATTAGCAAAGAAAGCATAAACAATAGATAAATATTAAGGTGTTTTAGACACCTATCAAATTCCCCCACACTTAGACTTTGCTAGTCCTCGATCAAATCAAACAAATTCCAAAACATACATACAACTCCGTCTCGTCGAGGGTGCGGTCACACTTAGCACGTATAACAAGCCTTTGAACCCCTAGGTGTCCCTAGTGGACGAGTTTTAGTCTCATTAAGGTTTACAAGAGGTGTACCTACAAAACCTTTACTTCCAAAATCCATCTACCTGTGAAAAGTCTAAAAATGACATTAAACATTTTGTAATTGGCATACTATCAATGATTATAGGAGGAAGTACCCACTTTCAAATCCAATTCATAAATTAGTAAAATATCTTTATCAGAAAGTTGAACACAAACACAATACTCGGAATCGAATCAACCACAATCACATGAAAAGATTAAGAAGATGGATATAGAACGTAGATGGTGGCGGACTGTTGACTAAGGTGAACGGTGTTTCCCATATCTGTCTGAAGGTCTCTGCCAAAATAAACCTAAAAATCCTATTGGATTGAGCTACTGGTCTGATTTCTAATATCAACACAGCTGGCATATATAAGGGAACCAGTGGTCGACAAACTTAATTCTAGATCAATTCACCGACATATACAAGGGAATCAGTGATCGATTTTATTCAACACAATAATAATATTTTTTTTTCTTTTTTTTTGATTCGACAATATGATTGGATCTTTTGGATCCAAGTGCATGATTCTTGTCAGCAGATTACATGGTAATTCCCATGGATCCTGCATTCCACGCTTGTTTAGACGACAGAGACAGGGAGAACACACACATATTGCTATCCAAGTGTCATTTTTTTTTTAAATATATGTACACCATTTGGTCAAATTGGTCTGGTCTCTTTTTTTTTGTAGTAACTCAATCACTCTATTTCATCCTAGCAGTGTTAACAATTCGATGTTTGTGCCCCACCAAATCACTTAGAGAAACAATAGATAAATATGAAAAAAATAGAACATGATATGGTGACGATTCCGAGATATGGTGACAACTAACATGTTATTTATTCTTATATTTTGTTCGTTTTCATATGAATAGACTCTACTAATGGGTTCCTCAACTCCTATGTTTTCATTAGTATAAGGAACAAGTTGCTAGACTTAGTAGTGAATCACCTTTTTTTTTTTTACAAATCTATAAGGAAAACTAACAATGATAAAAAGAGAGTTCTATACAAACACTCCCCCACACTTAAGCCTCACATTGTCCTCAATGTAAAATTTGATCATTCAAAGTAAAATTTAAGGTGGGAAATACCTAATCATGATGTATGACAAGATATCAAAAATTATAACAATAAAGCAAATAAAAACAAGACAAGAAAATAAAATAAAAGGTACGAGATACAAAACCGATGGGTTGCCCCCCACTTACCGCTTGGTTTAAAGTCGCCAGCCCGACTATCTCCTCGCATTCTACGACTCCTCCAGAGGGAGCACTTCCACAAGGTTAACTCCTTCGACGACATCCGAAGAGAAATTCTCATAATATGGTTTCAACTGGTACTCATTCACTTTAAGTTCATTTCCTGTAGCTAAACTAAGAATTTTCACTGCACCATGAGAAAACACATTAGTCACAATAAAAGGTCCAATCCAACGTGACCTTAATTTACCCGGAAACAATTGCAAACGAGAATTAAACAAAAGCACTTTCTGCCCAATGCAAAATTGTTTCTTTGTAATCATACTATCATGAAATGCTTTCGTCTTTTCCTTGTAAATTCGTGAGCTTTCAAATGCATCATTGCGAATCTCCTCTAACTCTTGGAGTTGTAACTTCTTTTTCCTTCCAGCACCATCCAACTCCATATTGCATTGCTTAATAGCCCAAAACGCCTTATGCTCAATTTCTACAAGTAAGCGACAAGGTTTACCATAAACAAGCCTAAAGGAAGACATACCAATAGGTGTCTTGTATGTAGTTCTATAATCCCACAAAGCATCATTGAGTCGCATACTCCAATCTTTCCTTGTTGGATTCACCGTCTTCTCTAGAATGGATTTCACCTCCCGATTGGAAACCTCGACTTTTCCATAAAGTGTTGCAATCCTATGCGACACATTGTACTTCCTTAAAAAGCCTTGCAAGAACCTGTTTTTTTAAGTGTGAACCTCCATCGCTAATTATATCCTTTGGAATTCCAAACCTTGCAAATATATTTGCTTGCACAAAATTTGAAACAACTTTAGAATCATTAGTTGGGGTGGCCTTAGCTTCCACCCATTTCGAGACATAATCCACATCAAGCAAGATATAATAATTTCCACTAGAATTGACAAAAGGGCCCATAAAATAAATTACTTATACATCAAAAACCTCAATAAATTCAATAATAGTTGTGGCATTTGATTTCGAGCACCTAGATTGCCTGTTCTTTTGCACCTATCACATGTAATATAAAATGCATGTGCATCCTTAAAAAAGTTGACCAAAAGAAACCACATTCTAGTACCTTGAGAGCGGTTCTCTTGCTCCCAAAGTGTCCTCCACAAGCATATGAGTGACAAAAAGACAAGATAAAATTAAATTCTGATTCGGAAACGCACCTTCGTATTACTTGGTCAGTACAATGTTTCCATAGGTATGGATCATCCCATATGTATTGGTTTCCTAACTTCTTAAATTTGTCCATCTCAGCACGAGAAAAGTTCTTTGGGATTTGTTTAGAAACTAAGTAATTAACAAATATCAGCGTACCATGGTTCTCCTAAGGCAATTGAGAATAGTTGCTCATTCGGAAAACTTTCACGCAACAGGATAGTTTCCTTGTCCACAGCAAGACGGCTCAAGTGATCCGCAACAGTATTCTCAATTCCTTTCTTGTCTTTGATCTCTATGTCAAATTCTTGCAAGAGTAAAATCCACCGTATGAGCCTCGGTTTCGCCTCTTTCTTTGTAAGCAAGTACCTAAGTCTGCGTGATCAGAAAAGACAACAAATTTTGTACCAATTAGATAAGAGCGAAACTTTTCGAAAGCAAAAACAATAGCTAATAACTCTTTTTCAGTGGTTGTGTAGTTTTGTTGGGCTTCATTGAGCATTATAGAAGCATAATAAATGGCATGGGGTATCTTCCCCACACGCTTCCCAAGCACCGCACCAACCGCATTATCACTAGCATCACACATGAGCTCAAAAGTCTTTCTCAAATCCGGTGGTTTAATGATATGGGCTGAAATCAAAAGTTCTTTCAAACGATTGAATGCCGCTATACACTTTTCATCAAAGTTAAAAACCACATCTTTTTGCAATAAGTTACAAAGTGGTGATGCTATCGTGGAAAAGTCCTTCATGAATCTATGATAAAAACCTGCATAACCAAGAAAAGAACGTATCTCCCTCACCGTAGTGGGGGGGTTAGAGCACGAATAAGGTCTATCTTAGATTTATCGACTTCCAAGCCTTTAGAAGACATGAAATGGCACTTCTCCCAATTTAGCACAAGATTTGTTTCAACACATCATTCAAGGATTAGTGACAAATTGTTCAAGCAAAGATCAAATGAATCACCAAAGACACTAAAGTCATCCATAAACATATCGATTATGTTTTCAACATATTCTGAAAAAAAATACTTACCATACACCTTTGAAAGGTAGCTGGAGCATTGCATAAGACAAAAGGCATCCTTATATAAGCAAAAGTACCGAAGGGACAAGTAAAAGTGGTTTTCTCTTGATCCTCCAGTGCTACCACAATCTGATTGTAACCTGAATAGCCATCAAGGAAGCAATAATAAGAGTGTCAAGCTAAACATTCAAGCATTTGATCAATAAAAGGTAAAGCAAAGTGATCTTTTCTAGTAGTGGCATTCAATTTTCTATAATCAATACAAACCCTCCAACCGGTTTGCGCACGAGTTGGGACAAGTTCGTTCTTATCATTTTCCACCATCGTTACACATGATTTCTTTGGCACTACTTGTACCGGGTTCACCCACTTGCTATCGGATATGGGGTAGATAACACCCACGTCCAAAAGCTTGAGTATCTCCTTTTTCACAACTTCCATCATGGGGGGTTCAAACGACGTTGCGCTTCCCTTGTTGGCTTTGCATCTTCCTCCAAACAGATCTTGTGCATGTAAACGGCAGGGATTATACCCTTGATATCGGCGATTGTCCATCCTATGGCCGTCTTGTACTTCCTTAGCACCTTTAAAAAAATTTCTCCTGTAATTCACTAAGCTCATTAGAAACAATCACGGGTAAATCTTCCTTGTCACCCAAGTACAAGTACTTTAAGTGACTTGGAAGAGGTTTCAATTCTAAATTTGAAGGTTTAACAATAGAAGGCACAAGTTTTTCATCATTGCAAGGTAAATAAGCATATGAAATATTCTTAAGTGCAGATTTTTCTGGTAATGAGTCAAGAGAACCAATGGTTTCTTTAATCTCATCACTATACTCCAGACCATTATCAATATGTGTAGTGAGCACGGTTTTCAAAGTATCAACACCATTCAACTCAAATATTTGTTGCGCTAATGTGTCCATCACATCAATGGAGAAACAAGAGTGGACATCACTAGGATATCTCATCGTCTCGAAAATATTGAAACGTATTATTTCTCCATCAAACTCCATAGTTAACATTCCCTTTTCCACATCAATAATGGTTTTCGCCGTTTTCATGAAGGGACGCCCAAGTAACAATGGAAGAGACGAGTCCGGTGAATCTTCATTCATCTCTAACACACAAAACTCAGCTGGAAATACTAATTGATTAACCTGCACATGAACATCCTCAACAATACCCATTGGGTAGACATTAGAACGATCGACTAATTGCAACACAATTCCAGACTTTTTAAGAGGACCGAGATCAAGTGAATTATACATGGATGCAGACATAAATTAACGGATACAGCTAAATCCAACATAACTTTGTCAAATATAGTGTTACCACTTTTGACGGGAATGTCAAAGCTACCGGGATCCTTGCACTTAAGTGGGAGTTAGTGTTGTAAGATTGCCGAAGCATTCCCCCCCACACTTAGCACTTCCTTTCCTTTGAGCCTTTGCTTATTGGTACACAAGTCCTTCAACACCTTTGCATACTTTGAAACTTGCTTAATAGAATCAATGAGTGGTATGTTCACATGGATCTTTTTAAGAACATCTAAAATCTCCTTTTCTAGTTCCGCCTTTTTGGGATCTGCAAATCTGCGAGGAAAATGTATAGGAGGAACATAAGTAGAAACAAGAGTTTTAGAGTTTGAAGTAGGTACCTCAGAATTTTGGGGAGAATCCTCATTCTTCTCCTCCAAAACAGGTTCCTTTGGATCTTCCTCTTTACCCGAATCAGTAACTTCGGGTTGCACAAGTTGTGTACCACTTCTCAACGTAATTGCATTGACACCCTTTTTTGGGTTGATAGGTTGAGAAGGGAGTTTCCCACCAATTTGTTCCTTCAACTGGTTCAACTCAATAGCCATAAAACCAACTTGAGTTTCCAACTCCTTAACTGTGCTCTCCCTTCTTTGCATAAAAGATTTTAGCAACTCTTGCATACTTGACCCCTGATTTTGAGGTTGTTGTTGTTGTTATGGAAATTGTTGTTACTGAAACTTTTGTTGTTGTGGTTGAAATCCACTCGTACGGTTGAAAGTAGGTTGTTTCACCGCTCCTTGCTTGTTGGCATAACTAAAATTGGGGTAATCTCTCCATCCCGGATTGTAAGTGTTGGAATAGGGATCATACCGTCTTTACTGATTTGGAAAGACCACATTAGCTTGCTCATTGACGTCTTCATACCCTTGAGGAGAACTTGGTATCACCGCGGCTACAACTTGTTGCATCATTGCTGTCATGTTACCCATTTGTTGACGAAGTTTCTCGATTTCGCTAACTTCATTTACTATCCTTAAAAGCACATCCGAACCACGACTCGAAAATTGTTGCGAGTTCGCTGCCATGTTCTCAATCAGCTCTCTAGCTTGTGCCACCTTCTTGTTCACCAGTGCGCCACCACCCGCAACGTCAAGAAGATTCCTATGACTTGTTTGGAGTCCTTAATAAAAGTATTGGATTATCATAGCATCACTGAATTGGTGGTGAGTACATCTTTCCACCAATCTCTTGTATCGTTCCCAACATTCATATAAATATTCTCCCACATTTTACTTCATCCCGCAAATCTCCTTGCGAATTTGAGTAGCCTTTGATGGTGGAAAATATCTCTCTAAAAAGAGTTTCTTCAACCCATTCCATGTTGTGATACTTCCGGAAGGCAAGTAATACAACCAATCCTTAGCACTATCCGCCAAAGAGAATCGAAAAACTTTCAACATTGCACCATCTGTATCAGTATCCGTTGGAAATAAACCCTAACTTCAATTTCTATTAAAACCCAATATCACCAATCTCAATCTTCTCGATTTGTAGCAGCAGAATTCTTCCGTGATTCCTCGTTTAAATCCTTTGTAAACACCACCGAGATTCATCACCTTCTTCTCTGCAACATCACACTCAAAACCCATATCAATTTTCTCTTTACTTTCTGATTTTCCACTCTGAATCTCCTCTGAATAATGTGCCGCGATTCTTTACGAGCGGAGAAAAGAAATATAAGCTAATGACGAGAGAAAATGAATTCTCTCTGAAGATTAGGTACACTTTCTTTTCTTCTTTCGAGTTCTTCCACCGACATCATCCGTCTCTTATTTCTCATATTCACTTCTTATCTTCAACGTATCTTCATCACCAAAGTTGTCATGCTTTTCAGAAAAATGAATATGCATCACTAAAGCCGACATACTTTTCAGACAGAGATGAAGAAATAAAAAAAAAATAATGAGAAATAATCCGACTTCAACAGCATTTGCACCTTTTTGTCTTTTAAGCAACGTTTCCTCTTCTTTAGTTCCAAATGACTCCAAAGTACCTAAATACTCAAAAACAAACATAAGATACATAATTTACAAGAAAACTTAGCAAAGAAAGCATAAACAATAGATAAATATTAAGGTGTTTTAGACACCTATCATCGGAGCATCAACATCGTACGAACTATGGAAACCAATTGAAGAGAGGTTTTCTGCAAACTTCTTCAACATATGTAATTCAGCTTAGAAAGAAATTGTCCAATATCAAACAAGATAAATCCTCTATTACTACTTTTCTTAGTGATACCAAGAAGATACCAGATCTACTTTCTGCTGCTGGATCTACTATTAACAACGGTGAAATGGTAGTAAGTGTTGTCAATGTCCTTAATCCTTCTTTTGATTCCTTTTCTACTTCAATTAGAATTATAAATCCTCCAGTCACTCTAGGAGAACTTGACAATCTTTTATGAAGAGAAGAAATTGTGCTTACTGAGAAATCTAAGCTGTTTACATAATCTGAAGAAGCAAAAGCTTTTGCTTCCTTTAGATCTCGTGCTCGACCACCTTTCATTCAAACACCACCACAGTTGAATCAATTTTCTCACAATTTTCCATCAAGAACCAATTATTCATACAGATCTCCATATCCACAATATCAACCTTTTTCATATAGACCATCATATCCTCAATATTCACCAATTTCATCTCATAAACTTTTCCCGTGAGAAATCCACTACCAAATTCTTATGGTGATAGTACTTCTACTGCAAAAATGACAAAAATTCCTTGTCAAATTTTTCTTAAAGATGGTCATGATGCTCAAGAATGTACCCGTAGAATGAACTTTTCTTATCAAGGAAGAGCAATTCATAGCAACATTCATGTTATGTTGGCCTCTTCAAGTTTAAATGGTGAGAATCCTTGGTATGCAGATTCTGGTGCTACTCAACATATTACTTCAGATATGTCAGATTTCTCTGATTATCAATCCTACAGTGGCAGTGAACAAACTTAAACAACGACTGGTGAAGGTATGAAAATTTCTTCTTTTGGTAATGCTGTTAAGAATTTAATGCATAATCAAATTTTGTTACCTAAGATACTTCATGTTCCTTCAGCTTCATAAAAGTTACTTTCAGTACATAAATTCACAAGTGATAATAACTGTAGTATTACATTTGAAAGTGACAAGCTCTTTGTGAAGGATCTATATTCTGGGAGGAAAATTTTCCAAGGGCAGAGTAAAGATGGAATATATCCCTTTCATTTCACATCACCAACATCACTAACTATGGTTTCTTCTACTCATGGATCAACTACTTATTCTTCTAAAAGTATCACTCCTCGTCTGCTACATAGGAGGCTCGGACATCCCTCCTTTCAATCGTTACACATAATTTGTCATTCTATGTCTTTAAATTTGTTAAATAAACCACTACTCTGTAGTGAGTTTCAGCAAGGAAGGGCTAATAAGCTTCCTTTTAGTTTGTCTACTTCAGTGTCAGATAAACCTTTGTAATTATTGAATATGGACTTGTGGGGACCTAGTCCTGTTCTATATCCAATAATGGATACTCTTACTATTGTAACATCATTGATGATTATAGTAAGTACTGTTGGATCTTTCCAGTAATAAGAAAATCTGATTTTATCAATATTTTTCAATCTTTCAAAAATGAAGTAGAAAATTTCTTTGATCTAAAAATAAAGACTATAAGATCTGATGGCGATCGAGAGTTTATCAACGATGAACTTGGTGCTTTCTTAGCCAATTTTTGCGTTTCTCATCAGTACACGTGTCCATACTCCCCTGAGCAAAATGGAGTTGCCGAATCAAAACACAAGCATCTGGTTGGTCATACAAGAACATTACTTATTCAGTCCAATCTAGCTGATTCTTTTTGGGTTGATGCAATCAAGATCAGCCAACTATCTGGTAAATAAACTTTCAACTGCTTCTTTATCATTTCTGTATCCCTATGAGAATTTAAATGGTACTACACTAAATTATGAAGACTTAAAAGTGTTTGGGTGTGCCTGCTATCCATGGTTGAAGCCTTACACACATTCTAAATTAGAACCAAGGAGCAAACTATGTATCTTTTTTGGGTTATGCTTCCACTCAGAAGGGTTACAGATGTTATGATCCATACTCTAGGAAGGTTTATATCCCGTGCATGTTATTTTTGATGAAGATCATTTTCCTGCTTTTTCCTTCAAGCTTTTCCATACTTCCAAGATTGATTCTCAGCAGTCTCAATATTATCATGATAAAACCACTCAATCATTTACAACATCTTCTTCTACAAAAATGAGTGATGATCCAACTCCACATGAGTCAACAACTACAACTTCTACTGGATCAACAATGATTGTTTCTCCAACTATATCTGACTCAACAACTACAGTTGTCACTACTACTATTGGATCAACAATGACTGTTGATATCTTTGTATCTAGTTCTGCTTCTACAACATCAACTCCACCACCACCAGTGCAGACAATTGTACCAACTCATCAAATGCAGACTAGGGGTAAAAGTGGTATCTTTAAAAATAGGTCATAATTTTCAACTAGATATCCTTTATCTGTGGCTCTATTATCCAAGCTTACTGACTCTATTCCTACATCTTAAAAGCAAGCTATGAACCACCCAAAATGGTTACCTTCCGTGGTTCAAGAACATACAACTCTTCAAGATGCTGGCACTTGGAGTCTTGTTGATCCATCTGAAGCACACAATCTGATTGGATGTAAATGGGTATTCAAGGTTAAACACAATCCAGATGTCACTGTGGAAAGACTTAAATACGGACTGGTTGCTAAAGGTTATCATCATCAAGAGGGCTTGGATTATGTAGAAACTTTCAGTCTTGTTGCCAAACCTACTACTATAAAGCTTGTGTTATCCATTGCAGTACAACATGATTGTCCAGTGAAGCAACTTGATATCAGTAATGCTTTTCTTCATGGAGACCTACAAGAAGTTGTATATATGACACAACCTCCAGGTTTTGAAGATAAAGATAAGCCACATTTTGTTTGCAAGTTTCATAAATCCATCTATGGTGTGAAGCAGGCACCAAGGGACTGGTATGAAAAGTTGATGAACTCTCTTCTTCAAATAGGTTTTAAACCGTCTCACTCTGATACTTCTCTGTGCATTTACAAGGATATCCATACTATCTGCTATATTTTCGTATATGTGGATGACATATTGATTACTGGTTCCTCTTCTGAGTTTTGTGACAAGGTGATTTCTCAACTTACTCTCTCTTTTTCAGTAAAATATTTGGGGCCTCTTCATTATTTTCTAGGACTAGAGGTTAAGAGAAATCATATAGCTATGCACCTTTCTCAAACTAAGTACATTCTAGATCTTTTGAAAAAGACCAATATGCTCACCTCGAATCCTTGTACCACTACTGATATTGCTAATATAAAGTTGAGTAAGCATTATGGTACACCATTACCCGATCCAACTGAATATAGGCCTCTTGTGGGTGCTCTCCAATATGTCACTTGGACCAGACCAGAAATATGTTATGCTGTTAATCAAGTGTGCCAGCATATGAGTCAACCTACAGATGTCCATCTTGTTGCAGCCAAGAGAATTCTCAGATATCTCAAACACACTGTTGATCATGGTATTGTTCTTCAGAAAGGGTTTACAACTCTCTCTTAATTTTCTGATTCTGACTGGGAAGGCAATCCTGATGATAGAAGATCCACCAGTGGGTGCTGTTTTTTTTGGATCATCTCCTATTTCATGGTCCTCCAAGAAACAACCTACAGGTTCTAGGAGTTCCACTGAAGCAGAATACATATTTCTAGCTCATACAACAACAGAAGTCCTTTGGGTTTGTCATATTCTCAAGGACCTTCATGTTTTTCATTCCTCCACCCCTACTATTGGTTGTGAAAATAAAGGTTCTATATCTTTGGTATCCAATCATGTTCACCACAGCAGGATCAAGCATATTGCTCTTGATTTTCACTTCATCAGGAAGCTGGTTGCATTCCTATGCAACAAGTTGAAGGTTCTATCACCAGTTCAACTTGAGGGGGGATAGTACATAATTATGGAACAACAACAATCCTGGAAAGCTCTTTTGTATTTCTTGGGTGCTTATAGCCATATATGTCTTTACATCTTACGTGTATGAGTGACAGCATGTCTGTGATAGACTTGAGGCCGTAATGTGTCTGTATATTACTAAGATTCTAATCTCAGTTCTAGTGTGTTGTCAATCTTATCTTCTTGTACCATTTCTCTAGCATAAAGATCAAATAATAATTGACCGGGTATCTATGGTTTCCCATAAATAAAGTAGTTAAGAATGGAAAATGGTTATAAGATGAAAATAAAGAGATTAAAGCTCGTTGAATATATCAATTGAACCTAGTGGTCAAATTCAAGTTAGACTGAAGTTTTGGGAAAATAAAAGATGTAAACAAGACTCTGAGCCTATACTAATCCGTATCAAAATTGGATGTAGGTAGTTTCAAATATTATTAACCATACGGGTAGAGATGTGACAAATACTGAAATGCCTATATCTGATGCATAGAGTGAAAAGATTGCGGCATTACACAAATCAAGGGAAAACACTACATCGAAGAGCTTTGAAGGACACCAGTTGTAGCATTTCAGAAGAAAATATCCAAAAAAACTGGAAGTTATAGAAGTAAAAAGAGCCAGAAAACGGCCTCCCAACTAGAGGAAGAGATAACCCATAGAGAATAAGGGTAAGTCTGGAATGGTGAGAGCTTTTAAAAGTGCAATAAACATTAGAATTCACTGGTGCATAATCTAAATCTCAGTGAATGCTAAATTTATTTCGGGAGAAGCAAACCTTTTAGGGGGATTTCTGAAAGAAAGCAATGTTCTAAGATATTAGCATTAACCTAAAGATTGCCTTTTAGCCATCAAATAATTCCTAGGAATGCTTTAGTTACTATAACTAGAACAATGCGCTGTAAAATGGTCCAACATCATCACATCCTATTTTAAAATTATGAAGGGTGCGGGATACTATTGGTGATGCAGCCAACAGAGGTGCAGAGGCTAGTGGAGTGTAACGAAGGACTCTACCATCCATTTCTTCCAGCTGGACTAGGGGATCCAGGAGTAGCTAATCATATGGGTGGGTATTAAATCCCTCTAAGATTTGAAGAAGACTATATGGAACATATCGAGGTTGAATATCAGGAACTCCGGCAAGCATGAATCTGCTTAGAATTAAATTATCTACGGTAATCCCTAAATGGTAAATTAAAAATGTAATAAGGTTCTAAGATGGTTTGTAAAGAATGTATAAGGTAATGAATAGAAGAAAAAAGCGAAATGTTATGCTTTAGATTCTTTTTGTATCCGTTTAAGTTCTAACTTAGGTTAATCGCATTTCAAGAGAATCCCTTAAATTAAGTTCATTCAGAACTTAAGTTTTACCCCTAATGGATGCAGATATAGAAGAATCAAGTAGAAAAAATAGAGAAGAATTCAAGATATTATTTTGGGTCTATAAGCATTAATGATTGGTTCTAGTAATAAAATCCATTGTAGTACACCAGTACAAAAAGGGGATTGGTAACAGTTCAGTATAAAAAACGATGACAGTTCACAAATGAACTGTTACAAAATAGTTAGTGGTAAAGCATATGTAACAGTTTATTATCAAAACTGTCATCGTTAATGACCAACAACTGTAACCGTTATTGAACAGCCTTACAATGACAGGTTTTGAAGAAACATGTTACTATATCTCGGTGTATGATAACAGTTGCAAACTGTTACTATTCTCGGGATATTGTAACATGTTTTATATAAACCTGTTATCTAATTAGGAGCTGTTCTTATAATTACGGCCGTCCATTTACTGTGCGGTTATGATTTAAATGAGAATCGATATGTATGTCAAGGGCATCCGTAAAAAATACACTTCTCCCTAACCTCTCGGCTTCGCCTCTCAGCTCCGCTGAAAGCTCCAGAAGAACCTGTAACCCAATCTCTCAATTTCATCACCCATGTTTCTATTCTCGTTAAATAAAAAACCCAATATATCTACAGGAAGATCCCATCTCTTTAATTTTACGCTTCGATCTCTTAGAAAATTCTAGGTCTTTATTTTTGGTTCGACATAGGGATCTCGATCACTCACTATCTCTATTTCTCTGAGATTTTTTGATTTGGATTCGATAAAGGGTTCATCTTTTGTTTTCAATTGCTCTGGATCACACACCATAATTTTTTCGATTTTGTTCTTTTCCAAAGCTTTCTCTCAGTGCAAATTATAAACCGCATGAACTTCATCTTTATTTTCCTTGATTTCTTCCTCTGAGGGAAAATTATGGTCCCCCATCACCTGATTGTGCTCTTGAAGCTGGTTCAAAGGATTTAAAACATGTGATTCTCATATACTACTAGGTACGTGATTTTGGGGTTTTTAGTGAAATCCCTAATTTATAATTTGGTTTTATCTTATTTTCTCTATTGAGGTTGGTTTGCTCTCTTTTTTAACAAGCTGAAGGTTTCATACTTAGCGATTTTGTAGAACAATTCTGCTGGAGTATCCCAGGAACCATTCGGTAATGCTAAAGCAAAGGTACTGTATTCGTCATTCCAATCATCTTAATCTAAGTGAACGCTGGTGCAACTTCCAGTTTTATAATTGGTTCCTAAACTTCTTTTCTCATTTTTCAATTATTAAGTTTAGGCTCTGGACTCTGGTTTATAGACCTGACTTGATATATTCTGTACATAGCGTCTATTTGATGTTAGTTTTCTTAATTTTTGCCCCTTTCATGTGACCCAGGAATGCGATTTTGAAGACTATACCTTTTTTGCAATGTGTCCGCAAGAAGTCAGAGGTTGTATCTCTCTGGGGTTGTTGTGGCTAGATTCATATATTTTCCAGAATTACGTAGCTCAAGCAAAGACAGATATAAGAATGTTGTTGAACCCTTTGCGAATCAGGAGATGATGAGAAACTGTACATTTTTTAATACAAGTCATGCTTCTTTGTTTAATAAATTAAGCTTCTAATACTAAACCAATGATTTAATTTTACTTGGTGATCAGTTCAAGGAAAAATTATCATCGAACCCCCCACGTAGCTGATAAGAAGTTGCATCTAATGCATGATATTTCCAAAGAATACTCTATAAATTGAGACTCCAAGGCTTTTCAAATTAAGCTTTAAAATCCTGACGTTCCTGCACAAGTAAGTCTATTTCCTTTCATTTCAGGAGGATCTTAGTTGAGGAGATAAAAACATTTATCACTTTTATATCTAAACCGAAACATGTGCATACTTTTGCACGTGGTTGTGTTTTTGCACTTCATATGGGTGGATTCTAATGAGATTTGGAAACCTAAGGGAAATCATATCATATCATGGCTAAATCCTCACTTCTTAGTGTTCTAGTTTACTAAAAGTATATGTATGCAACTGTTTGTGTCCCGGAAACATCTTATATACTTATTGTTTGCAAATTTTTTGCTTAACCTGGTTTTAACATCTAACTTGTTTGAAACTTTCTGAAGTATTTTATTATATTACTGGATCCAAGGAGTTGGTTAAAGGGATGCAAAACCTTGGAAGAAGTTAATGTAGTAATAAATATTTCTTATCTGTAAGTTATTAAATTCGTATTCGGGATTATGGTACATGAAAGTCCTTTACTACAGTGGTTTCTCTAGTCAAATTAATTCCTCCAGTCAAGTAAATCTCTTTGCTTTATTAACTGCAGATGCTCGTGCTTTCGGTACATATATATTTGATTTTTACATTTAGTTTTTTTTTCTTCATACTGAAGGTTCTTTTCATTTCTTTAATTTTCAAGGAGGCTAGATGCTTCTTTGTAACTTCTGCAAAATTTAATCGGCTTTGGAGACTGAAGGACATCTTTGTGGCCAGGGTTGCCGACATGGAAGTTTCTTATGTAGATATTGGTGTTTTATTGTTTATCTATGTGAGCCAAAGACATTACCATGTACAGGTGTCGTTTCAGAATATGCAACTCCGGTTCAGTTTATCTGTTTTGAAGAATTAAACTTGTCTGTGAATATTTGAAAATTATAGTGATTTGAACTTTTGAATGAACTTAGGAGGTGCAAGTGATTTTATATGTCAACTGAGTTCAGGTTGTACTTTAATTGGACTAAAAATTTAATAGAATGTTGATGTTCCATCCTTTTAATGTTGTTTACCACTGACTTTTCATTTTAGGTTCATTTTAGCTTCGTATCGTTGATAACTCAGTGGTTAAATATGTTACCACAAGTGGCTTATGGTGATAGTTTTGTGAGGGAACTGTTACTCTAGGTAGCTTGAAAGGGAAATCTAATGACACTTTAATAATAATATGTTACTATAACCCAGGATTATGATACAGTTTAACTAAAAACTGTTACTTCTGCTCTAATAGTAGCAACAGTTTATTTCCAAATGTTCTACCATAAACTGTGTGATAGTTTTGTGAAGATTATGTTACGTTAGTGCTGATTCAATAAAAATATTTTTGGTAAACTGCTATGAAAGACCACGAACAATGATAGTTTTATTCGTTATGTAACATTTCTGAAGTGATATTTTGTAACAGTTTTTATAAGCTTTCCGTAACAGGGGCTTTGGTAACACCATGGAAAAAATCAAAACTGTTACAAAAGTGCTACTGTAACGGTTTCTAACTGTTACCTAACATCATTTTTGTACTAGTGGTACCATGCATCAACCGATTAAAGGTACGAAAAAACTGATTAATTATGTCATCCAAAAGTTATTGCACAAAATCAGAATTCTCTAAACACTCAAGTTCACCTCAAACTTTCACTGAAAGAAGATTTTGGTTTTAAATCAGATTTTCATCTACTAAAAAATGGAGATTCTAATGAGATCCATAGTAAGATGGAGAGAACCTATCTAGATAATTCAAACCAGTCAGTTAAAGACAATATGAGACTATGTTAGGCAGGTGTTGTGGGTGAAAACTGCTTCTGCCGTTTTTGGTAATTTTGTGTATGTGGATGAGAAACAAGTCTAAACGCTAAACAATGCACTGCGCGGGAGTACTTTTGATTCGAGAGATCAATCTGTACAATCCTGAACTAAACCAATAAATGGTCGTTCAAGGCTTGATTCAGTCACAAAGTGAAGGACAAGGGTTGGTCTTAGGGAGGGAAGCGAAGAAAGTGTAGAGACCAGAATCGTTGATTCTAAAGGTGTGGTTGTTTACGACTTGTATCAGAAAGTAGAACTGGCTAGCATAATGGAAAGCTGTGTTGTTCCCTGACTAAAACTTGTTGTTTGGTGAAAATAGGTGAAGTCTATTTATACAAGTCATATTGAAACGTACCCTGGTCTCTTAGAAAGTTGAAACAATTGAGTGGTGGAAGAATAGAGTAACGTGTAACCGTCAGACGTTATGCTTCCATGACGAGGGAAGTGAATTCGTGTAACCGTCATTCATTACACTTCCATGATAAAGGAAATGAATTGTTTACACCATTACTGTTCACCACTACTAATTGTCCCACTTCATAACAGTTTCTTGTAATGGGCGCATTGCACGCCGCACGCCGTGAACCGCCACACCAATACCCTGATGAGTATCCCCCATTTTGTGACATGTTTGATGTCTCGAGTGTTTTCGTGGAAAACTTGTAGCAGGTTGCTATGTGTGGAAAGTCAAAGTCAAGAGACTTTTCCATAGGAAAATAGCATGTGATGCTATTAGGCTTTCCTTGGTCGGCCGCCTAAAACTTGCCACAAGTCCATCAGTTTGGTGGCGAAGTTGAATGACTGAGATTGCTTCTCATGAAGAAGGGTAGTCGTTGATTATGGGTACCTTATGTTGGCGTCTGGTAATGTCACAGTGGCGTTTTTGGTGTACGCTAGTGGACTCGCAGCATGACTGGCATATCTCGTGCATGCCAGTGGCACGGTGGTGTAAGTGGCACCTGGCACAACCATGGCCACTAGCTGGTTTCCTGGGACTTGTTGCAAGTCCGTTAGTTAAGTGGCGAACTTGGATGGCTGAGATTGCATCTCATGAGGAAGGGTGTCCATTGATTATGGCCGCATCTTGTTGTATAGCGAAGTGGCGTCATTGGCATAGTGGCGCCTGGTGGAGCCATGGCATAGCGGCATGCTAGTGGCATGCCAGACATAGCCATGGCATAGTGGCATGCCAATGTCGTATCCGTGGCATAGCGACATGCTAGTAGCCGTGGCATAGCAGCATGTCCACGCCTGTGGCGTTGTAGCATGGACAAAGCTAAGATTCGGCTCCATGGACAAAGTTAGGGCTTGGCGGCATGGCCAAGTGTGACAATCCGAACCATTTTATCGGGTTTAATTCAACCTATTTGTGTTTATCTAGTTTAACTCAACCCGTTAGTTAATTTCTGCACCCAGGGTGCCTAAAATTCCAATACCCAAGTACTTTTAAGACTTTTAGGTTGCCTGAATATTTAGTGCCTAAAAGAGTCTGCCTTGTTCAAACCATTGGGTGCCATAATAATTTTACTTGCATGTTGGCCTCGTGTCAAATAAGAAGAGTTTTTAGTAGAAATGAAGAGTGAAGTATGAGAGACCTCGTTCTTATCTCCATGGAATTTTCTAGATCTGATCCTAATTTCTTTTTCTCAGCTATGAAAAATATTTCTTTTCTACCAGTCACAAAACTCTTAGAGAAGAATTAGTGGTGCGAGAATTTTTGGCCATGAAGACCAGTTGGAGAACCTAAATTTCATCCGTAGATTCTAGGTACTTTTACGAGTTTTAGAATTTAAAACAAGCACCAAGTTCGATTAGAGTTTGGTATGAAATTGGTTTGGATTTGTATTGAAAATCCAACAAGAAAACAAGTCAAGAGAAGTGAATTATTGTTGTTTGACGTGATGAGGGACTATGAATTAGGGTTTGGCATGTCGAAACCCTGTTTGACTATGAATTATGGACTATGAATTTAGAACATTGACCCTATTGCCACATCAATAGCATCGCTATGAGAAACGTTATTTGGCTTTGTTGGCGTAGCGACTTTGCGCAAATTAGGGTTTGTCATGTCGAAACCCTAATTAGTGCGTGTGGCATGCGGCCGCGGCATGGATATACTTCTGTGAAAAATGGCGCCATAGCTATGTCAAAGGAACTATGGCAAGGCCATAGTGTGAAAATGGCCACATGAGTAGGGATTATCGTGGGTGGCTATGATATGGCGCAAACCCTAGGGCTTCCTGGGTCCACATGGCTCGTGGCATGTTGCGGGACCGAGGTGGCATAGTTTGTGTCACAACTGGAAATTAGGGCCTTGGATAATGCATGTGCGTGCTTTTGACCATAAAACCCTAATCTCAATCTTTTCATGGCATTGTCCACGAACAGGAGGTAGGTTAGCACATATGACGCTATTTATGGCATGTTGCCGCGAAGTGGCATGTTTGGCATGTTGGCATGCCGATAAATATGTTGTTGTGGAAGGGAGTGTTTGGCTTGCCAATTAGTATGGTGTGCGACAGGGTGAGTTTGGCCTCCAACGTATGATGGCAAGTTTAGAGCGACTTGATTGGCCAAGAAAAGGGGCCGGCCAAACATAAGGTGCGGCTACACTTCTGGGGAGAGTGTGGCGGCTTTTGAGCAACCTGATTGGTCGATTAAAAGAGGGCCGTCCAAGCATGGGAATGACTACACTTCTGGTGTGAGTGTGTCGGCTTTAGAACGACCTGATTGGTCGATGGGAAGTGGCGCCAGCAAGTGTGGGCGCAGCCACAACTTATGTGTGCGTGGCTAATTTGAGGCGACACGATTGGTCAAGGAAAATGACGGTTTAGGAAGGGGCGTGGCCAATGGAAAGTGGCGCCAGTTGGCCCAAGGCATGGCCACGCCTCCCTTTGTTGCTGCGGCTCCCTGTTTTCTGATTCTGGGTAAGGTTTTGCACCTTCTAATCCATGGCGGATTAATTTCCTAGCTTTCCTAGGCTTAATTTCGACAAGCAAGGTCTGATATACTGCGCGAGGCGCAAAACCCTAACTTTTGCAAGTTAGTCAGGGCATCTGATTGAATTCTATGTGTTGACACAAAGTTCTTTAAGTTCATTGCCAGAAAGCAACATGCTTTTCTGATTGAATACCTTATGCAAAGACCTTATCCTTGGTATTTGGAAATTCGTGCTACTCTGCTGCGAGTGAACACAAATCGTCATGCCATATCAACATTAAGGGTTCAGCCGAGGAACATAGCATAAAAGGAATTCAAAGGAACTCATATTAAGTGAATATAGGCAAGGCGCCGAAATTTACAGAACATCTAGGATGGTTGCTACATTCGCTAGTCTGGATAAATTTCATCTGGATGTATTGAACAGATCAATAAATATTCCAGTGGAGAGGTTAACACTCACGAAAGAGTTTCCTTACAGAGTGATGTCACATCAGATGCAAGGTTTTACGATTTTAACCCTAAGCTAAAAACCACCATCAACCGCAGGTTAATCTAGTCAAGAACTCATGTTCTTCACTCGCTAATGTAGATGATAATATGTTATAAAATTATTCAGTAATCTTATAACTATTGCGCTACTTACTCTTGATTTCCAATCCCAAAGTTATAAAGGAGAACAAGCATAGGAAGTCAAGTTTGATTAAAACAAACAATAAAAAAGAAGAGATAAAAAAAAAAGAAAAAAAGCAAACAAATTGAATAGATATCATAGATTTCAATCAGAAAAGAGGGAGAAAGAAGTAAAGGTTGTTGTGAGGGATTAAGAGAATCATTAGAGATTCAAACATGATAGACCGAGTTGCTAAAGAGAACCAATTGTGAGCAGGATCAGGATTCCATTGATGGAGATTACTTTATATTTGAGTATGTAACCGCTAGTTTTTTAGGAGAGACGGGAGTGCAGATTCCATAAATTGCTTGACTGAGAAATTAGATTAAGAAAGAGAATAGAGAAAAAAAATTGGGATAAGTTCTGAGTTTGAAAATTACCTATTTATAGCGATAAAGAGCTAGTCGTTGGCGCTAAAGACAATATCGTCCGGTATTCATGGCAGCGCTAACGATGAAGACTTTATCGCTGGCAAAATTGTCAAGATCGTTCGTTAAGAACTCTGTTGCTAAGTGGTTTTCCTATAATGGTGTAACTCGCTTGTCATGCCATATAGTATGCTAAAAAACATTTTTTCTTCATACCCGTGCTCTCTCCTAAATCCTTTGCATAACAGTTTTTTCCAAAAAAAAAATCAAAACCTAGGTCTTTTTTCTTTCAATCTTCTTCTTCAAACCTAGATTTACTTGGATTAAACCTGATATATCATATTTTCCTAGTAAATTTGGGTTTGTAATTGTATAGTTAACTTTTACTGCTTTCAATAAAAATCACTTTGTGATTTAGTGTTTAGGTTCTAGAATTGACTTTTATGTTTATGTTCTTCTGTATACAATGGCTATTTTATGCATTGTACTACTTTCAATTCTAATTTCCATTAAGGCGTTTTATTATAGCCATTGGGATCTTATATTCAAATCCAAAGATAGATTCCAGCATATCTTTGAAGACGATCAATCCCAACGTGACGATGATAAGGCTCTATACAAAGAAGATCAATGGCTATCGGAATGGATCGTGATTACAATGATTAGCGGAAATTAATTCTACAACGGGTTTTATCTTACCGAAGAAGAAGCCTCTAAATGGTTGAAGATTAATCAAAACACCATTACCCAGATTAGTCTTTTCCATTTTTCTTGGTTTCATGTAGATCAAAGAAATTACATTGTAAATTTGTTGTATCAATGTGCAATGTACAATGATGAAACAAAAGGGTATGTTTATCCACCACTTCTGTCATGTAACAATCCAAACCTCAATTTGAATAAGGTAATCTAATAAATAATTTTAAGGGTTTTCAAAAACCCCTCTTTCCATCAAAACAAAAAAAAAGATAAGATGATTTACGTGGCTTATGGTTTCGCGAAATTATGTGTCCTATTCTTTAAATTACCGTTATGTTTAATTGGATGGGGTTTTCTCCCGAAAAGGCTGTAAAAAATGGTACTGTATTTACAAATTGAGTCTAGTAAAAAATCTTTCTTTTACAAAAGATCTCTGACCTCACTCTAACGGCCGCACGTCTTGCTGGGTAGCCACCTTCCATGTACAGTATAACCAGCAAACCAATTGGTTTTCACACGAGAAAATGAAAAAGAAGTTTTAGGGTAGTAGCTAGCCTGCATAAGTAACATTCTAATGGTATATGTTTCAACTCCTGTCAGTAAATTGAACGGTTGAGATATGATCTCGCATCTTAAATTAAATCAAAATGGTTTAGGCATCAAGATCTACTGTACCAACAAGCGAACATAAAATAAAAACGTGTAACGCGATGTACCATCTTCAAATTACTACTTGTCACACAAAATTCCCTCCGCTAAGTTCGTCCCTGTGTCAGCAGAGCCTCAGAAAGCTAGAACAAGAGAGGGAAATCTTGAAAAAAATTATAGGGTTTCTCAGATTTTAGAGCAGGTAAGCTACTTCTTCTGCAAAATTAATTGTGATTGTAAAAAAAAAAGTGGCAATCAATCGTTTGGAAAGTTTACATTGAAATAAATATAGAATGACTTGCTTGCTGCTAATGATACTGTCTTGATGTTATTGTTGTTGCTAGTGTTGTTGTTGTTGTTTACCGAGTATAATTTAATTTCTTCTTCTACTCGGGAGGTTGATTTTAGTGTTCTGTATTCTTGTTTCTTTGAAAAACTTGATCAATATGTTATTTAGGATTTGAAATCTTTACTAAGAAATTAGAGGGATTTACTGTTTAGTCCAGAAAACCCGACCCGGGTTACTGGCTAGTCCAGCGTCAAAAAATATTTACTCCCTAGTCCAAAAAAGTTTTGGGAAGATTAAAATTACTCTACTAACCCTAATATATAACATTACGTACAATAATACATATGTTACTACATATTACATATGTAGTATACTATTTACTACTAGTATACTAGTATATACTAGTAGTAATTAGTATGTAGTATGTAGTAATAACATATGTAGTATGTAATATACTAGTAGTAACTAGTATGTAGTATGTAGTAATAACATATATAGTATGTAGTATACTAGTAGTAACTAGTATACTAGTTGTAATATGTTATGTATTGATGCTACATATTGACATGTAGTATGTTATGTATTGATACTACATATTGACATGTAGTATGTTATATATTGATATGTAGTATAATAATACATATGTTACTACATATTACATAGGTAGTTACTACTAGTATACTAGTAGTATTTAGTAGTAACTAGTATGTAGTATGTAGTAATAACATATGTAATATATAGTAATAACATATGTAGTATGTAATATACTAGTAGTAACTAGTATGTAGTATGTAGTAATAACATATGTACTATGTAGTATACTAGTAGTAACTAGTATACTAGTAGTAATATGTTATGTATTGATACTACATATTGATATGTAGTATGTTATGTATTGATACTACATATTGACATGTAGTATGTTATATATTGATATGTAGTATGTTTGATATGTAATATGTTATATATTGATATGTAGTATGTTATATATTGATATGTAGTATGTTTGATATGTACTATGTTATATATTGATACTACATATTGATATGTAGTATGTTATATATTGATACTACATATCAAAAAAAAAATTCTTATGTATTGATACTACATATTTTACTACTAGTACTAGTTAGTATTAGTTTACTAGTATACTATACTAAAGTAGTATACTAGTTTAGTATAGTAAAGTAGTTACATAATTTACTAGTAACATTAAGATATTTTTGTTACTACTACTACAGTACATATTAATATGTAGTATCACCGTATTGATACTACTAGTATGTAGTAACATACTACTAGTAACATTTACATGTGTTAATACTAATTAGACCTGGAAGGGTGTTTTAGGAATTTATAAAATACACTTTATAGTCTCCACGAAGTTATTGGACTAGAGAGTAAATAATCTAGTCCAAAAACATGTTTTTGGACTAGAGAATAAATCTTTTCCACGGGTGGACTAGCCATTAACTGGGTCTGCTAGAACTGGACTAGCCAGTAATTCCTACAAGAAATTATCTGAATATTACAGATATGGAAATGAGTAGATCTACACCTATAGAAAATGATTAGATCATGCTTACAAATTCTTTGTCTTACTCCCGCTTCTTTTTGGACTGGTTTATTATAATTTTGAGGTCATTTGTTATCTACTTGAACTCTGGATTCTGGAATGCCAATCATCAATGCTGTGAGCATTGGTTACTGTTTCCGCTATAACTCGGTCTTTCTTCAATATGTTATTTAGGATTTGAAATCTTTACTAAGAAATTAGAGGGATTTACTGTTTAGTCCAGAAAACCCGACCCGGGTTACTGGCTAGTCCAGCGCCAAAAAATATTTACTCCCTAGTCCAAAAAAGTTTTGAGAAGAGTAAAATTACTCTACTAACCCTAATATATAACATTACGTACAATAATACATATGTTACTACATATTACATATGTAGTATACTATTTACTACTAGTATGCTAGTATATACTAGTAGTAATTAGTAGTATACTAGTAGTAATTAGTATGTAGTATGTAGTAATAACATATGTAGTATGTAATATACTAGTAGTAACTAGTATGTAGTATGTAGTAATAACATATATAGTATGTAGTATACTAGTAGTAACTAGTATACTAGTAGTAATATGTTATGTATTGATGCTACATATTGATATGTAGTATGTTATGTATTGATACTACATATTGACATGTAGTATGTTATATATTGATATGTAGTATAATAATACATATGTTACTACATATTACATATGTAGTTACTACTAGTATACTAGTATATACTAGTAGTAACTAGTATACTAGTAGTAATTAGTAGTAACTAGTATGTAGTATGTAGTAATAACATATGTAGTATATAGTAATAACATATGTAGTATGTAGTAATAACATATGTAGTATATAGTAATAACATATGTAGTATGTAATATACTAGTAGTAACTGGTATGTAGTATGTAGTAATAACATATGTACTATGTAGTATACTAGTAGTAACTAGTATACTAGTAGTAATATGTTATGTATTGATACTACATATTGATATGTAGTATGTTATGTATTGATACTACATATTGACATGTAGTATGTTATATATTGATATGTAGTATGTTTGATATGTAATATGTTATATATTGATACTACATATTGATATGTAGTATGTTATGTATTGATACTACATATTGATATGTAGTATGTTTGATATGTACTATGTTATATATTGATACTACATATTGATATGTAGTATGTTATATATTGATACTACATATCAAAAAAAATTTGTTATGTATTGATACTACGTATTTTACTACTAGTACTACTACGTATTTTACTACATATCAAAATTGTCAAGATCGTTCGTTAAGAACTCTGTTGCTAAGTGGTTTTCCTATAATGGTGTAACTCGCTTGTCATGCCATATAGTATGCCAAACAACATTTTTTCTTCATACCCGTGCTCTCTCCTAAATCCTTTGCATAACAGTTTTTTCCAAAAAAAAAAATCAAAACCTAGGTCTTTTTTCTTTCAATCTTCTTCTTCAAACCTAGATTTACTTGGATTAAACCTGATATATCATATTTTCCTAGTAAATTTGGGTTTGTAATTGTATAGTTAACTTTTACTGCTTTCAATAAAAATCACTTTGTGATTTAGTGTTTAGTTTCTAGAATTGACTTTTATGTTTATGTTCTTCTGTATACAATGGCTATTTTATGCATTGTACTACTTTCAATTCTAATTGCCATTAAGGCGTTTTATTATAGCCATTGGGATCTTATATTCAAATCCAAAGATAGATTCCACCATATCTTTGAAGACAATCAATCCCAACGTGACGATGATAAGGCTCTATACAAAGAAGATCAATGGCTATCAGAATGGATCGTGATTACAATGATTATCGGAAATTAATTCTACAACGGGTTTTATCTTACCGAAGAAGAAGCCTCTAAATGGTTGAAGATTAATCAAAACACCATTACCCAGATTAGTCTTTTCCATTTTTCTTGGTTTCATGTAGATCAAAGAAATTACATTGTAAATTTGTTGTATCAATGTGCAATGTACAATGATGAAACAAAAGGGTATGTTTATCCACCACTTCTGTCATGTAACAATCCAAACCTCAATTTGAATAAGGTAATCTAATAAATAATTTTAAGGGTTTTCAAAAACCCCTCTTTCCATCAAAACAAAAAAAAAGATAAGATGATTTACGTGGCTTATGGTTTCGCGAAATTATGTGTCCTATTCTTTAAATTACCGTTATGTTTAATTGGATGGGGTTTTCTCCCGAAAAGGCTGTAAAAAATGGTACTGTATTTACAAATTGAGTCTAGTAAAAAATCTTTCTTTTACAAAAGATCTCTGACCTCACTCTAACGGCCGCACGTCTTGCTGGGTAGCCACCTTCCATGTACAGTATAACCAGCAAACCAATTGGTTTTCACACGAGAAAATGAAAAAGAAGTTTTAGGGTAGTAGCTAGCCTGCATAAGTAACATTCTAATGGTATATGTTTCAACTCCTGTCAGTAAATTGAACGGTTGAGATATGATCTCGCATCTTAAATTAAATCAAAATGGTTTAGGCATCAAGATCTACTGTACCAACAAGCGAACATAAAATAAAAACGTGTAACGCGATGTACCATCTTCAAATTACTACTTGTCACACAAAATTCCCTCCGCTAAGTTCGTCCCTGTGTCAGCAGAGCCTCAGAAAGCTAGAACAAGAGAGGGAAATCTTGAAAAAAAATTATAGGGTTTCTCAGATTTTAGAGCAGGTAAGCTACTTCTTCTGCAAAATTAATTGTGATTGTAAAAAAAAAAGTGGCAATCAATCGTTTGGAAAGTTTAGATTGAAATAAATATAGAATGACTTGCTTGCTGCTAATGATACTGTCTTGATGTTATTGTTGTTGCTAGTATTGTTGTTGTTGTTTACCGAGTATAATTTAATTTCTTCTTCTACTCGGGAGGTTGATTTTATTGTTCTGTATTCTTGTTTCTTTGAAAAACTTGATCAATATGTTATTTAGGATTTGAAATCTTTACTAAGAAATTAGAGGGATTTACTGTTTAGTCCAGAAAACCCGACCCGGGTTACTGGCTAGTCCAGCGTCAAAAAATATTTACTCCCTAGTCCAAAAAAGTTTTGGGAAGATTAAAATTACTCTACTAACCCTAATATATAACATTACGTACAATAATACATATGTTACTACATATTACATATGTAGTATACTATTTACTACTAGTATACTAGTATATACTAGTAGTAATTAGTATGTAGTATGTAGTAATAACATATGTAGTATGTAATATACTAGTAGTAACTAGTATGTAGTATGTAGTAATAACATATATAGTATGTAGTATACTAGTAGTAACTAGTATACTAGTTGTAATATGTTATGTATTGATGCTACATATTGACATGTAGTATGTTATGTATTGATACTACATATTGACATGTAGTATGTTATATATTGATATGTAGTATAATAATACATATGTTACTACATATTACATAGGTAGTTACTACTAGTATACTAGTAGTATTTAGTAGTAACTAGTATGTAGTATGTAGTAATAACATATGTAATATATAGTAATAACATATGTAGTATGTAATATACTAGTAGTAACTAGTATGTAGTATGTAGTAATAACATATGTACTATGTAGTATACTAGTAGTAACTAGTATACTAGTAGTAATATGTTATGTATTGATACTACATATTGATATGTAGTATGTTATGTATTGATACTACATATTGACATGTAGTATGTTATATATTGATATGTAGTATGTTTGATATGTAATATGTTATATATTGATACTACATATTGATATGTAGTATGTTATGTATTGATACTACATATTGATATGTAGTATGTTTGATATGTACTATGTTATATATTGATACTACATATTGATATGTAGTATGTTATATATTGATACTACATATCAAAAAAAATTTGTTATGTATTGATACTACGTATTTTACTACTAGTACTACTACGTATTTTACTACATATCAAAATTGTCAAGATCGTTCGTTAAGAACTCTGTTGCTAAGTGGTTTTCCTATAATGGTGTAACTCGCTTGTCATGCCATATAGTATGCCAAACAACATTTTTTCTTCATACCCGTGCTCTCTCCTAAATCCTTTGCATAACAGTTTTTTCCAAAAAAAAAAATCAAAACCTAGGTCTTTTTTCTTTCAATCTTCTTCTTCAAACCTAGATTTACTTGGATTAAACCTGATATATCATATTTTCCTAGTAAATTTGGGTTTGTAATTGTATAGTTAACTTTTACTGCTTTCAATAAAAATCACTTTGTGATTTAGTGTTTAGTTTCTAGAATTGACTTTTATGTTTATGTTCTTCTGTATACAATGGCTATTTTATGCATTGTACTACTTTCAATTCTAATTGCCATTAAGGCGTTTTATTATAGCCATTGGGATCTTATATTCAAATCCAAAGATAGATTCCACCATATCTTTGAAGACAATCAATCCCAACGTGACGATGATAAGGCTCTATACAAAGAAGATCAATGGCTATCAGAATGGATCGTGATTACAATGATTATCGGAAATTAATTCTACAACGGGTTTTATCTTACCGAAGAAGAAGCCTCTAAATGGTTGAAGATTAATCAAAACACCATTACCCAGATTAGTCTTTTCCATTTTTCTTGGTTTCATGTAGATCAAAGAAATTACATTGTAAATTTGTTGTATCAATGTGCAATGTACAATGATGAAACAAAAGGGTATGTTTATCCACCACTTCTGTCATGTAACAATCCAAACCTCAATTTGAATAAGGTAATCTAATAAATAATTTTAAGGGTTTTCAAAAACCCCTCTTTCCATCAAAACAAAAAAAAAGATAAGATGATTTACGTGGCTTATGGTTTCGCGAAATTATGTGTCCTATTCTTTAAATTACCGTTATGTTTAATTGGATGGGGTTTTCTCCCGAAAAGGCTGTAAAAAATGGTACTGTATTTACAAATTGAGTCTAGTAAAAAATCTTTCTTTTACAAAATATCTCTGACCTCACTCTAACGGCCGCACGTCTTGCTGGGTAGCCACCTTCCATGTACAGTAATAACCAGCAAACCAATTGGTTTTCACACGAGAAAATGAAAAAGAAGTTTTAGGGTAGTAGCTAGCCTGCATAAGTAACATTCTAATGGTATATGTTTCAACTCCTGTCAGTAAATTGAACGGTTGAGATATGATCTCGCATCTTAAATTAAATCAAAATGGTTTAGGCATCAAGATCTACTGTACCAACAAGCGAACATAAAATAAAAACGTGTAACGCGATGTACCATCTTCAAATTACTACTTGTCACACAAAATTCCCTCCGCTAAGTTCGTCCCTGTGTCAGCAGAGCCTCAGAAAGCTAGAACAGAGAGGGAATCTTGAAAAAAATTATAGGTTTCTCTCAGATTTTAGAGCAGTAGCTACTTCTTCTGCCAAAATTAATTGTGATTGTAAAAAAAAAAGTGGCAATCAATCGTTTGGAAAGTTTAGATTGAAATAAATATGAATGACTTGCTGCTGAATGATACTGTCTTGATGTTTTGTTGTTGCTATTATTGTTTTGTTGTACCGAGTATAATTTAATTTCTTCTTCTACTCGGGAGGTTGATTTTATTGTTCTGTATTCTTGTTTCTTTGAAAAACTTGATCAATATGTTATTTAGGATTTGAAATCTTTACTAAGAAATTAGAGGGATTTACTGTTTAGTCCAGAAAACCCGACCCGGGTTACTGGCTAGTCCAGCGTCAAAAATATTTACTCCCTAGTCCAAAAAAGTTTTGGGAAGATTAAAATTACTCTACTAACCCTAATATATAACATTACGTACAATAATACATATGTTACTACATATTACATATGTAGTATACTATTTACTACGTATACTAGTATATACTAGTAGTAATTAGTATGTAGTATATAGTATAACATATGTAGTATGTAATATACTAGTAGTAACTAGTATGTAGTATGTAGTAATAACATATATAGTATGTAGTATACTAGTAGTAACTAGTATACTAGTTGTAATGTTATGTATTGATACTACATATTGACATGTATGTTATGTATTGATATGTAGTAATAATACATATATTACTACATATTACATATGTAGTTACTACTAGGATACTAGTAGTATTTAGTAGTAACTAGTATGTAGTATGTAGTAATAACATATGTAATATATAGTAATAACATATGTAGTATGTAATATACTAGTAGTAACTAGTATGTAGTATGTAGTAATAACATATGTACTATGTAGTATACTAGTAGTAACTAGTATACTAGTAGTAATATGTTATGTATTGATACTACATATTGATTGTAGTATGTTTGTATTGATACTACATATTGACATGTAGTATGTTATATATTGATATGTAGTATGTTTGATATGTAATATGTTTTGTATTGATACTACATATTGATATGTAGTTGTTATATTTGATATGTAGTATGTTTGATATGTACTATGTTATATATTGATACTACATATTGATATGTAGTATGTTATATATTGATACTACATATCAAAAAAAAAATTCTTATGTATTGATACTACATATTTTACTACTAGTACTAGTTAGTATTAGTTTACTAGTATACTATACTAAAGTAGTATACTAGTTTAGTAGTAAAGTAGTTACATAATTTACTAGTAACATTAAGATATTTTTGTTACTACTACTACAGTACATATTAATATGTAGTATCACCGTATTGGTACTACTAGTAATGGTACTACTACTAGTAACATTACATGTGTTAATACTAATTAGACCTGGAAGTGGTATTTTAGGAATTTATAAATACACTTTATAGTCTCCACGAAGTTATTTGACTAGAGAGTAAATAATCTAGTCCAAAAACATGTTTTTGGACTAGAGAATAAATCTTTTCCACGGGTGGACTAGCCATTAACTGGGTCTGCTAGAACTGGACTAGCCAGTAATTCCTACAAGAAATTATCTGAATATTAAAGATATGGAAATGAGTAGATCTACACCTATAGAAAATGATTAGATCATGCTTACAAATTCTTTGTCTTACTCCCGCTTCTTTTTGGACTGGTTTATTATAATTTTGAGGTCATTTGTTTTCTACTTGAACTCTGGATTCTGGAATGCCAATCATCAATGTTGTGAGCATTGGTTACTGTTTCCGCTCTAACTCGGTCTTTCTTCAATATGTTATTTAGGATTTGAAATCTTTACTAAGAAATTAGAGGGATTTACTGTTTAGTCCAGAAAACCCGACCCGGGTTACTGGCTAGTCCAGCGCCAAAAAATATTTACTCCCTAGTCCAAAAAAGTTTTGAGAAGAGTAAAATTACTCTACTAACCCTAATATATAACATTACGTACAATAATACGTATGTTACTACATATTACATATGTAGTATACTATTTACTACTAGTATGCTAGTATATACTAGTAGTAATTAGTAGTATACCAGTAGTAATTAGTATGTAGTATGTAGTAATAACATATGTAGTATGTAATATACTAGTAGTAACTAGTATGTAGTATGTAGTAATAACATATATAGTATGTAGTATACTAGTAGTAACTAGTATACTAGTAGTAATAGTTATGTATTGATGCTACATATTGATATGTAGTATGTTATGTATTGATACATATTGACATGTAGTATGTTATATATTGATATGTTAATAATACATATGTTACTACATATTACATATGTAGTTACTACTAGTATACTAGTATATACTAGTAGTAACTAGTATACTAGTAGTAATTAGTAGTTAGTAATCTAGTATGTAGTATGTAGTAATAACATATGTATATATAGTTAACATATGTAGTATGTAATTACTAGTAGTAACTGGTATGTAGTATGTAGAAATAACATATGTACTATGTATATACTAGTAGTAACTAGTATACTAGTAGTAATATGTTATGTATTGATACTACATATTGATATGTAGTATGTTATGTATTGATACTACATATTGACATGTAGTATGTTATATATTGATATGTAGTATGTTTGATATGTAATATGTTATGTATTGATACTACATATTGATATGTAGTATGTTATGTATTGATACTACATATTGATATGTAGTATGTTTGATATGTACTATGTTATATATTGATACTACATATTGATATGTAGTATGTTATATATTGATATTACATATCAAAAAAAATTTGTTATGTATTGATACTACGTATTTTACTACTAGTACTAGTTTACTAGTATACTATACTATAGTAGTATACTAGTTTAGTATAGTAAAGTAGTTACATAATTTACTAGTAACAATAAGATATTTTTGTTACTACTACTACAATATATATTAATATGTAGTATCACCGTATTGATACTACTAGTATGTGGTAACATACTACTAGTAACACTACGGGAAAAATATACATCTACAACTGGAGATTTACAACTCTTCGCTAAACATCGTAGAAAGTCATATGTTTTACAACTGGTTTCAAAGGAAGAGTTGCCGTATATCATCACTGCCAACCCTTAGGAAACAAGGGGTTGCGCTAAGAAAACAAACGACAACTCCTTAAGCAAAAACGTTGTGAAGACATTTAGCTATAACAACTCTGTTCCATAAAGGTAGTGACTAAGCCTATCAAGATTTTCACAAGAGTTGTTGAAGAACACCAAAATATGATGATGAAAATAGTGTTAGAGGGGAGATTCGAACATGAACCTACTGCTTGGAAGTCTGGCTCATCAACCATCCTTACAGTTCACAAGTTTTGTTTTTTTTTTTCTTTTTTTTAATAAAAACGTATAACAACACTTATAAGTGTTGTTGAAGTAAAAATATAGAATGTTGGAAAAAATGAGATTAGAAGGGAGATTCGAACATGAATATACTGCATGGAAGTCTAGCTCATCAACCATCCTTACCGTTCACAAATTTTGGTTATTTTTTTTTCTTAATAAAAATGCATAACAACACTTATAAGTGTTGTTGAAGTAAAAATATAAAACGTTGGCAGAAATGAGGATGGGGGGATTTGATCCTCAGCCTACTGCATGAAAGTCTACACCACTAACCATTCCTACACTATCACAAGTTCTGTCAAGTTTGTGGTTCTTTAATATATTAATTTTTAGACAACCCTTTGTAAGAGTTGTGAAACAAAATATAATGTCCAAAAAAAATGCTCAGGTGACTATGTCGCAAAATATTCTGAAGGAATCTTACTTGTAAATGGATGGATTCGTCGTTCTTACCAAGTTTCCGACTTAGAGTAGTCCACTCACGGTCAGGTTTCGATCTCGGAGCCTGGTTTGCATACAATATGGAGAAATAGGGTTTGTTTAAGGTTTCGTAGAATATTCCGAAGGAATTTTATTTGTAAATGGATGGATTCGTCGTTCTTACCAAGTTTCTGACTCAAAGTAGTCAACTCGCGGCTAGGTTTCCATCTCGGAGCCTGGTTTGCATACAATATGAAGAAATAGGGTTTCTTTAAGGTTTCGTAGAATATTCCGAAGGAATCTTACCTGTAAATTGAGGGATTCGTCGTTCTTACTAAGTTTCTGACTTAGAGTAGTCCACTCCCGGCGAGGTTTTGATCTCGGATCCTAGTATGCATACAATATGCATAAATAGGGTTTGTTTAAGGTTTTGTAGAATATTCCGAAGGAATCTTACCTGTAAATGGATGGATTCGTCGTTCTTACCAAGTTTCTGGCTTATAGTAGTCAACTCGCGGCCAGGTTTCGTACTCGGAGCCTGATATGCATACAATATGCAAAAATATGGGTTGTTTAAGGTTCTGTAGAATATTCCGAAGGAATCTTACATGTAAATGGATGGATTCGTCGTTCTTACCAAGTTTCTGACTTAGAGTAGTCAACTCGCGGCCAGGTTTCGATCTCGGAACCTGGTATGCATACAATATGCTGAAATATGGTTTGTTTAAGGTTTCGTAGAATATTCCGAAGGAATCTTACATGTAAATGGATGGATTCATCGTTCTTACCAAGTTTCTGACTCAGAGTAGTCAACTCGCGGCTAGGTTTCAATCTCGGAGCCTGGTTTGCATATAATATGAAGAAATAGGGTTTCTTTAAGGTTTCGTAGAATATTCCGAAGGAATCTTACTTGTAAATGGATGGATTCGTCATTCTTACTAAGTTTCTGACTTATAGTAGTCCACTCGCGGCCAGCTTTCGATCTCGGAGCCTGGTATGGATACAATATGAAGAAATATGGTTTGTTTAAGGTTTATAGAATAATCCGAAGGAATGTTACACGTAAATGGATGAATTCGTCGTTCTTACCAAGTTTCCGACTTAGAGTAGTCAACTCGCGGCCAGGTTTCGATATCGGAGCCTGTTTTGCAAACAATATGAAGAAATAAGGTTTTTTTAAGGTTTCGTATAATATTCCGAAGGAATCTTACCTGTAAATGGATGAATTCGTCGTTCTTAATAAGTTTCTGACTTAGAGTAGTCCACTCCCGGCCAGGTTTCGATCTCGGAGCCTAGTATGCATACAATATGCACAAATAGGGTTTGTTTAAGGTTTCGTAGAATATTCTGAAGAAAATCTTACCTGTAAATGGATGGATTCGTCGTTCTTACAAGGTTTCTGACTTAAAGTAGTCAACTCGTGGCCAGGTTTCGATCTCGGAGCCTGGTATGCATACAATATGCAGAAATAGGGATTGTTTAAGGTTTCGTAGAATATTCCGAAGGAAGCTTATTTGTTAATGGATGGATTCGTCGTTCTTACCAAGTTTCTGACTCAGAGTAGTCAACTCGCGGCCAGGTTTTGATCTCGGAGCCTGGTTTGCATACAATATGAAGAAATAGGGTTTCTTTAAGGTTTCGTAGAATATTCCGAAGGAATCTTACCTGTAAATTGAGGGATTCGTCGTTCTTACTAAGTTTCTGACTTAGAGTAGTCCACTCTCGGCGAGGTTTTGATCTCGGATCCTAGTATGCATACAATATGCATAAATAGGGTTTGTTTAAGGTTTTGTAGAATATTCCGAAGGAATCTTACCTGTAAATGGATGGATTCGTCGTTCTTACCAAGTTTCTGGCTTATAATAGTCAAATCGCGGCCAGGTTTCGATCTCGGAGCCTGGTATGTATACAATATGCAAAAATATGGGTTGTTTAAGGTTCGGTAGAATATTCCGAAGGAATCTTACATGTAAATGGATGGATTCGTCGTTCTTACCAAGTTTCTGACTTAGAGTAGTCAACTCGCGGCCAGGTTTCGATCTCGGAGCCTGGTATGCATACAATATGCTGAAATATGGTTTGTTTAAGGTTTCGTAGAATATTCCGAAGGAATCTTACATGTAAATGGATGGATTCGTCGTTCTTACCAAGTTTCTGACTCAGAGTAGTCAACTCGCGGCTAGGTTTCAATCTCGGAGCCTGGTTTGCATATAATATGAAGAAATAGGGTTTCTTTAAGGTTTCGTAGAATATTCCGAAGGAATCTTACCTGTAAATGGATGGATTCGTCATTCTTACTAAGTTTCTGACTTATAGTAGTCCACTCGCGGCTAGCTTTCGATCTCGGAGCCTGGTATGGATACAATATGCAGAAATATGGTTTGTTTAAGGTTTATAGAATAATCCGAAGGAATCTTACATGTAAATGGATGAATTCGTCGTTCTTACCAAGTTTCTGACTTAGAGTAGTCAACTCGCGGCCAGGTTTCGATATCGGAGCCTGGTTTGCAAACAATATGAAGAAATAGGGTTTCTTTAAGGTTTCGTATAATATTCCAAAGGAATCTTACCTGTAAATGGATGGATTCGTCGTTCTTAATAAGTTTCTGACTTAGAGTAGTCCACTCCCGGCCATGTTTCGATCTCGGAGCCTGGTATGCATACAATATGCACAAATAGGGTTTGTTTAAGGTTTCGTAGAATATTCTGAAGAAATCTTACCTGTAAATGGATGGATTCGTCGTTCTTACAAGGTTTCTGACTTAAAGTAGTCAACTCGTGGCCAGGTTTCGATCTCGGAGCCTGGTATGCATACAATATGCAGAAATAAGGTTTGTTTAAGGTTTCGTAGAATATTCCGAAGGAATCTTATTTGTTAATGGATGGATTCATCGTTCTTACCAAGTTTCTGACTCAGAGTAGTCAACTCGCGGCCAGGTTTCGATCTCGGAGCCTGGTTTGCATACAATATGAAGAAATAGAGTTTCTTTAAGGTTTCGTAGAATATTCCGAAGGAATCTTACCTGTAAATTGAGGGATTCGTCGTTCTTACTAAGTTTCTGTCTTAGAGTAGTCCACTCCCGGCGAGGTTTCGATCTCGGAGCCTGGTATGCATACAATATGCAGAAATAGGGTTTGTGTAAGGTTTCGTCGAATATTCCGAAGGTTTCACAGTTTAGGGTTTGTTTAGGGATTCATAGTTTGTTTGTCGTTATACCGAATTTGAAGTTTGAATCGCACCGAGCTTCATATTTATCGATTTCGATGATGTATCATGCTAAGTTTGAAGTCAGAACCCTCCTGAAGCTTCATGATTCATAGTTTGTTTGTCGTCATACAAAATTTGAAGTTCGAATCAACACTGAGCTTCATATTTATCGATTTCGATGATATATCATGCTTGGTTTGAAGTGTGAACTGAAGTTATTTCATGACCTGTATGACTAGTCAAAATTACTTCATGACTTATGTTACTAGTTGAAATTCAACCCGGAAGCAAAAAGAGAAAGCACAAAAACACAAGGAGAAAGCACAAAGAAAACCAAAAGAAAACACAAAGAGCTTTATATTTATCGATTTCAATGGTGTATCTTGCTAACGCGAGTCTTGCAGTGTGAACTGTAGCTAGTTCGTGACATATATGACTAGTCGAAATTACTTCATGACCTATGTGACTAGTCAAAATTTAACCCGGAAGAACATAGAGAAAGTACAAAAAAAACACAAAGAAAACATATTTTCCTTGATCCATATGACAGTCTTAAGTCAAATCTCTACCGTCCAAAAATATCCTTAATCCGTATGACCATTTAAAATCAAATCTCGACCGTTCAAAGATAGGTATATAGAAGATCAAAAGAAAGTTCTTACAATTTCTCGACTTCCTCTCTTATCTTCGTCTCTAACCTCTCAAAACTTCCTCCTCCTTTAGGAAAAAAAACCCTAATACAAGAATTCGACTCCACCTTCATCCATTACTTTTGATGCGTTTATGAGTAGATCTTGTCCGATTTTCGTCATTGTTTATGGTTAGGGTTGAAGTAGATTGGAAATTTGTGAATTGATTAGATTTTTTCGATTTCGAAGTTTTGGGGTAAACTGTATTCTCGGTAACAATCAACAGCAGCAACTTCTCCGTCTCTGATTAAGAAAACCTGTACCTATTAGCTCACCATCTCAAACCCTAACCCAAGTTTCCTAAGCTTCAATTGCTTCAAATCTTCATAACATAACTCAATTCTTCCATCTCTATAATTCGAACTCAAACGCAAAACCCTAGACTGTTGACAACTCATATTTCTGTGTTTGAGCTAAGAGATGGAATTTAGGGTTTAATTACTGAGAATCGAGAGATGATTAAGAAGTATTAGGTAATGGGTTTCTGTGGCTATTCTTCAAGGGTGAGAATACTAAGAACTGGTGTTGTTTTGATAGGGTTGAACTCGATTTCAAAGACAAAGAGCAGGGATTTTACGGGGGTTTGAAGCCAGAGATGTGGAGAAATTGGGTTAATTTGGTGAACAACTGCAAGAATAGAGAAGGGGAATTGGTTTCTGGTCGAGAAACAAAGAAGCTGTTGCCGTCAATTTTGGTTAGTTTAATTTCTAAATGTTGGTCGTGAATTCTAGACTGCAGTGATGGTTGTTGGTATTTGGAGAGAGTTAAGACATGGAATTGAAGATTGAAATCAATACAAAAGCAGTCATATTTGGGGATTTTATAATCCCATCCAAGATTTTTTTGATTTTCCTGAGAGAAGGAAGATTTTTTTGATGAGTTTGCTCTTTCGGGTTTTTGTTAAATTTTTACTGTGAAGTTCTTGTACTCGATTTGTAGCTGATTGATATCAATATCAGTGAAGTTAGTGATGCTGTGTGTTGGGTGGTTGCAGATTTGAGTCCGCTGTGAAACTCAGTTGAGATGAATCTGGGGTTTGATTGGAAAAAGATGGCAGCAAAATCTTGGATATATGATGTACGTGTTTGAATGGGTGATGGTTACACAGAAATGGTCGATTAAATGGTGATGTTGCCATTGATGCATAGTATTCTGTCAACAATAGCAAATGAATACTGGGTCTTGATTTAATGGTGATGGAAGCGAAATTAAATGAAGGGTTCGCCGTTGACTTGAGTTTAAGAAGTGCAGTGAAGTGAAGATGGTGATGGCAACGGCATCAACAAAGACAATAAGTTGTTCATTCTTTTCCCTCTATTTCGACCAGGAACATCAATGCATGAATGTGTTTTTGCTGAGATGGTTTCGAAATGTGATCTCGTTGGCTGATATAACTGAAGTCAGTGGTGGTTATTTTCTCGAATCTGTAATGGGATCATTCGAATTGGTTGCAAGGGTATTGAAATGAGCTATGCAGTTCAGTGGTTGTAGCCAGATCTGGTGGAGATGATTGATGGTAAGCATTCCAAGGAGATATAAATCGCGAGAACTAAGGAAGCAACAGTAGATGGGACTTTTGCAATGGCCTGGGTGCTGGAGAGTTGAACTGAATCTTAGTTGCCAGTTGTTGAATTTCAGTTGGTGCTGCAGTGAATCATATTTAAGTTTGTTTCTTGAAATTCCTTTCATCTTCTAACTTAAAGTTGATCCGTTGTTTGTTTTGTTGAGCAGGGTGTTCTTGTTATCAAGGTATATATCATGTTAGATTAGGATCCCAAAGGAAAAAAATGGTCAAATGACTTCATTACCTGATGTTGTTACAATCCACCAACCTAAGAATGAAGAAGACTCATTAGCAGGCCTTCAATGGTGGCTCCTACCGAAATCGAAATGCCAGCTCAAATGGTAGGTATAGTAGCTTGAATTGGATGGGTTTCTAAATTGGAGTCATTTTTGAGTTCTGTAATTTCTCAGAGGAGGATTTTGAATGATATCACTTATCAAGTTTATATGGGTTTCTTTTTGTGATGATTGCAGGCTAGGCTTGTAAGCTGAGCTTGAGCTGGTGATTGACTTGATATGAAATTGGAACTGTATGAATGAATGTATTGCAGTGGTATGCATAGATGAAGTTGTAGAGCAATTGCAGATGCTGGTTGTTACAATGGCTGCGACAATGTGTTTGAGGTAAAGCTGAAATTGGTACCGACATTGAGCAATGAAGCTGAGACATTTGCTTTATTTCCGTTATTTTCTCTCATTCTGTGATAGACTTCCTCTGTAGGTTCCTTGCTAAGATGTTACTGCCAAAAGGTTCAAAGATGTACTTGTCCGACAACCTATTGCAATTACAGTGAGTAGTTTGATTTTTAAATTGAAGGTTTTAAAATGCGTTTGTTTGACAAGAATTATTTCAAATGAATCTGTTTTTTATTGGTTGTTCCATTTATGTTTATCAGTTGTCCCATCTTTGTTTCTAATGTTGGTTCATTTTATAAACTTTGTGGTGCCTCTAGTCACTCATTTTTTGTTTTTGTTTATGGTGATTCAGGTATGAAGTCTAGATAACTTCTAAGAGGAGGTAATCATAATGATCTCTTCTTTGTTTTTGTTTTGTTCAACTGTGGAACTAGTATGATTTATGATATGATTCCATCCATGATTATTGAATTTTGTTAATTTTTTGATTTAGGGTTTTTCTGCCACTTAAAATTTGTGTATCTGTGTTATCTGATTTTGGTGTTGACTAGTTTTTGTTGATTTTGTTTACAGGAAAAAGACCCATTAATGTGGGGATTTAAGGGTTTCCCTACTAGGGATGCCAGATTGCAAGGTGGGTTTTTGCTGCTGAAGATATTTGCTTCAGAAAATCGATATTGTCATACTTATTCAGACTCGGTATGGAGGCTTCATTCATCTTGCTATTGGTTATTTGTGCTTTGTGGGATTTAGTCTATATTTAATTTACGGGTTCTTGTTCTTTGTGTTTGCAGTTGATTTACCGACTTGGTTTTGAAATGTTAAAGCTATATTTTTGCAGATAACCCCAGGATTATTTTACATTGTACTGCCAAAAGCTGGACCCAATTGCACCTATAAAGAGCGCCTTTTTTTTCTGTTTTACTTCTTTTGTTATGTGCCGAGTTATATTTTCTTTATTTCTGGAAATTCCGTTCATATTCTAACTTAAATTTCATTGTTGTTTGTTTTGTTGAGCAAGGTGTTATTGGCATCAAGGTCAAGAACATGTTGGATTAGGATCCTAAAGGAAAGAATGGTCCAATGACTCCATTGCCTGATGTTACCATCCACCAACCTAAGGTTGAAGAAGACTTCGTCAGGCCTTCAATGATGGCTCCTACCAAAATAGAAATGGCAGTTCCCCCACAAATGATAGTAACTTGAATGGGATGCGGTTTCCAGATTCATTATGATCTGGCATACAGTGTGTGATTACTGCTCATGTGGATGATGCTTATGTCTACATGCCAACTTCAGAGTTCAAGTATGTTAGTAATGTTGTCGGAAGTTTTATTACATGGCCCAAGGGTCGATTAGTGTTCCCATAGACATCTTCATAATCTTTTTGGAGTGTGTTTAGAAAACTTAACTTTTGTATCACTGCCATTTTTTTGAATGTATGTGGTTAACACTAGTAGGTTAACTTGAATGAATGTAAGTGTATTGCACTGGCAGGTTAATGTGAATGTGAAATACTTTCGGCAATCCAGTTTAAGCTATAATTTTTTTTTTCAAAATAGTTTTATGCACACAATTTCTAATAAAAGTTGTAGTTACACATTCATTTACAGAAAACAGAAGTTGTTACTTCAAATATTACAACTGTTAAGGGTTGTAAAAACAAATCTTGCAACATAAGTAGGAGTTGTTCAGTATAGTTGTACAACTCTAGGAAGTGTAATGATGGTAGTATTCACAATACTAATCGATGTTGTCTTCCAGTTTTCGACTACGAAACAGTTACTTTACAACATAAGTTTGTGTTGTCCAAGATAGTTCGACAATTCATACAAGTGTTGTGCAAATATTATTCATAATACTGGTAACTGTTGTTGCATATGTTTCTACGATATGCTACTTATGTTGTCCACGATTGTTCTACAATACAAGCAAGAGTTGTGTTAGGTTATCAAAAAAATCGAAAGAGAATCACAACATTGACAAACTATTGTCGAACCATGAATCACATCACCCTTACAACACTTGTCAACCATTGTAGAAAAACTTGGACTTTCTACAATACCCCCGTTCCACAATGCATGAAATGGAGTTGTCGTAGGGGTACTGCAACTCTTATCTTGTGTCGTCAATGATGATTTTTCCCGTAGTGTAACATTTACATGTGTTAATACTAATTAGACCTGGAAGGGTGTTTTAGGAATTTATAAAATACACTTTATAGTCTCCACGAAGTTTTTGGATTAGAGAGTAAATCTTTTCCACGGGTGGACTAGCCATTAATTGGGTCTGCTATAATTGGACTAGCCAGTAATTCCTACAAGAAATTATCTGAATATTACAGATATGGAAAAATGAGTAGATCTACACCTATAGAAAATGATTAGCTCATGCTTACAAATTCTTTGTCTTACTCCCGCTTCTTTTTGGACTGGTTTATTATAATTTTGAGGTCATTTGTTTTATACTTGAACTCTGGATTCTGGAATGCCAATCATCAATGCTGTGAGCATTGGTTACTGTTTCCGCTCTAACTCGGTCTTTCTTCAATTTGATTCTCATGTACAGGTCTCTCCTTTGTCTAAGATGTTTAAGCGAATGATGAAACCAGCTCTTCCTCGTTTTCGTCAGATTTCAAGTAGTCAATTTTGTTCCATGCGCAAGATGACGGATACTTCCTCAAAGAGTTTACAACCTCTTAAAAAGGTCATGTTGAGCTTCAAGGGCACCTACTGAACCACTTTGGAGTAAGGAATGTTCCTCAGTTGGACCTTAAAACCCAACAAGTTTGCCTGCTTGATGCTAGAATTGGTAAGTGTACACATGGGTGGTTAATTAGAAGAGGTTTTTGCAATGCAAAACCTCTGTTGACTCAAATTATCGAATATTATTCAGTTCTGGGGCAAGTTAAATTGTCGGGAAAAGCATTTCAGATGATTCGAAGACCTTGGATCGATCAACACAACAATCTGATCCATGCTTATGCACTCGGAGGAGAATCTGTTAAAGGAATTGCACTCTTTAGGTCTATGAAAAACAAGGGTATCTACCCAAATTTGTCAACTTTTAGTGGTGTTTTGTCATGCTGTTCACATGAATATCAGGTTGAAGTCGCAAGATTAATCTACGATTCATACAAATTGGAGAAATATGATATCTGTAAAGGAATGATAATCACATTATATGCGCGCAAGGATTTGATGTATGAGGCTGTTCGGATTTTAGAAGGCCGACCTCTGTAATGCTAAATGCAGTCTTAGCATATTGCATTCCCAGTGGGAATTTGAACTTAGCTATGAATGTCTTCGGCAGGATGCTGAAATCTGGGTTTGAAGAAGATGGTACCTTGGTTACTATGTCAAATACTTACTCGGCATTTGGTGCACTTGACGACGCTGAGGAGTTCAGGAAAGCTTTCATGGGAGAAGGAAAGACTGCTGGCACATCAACCATCAGGAATGCCAGCAATTGAGCTGAGAATTTGTGACTTGAAAAGTATCAGGTAATCGTTATCCCAGTAACATTTTACTGTTAGCACATTGCTCTGTAGGTAACCTTTCAGTTACAATAGTTTGGTTGTTTATTATGGATCTTGATGTTAACAACTCTCTACTTCCCAAATTAAAGGAGAATAGTACTCTTGTCATTATGCTTTTGTCTGAATGTCTTTTATCACGCTTTTGTTAAATGTTTTAGATCTTTGCACTGGTTCACATTGGTGAACAGTTGCACCAGTCGACTTGTTATGCATAAATGTGTTGGCTTTTCTTTTTACACCTTACAACTTCAAAACTAGTCCAATGCCATTTTGATATGCAAATAGACCCATGCACTATTATATATTTTCTGGAGTCAACTACCATAAGTTGCCTCCAGAAGTGGACATATTTCAGATGCAGAAGGTACCAGTAATGGATTTTGAAGTTAGAAACTATGAGAGTGAAGACCCTTGCCATTGTTGTGCATCCAGACTGCGCAGAAGGAACAGTCAAGCCAGTCCAACAACAGTTGCACTTTCACTCGATGGGCTGAAAAAACGGATTGAAAAACAAATTTAGAGTTTCACTCAGATGGCTAGATATCATTACATTCACATGCTTATATATCTGATATAAATATCACACCTGTTCAAAGATCTTACATTATAGCGCAGTCTGTGTTTCTCAGCTCATTGTACAAATAAAAGAACAAATGACCATATTATACTGTCACAACATAAGAAAATCACCATATTACCAATGTCGCCATTTAACACCACGGGCCTGCACTATAGGATCCTTGAGAAGATGTACGCAGTTACGAGGTATGTGATATGCCCTTGACATGAGATATATTTCTTCTGCAGCTTTTACAGCTAGATCTCCCGGGGAACCATTTATTGACCATTAAACACAAAGATTCACAAGAGGTTCTTCATATACATACTTTTGAGCATGATAATCCCCTGGAATAGTATGGTATTTTCATGAGACCTTTTGGCATTGACTTACTGCAGTAATACAGTAATACCAAAGTCATCTGAATCGACCAACAATGACCATACTATATAGCTCATCTCATATTTCATTGGAAGCTGTCTATGATTCTAGTTAGGAAGTGTTTCCGGTCAGTTTAAACCTTAATTATCAGCTGAAATGACTATGGAATTAGAAAAACATGGTCAAACATGGGTACACGAATCAAGAACTCATAAAATTTGCATGGGGTACACAAATTAAGCCCTGGTATTTATCAATAAAAATGGGATATGGTTCATGGTAAGAAGCATGATCAAATTTTAAGCATAATTCAAACTTAATTGAAGAAGAAAATCCTTATAGAACCCAGGTTTGCAGCTGGATGCTCAATAAAACAAAGACATAAAAAGATACAATCAAAGCAAAATAAATAGTATAAAACTGACTCCTAGTATGACAAAGGAAACACTTAATTTTAACATATCCACCGGGGTTCATTCCTCCACCCTCGCCTGTATCTGGATTCTGGATTAAGGACTGCAGCAGCCTCCCATGACAAAGATGCAATTATTTCTAACCACCTTCCCCTGTCATCTTCCTCACCCTGAGCCTTCCTGTGCTCCTCGCTTGACAGATCCCAGCTTCAGTACTCACAACTGCCAATGCTGCTAGAACAGTACAGGATTAGACACCATGTGGGTACAGGATAGTTAATAAATGAATAGCTAATACATAAGCTAGACAGGATAGATAGCAAGTGACTACAAATGTAGTAATAATCAGATATAAAGCCCACCTATTCATACAATTTTAAAATGGGTCGGGAGATGGATAGCCTGTGCCTTCCCCTGAAGGACCTGAGCTGGTACTTGTAGGAGCTGCTACAGGATCTATGCCACTTGGAGAAGCAACTGCTGCTGCTCTATCTAGCTTGTTATCTGCCACTGAACCAAAATCTATTTGGGAAGATTGATCAGTGCTGAGTCCAGAACCCGTATTCCCAAATTGGTAATTTCCAATTGAGTACGGGACTGAACTAATTATACTGCAATTAATTTTTCCAGTGGCACTACAGCTGGTGCTTGTGAAACTTGTTGTAGAGACTGTAGGGCTAAGACCTTGTTTCCGCCTAGACTGTAGCGACACTTCCTGTTCCCATTGCGTGAGGCAGTAACTACAGGATCTTATCCTGTCAGACTCGTCTCAGAGGATTGTCCTGTTTTTTGATCAATACCACAAAGAATTTTATAAAGATAAAGGAAGTACAAAGAGGCCAAGGGCATCCTACAGGATGCAAACGCAGGCAGAAACAGCAGCCTCACCAAACTGCACAAAGATGTGACTTGTGAGCAATAAGAAAGCAAAAGTATTGTTGATTGCTGATCTCAGTAAAAACCAAGATCCCCAGCCTACAACACGACCACTATAATGAACCAATTACAAGGTTTACTGAGCTTATTCACTTTAAGATCCCAATTATAGTGTAATCTTTGATATGTAATCCCTTTAAAAGACACATTCGTGGAGGTCCAACATAAAAGCAGCGTTTTCATCTTCCTGACGAGTGCATCTTGCAAATAGACAGCCTCCTGAAAAGTGCAAAAGGCAGAAGTGCCCATATGATCTTACCATTTCCGGTGAGCCCTTCAATCCCAATCCCGACAAAATTCACCCATGAAAAGCATCCATACCAAATGTATTATAGGACAGAGCATGAATAAGTGATTGATGGTCTCCAAGTTTTTTCTGCAGTAGATGCACCTAATATGGAAGCTACCACCCTCGTTTTGCTAAGTTGTCTTGAGTTAATATGGCTCTATGATGAATCAACCATACAAAGAAAGCAACTTTCGACCGAACTAAAGGATTCCCAACTTTATCATGAGGGAAAGAGGTACCTGTGCTCTTTGAGTTAGACCCTCATAGCAGGATTTGACTGTAAAGACACCACTGGGCTCCACCTCCAAAACCGAGTGTTGTCGGCATTATTAGTATGATCCCATCGATTAATTGAGAAAGAGCAGCAGCATCAGCCAACCTTCTCTAACCTATCCCGGTTGCTTTTTAGAAAGCTCAAAAAGTCTTGGAAACTTATTTTTCAAGGCCACATCTTAAAATGTCTAACCAAAATCTAGTCTTTTTGCATCCCCATTTTGAATTTCTCCAACCTGTTGCAGACAACTCTCCACAAGCTCATACCGTAAGGTTGTGTTGTCTGTTTTGCGTCCCATCCATTGGTGTCACAACCATACTTGTCGCAGATAATTCTCCTTATAATGCGTCTGGTCCATTTGAGAAACGCCATAGCCACTTACAGAGGAGTGCATCATTCATGACCATTAAGTCTTCGCTACCGAAGCCCCCTTCTTGTTTGCTTTTACAGATCTTACTCCAAACTACTAAAGCGGTTCTGTTTCCCCTTTGTTAGTGCCCCACAGGAAGGTTCTCATGGCTCTTTGGATCTTCTTTGCAACTGGTGGCGGGATAGTAAAAGTAGACATGAGGTAGTTAGATTCGTTTGACCTTCTTTTTATATTTAGTTCGAAAAGACTGTTACTAGTTAGATTTTAGATTCGTTGACCAGCGAACACTAGATTCACCTACATGCTACATCAATAACAATAGAAAACCTAGAAAATTTCTCCAGAAAGTAGTATAATCACATTCACATAGTATAACATTAATCACATTCCTGAAACCAACACCGGCATCATATTAGTCGCCCTTGATCTCCAGAATCTCAGTTCACTGCTTTCTGTCGAATCGGTTATTCTGACAATATTTGAGAGAATTTTTTTCTTTTATTTGAAAATTACTTGCATTGAAACAAAAAAAAGTTACACAAGGTTCTCCAAACTGTTGGTTTCCCTTATCTCTTCTAACTGTGCAGAGATATTGGAGTCTACCAACAGATTGTTACCCCTAATTTGAAAGCTAGAATTACAAACTGAATTTGAAAAACATACATCCTTCAATAAAACAGAAATAAGGAAATGCGGCATTATCAACCATTATTGTTTATGTATACCCTGTTTGCGCGCTTCTTTTACCAGAGTGTCTGCAACTTCATTGTCTTTCCTATTCTTAAATAGAAAACCCAAATTTTTTTTCATAAGTCCTCAAAACTTTCACTGCTTCTGCGACTAATCCTTGGTTACTCTAAAAAAATGTTACTTTGCTTGCCTTGAGAGCATAATAAATCAATCTCTGACAATCACCTTCCATCCAGAAGTTCTTTAAGTCCATGCTCTTTGCCCAAGTTGCTGTTTCCAGCAAACTCAGAACGTCTACTTCTTTTGTTGTGGCTGTACTGAAAGTCCCAGCTGTAGCTTGTATGGCATCACATGTATCACAACGAAGAATTATACCATATCCAGCAGGAGTATAAGGATCAGTCCAAGAGGCATCAAAGTTAATTTTTAATTGATTTGCTTGAGGTTTTGACCATCCTCTATTATCTGGGTCATTCTGAGTTTGAACTACAGATGAGGAGATAGAAATTGCTCCCTGGTTTAAGTGTCTCAGGGGCGGCCAAAACGCCATATGTCTCCGCACAACAAGTGAGAGTTGTAAACTAGTGGTTGATTTGGATTGGAAGATTCAAAGACATCTTTTTTTCCAAATCAACCAACATTTTGTGCCCATAACTTCTATTACATAATTTTCATACACCCCTGCTATCCAATTAGAGTACATTTGTGCAAAGGAGAAATTCAAATTATTACTAGCATTTATACCTACCATAGGAGGCAACAAGGAAACAGATTTCGCATATGGGCATTCAAAGAACATATTCTTTAGAGACTCACAATCATGCTCACAGAAAATACACCTCATGTCTATGTTTGTCTTGTGCTCAGCTAGTTTTTTCCTAACAGGTAATGCATTATGTATACACTTTCATAAGAAAATTTTTATTCGTTGAGAAACGTTTAAGTTCCAAAATGATTTTCAAAAGAGTTTAATATCAGGATCAATAATATCTATCGCAGGATTTTTAAGTTTTCGATACATTGACTTAACAGTAAAGTTCCAATTGTTAGTAAGTAACCATCTTAGTCTATCATTTTTCTGTTTACCATTTGTATCAGTGAAGATTCTAATTCCTAAAATCTTGTCTGCAATTTCCGGAGCAAAAACGTTCCTAACTTTCGTAACATTCCACTTTTTGGTATTTGAGTTTATCAACTCAGATACAAGTGTTAAGAGATTTAGTTGACTACCACAATAATTTATGAGATTTTTTCCATACCTGGAATCCATTTATCTGTCCAGATGTGGATTGACAGCAACTGAATTTGTGAATCAGAGAGACTCTCTGCATAATGCATCCCCATATCCATGAAGCTTTATAATGCTTTTGGAATGGAAGATAGTTGAGTGTTTAAATTATTTGTTCTGAAGAACAGTACCTAAGAGGGTGTTCTGCTGAGTTGCTATCTTCCAAGCAAGCTTAGCAATCATCGCTTTATTCATTTTGTTTGCTTCTTTAAAGCCTAGACCACTAACTTCTACTAGTTCACACATGAAACCCAAATTAATATGATAGTACCCCTTAGAGTTTTTTTGTTTACCCCATCAAAAATTTCATTGAACTGCATCTATCTTATCTGTGATTTTTTGAGGCAAAGAAACACCCTATTTGATAAATAGGTAAGCTAGACAACACAGAATTAATTAGGACCTTTTCCTGAACCAATGTTGTACCATTACAACTTTGCGCTTTGTTTTCCATATTAGAAACAATCTTATCAAAATTCCTAATTTTTGATCTATTTACAAATAAGGGGGCCCCTAAGTAAGAGTCAGTAATGCTTATTTTCTTTATTTTCAAGAGCCTAATCATAATTCTTTGATGTTTAGAATGGATGCTTCTACTAAAAAAAATACATGATTTAGAGAAGTTTATGAGCTGGCCTGAAGCCTTAATAAATTGATTTGTGATGTTGAAGAGATTTTTACAACTCACAAGGCTCGCCTTTGAAAACAGCAGACAATCGTCTGCAAAGAGGAGATGAGAAATATGGATACTATGCCTAGATATTTTTATTCCAGTTATATGTTTGTTTTTTTCGTTAGCATAAAGGAGCCTAGAGAAAACAACCATACAGATTAGGAATATGTAAGGAGATAACAGATCTCCCTTCCTTAACCCTCTAGTAGGAGTGAAAATTCTCCAGGCGAACCATTTAAAAGAACTGCGATGGAGACAGTAGAGACACATTGGTGGATTAAACTGCATCACTCATTACTAAAACCAAAAGCAGATAAAGTTTGAATTAAAAATTTCCAGTTGACCTTATCGAAGGCCTTGGACATGTCAATTTTAATACCTAGTCCTCCATTTTTTGTTTTCATTTTCTTAATTGAGTGAACTACCTCATGAGCCACTACTATGTTGTCTGCAATTTGTCTAGAAGACAAGAATGCATATTGGAAGGGAGAAATCATGTTTTCTAAATGAACTTTTGATCTATTTGCTAATAGTTTGGAAAGAATTTTATAGGGGGTATTACTCAGTCTTATTGGTCTGAAGTTACTAGGAGATTTAGGTTGTTTTATTTTGGGAATCAAGAAAAGAAAAGTCTCATTCAATTTTGGGTTAATTTTTTTCGTTACAAAAACATTTTGAATTGTAACAACAATTTGGTTCCCAACTAGAGACCAAGTATGTTTGAAGAAACTCACCGGGAAACAATCTGGTCCCGGAGATTTATACGATTTTATCGATTTAACTACCTTCCCAACTTCATCTGAAGTTGGTATTTTTAAAATGTCTATATTATCTTGTTTCGCTACCATACGGTTAAGATTGTTGTGAGGTGACTCATTTATCTATGCTGTTCTTCGGGAATATAAGACCGGATTGTCAATTGGTTCCTGTTCACCTTGATGATATACGAAAAGACGGAACAAAAACTTTAGGGTTTTCCTATGGGAGACAGATAGATCCTTTGATATACTTGTCTGTGTGAGACGGATTTGTTTATTGTCAAAGCCTACGATTTTGGATCGTAGCAACTCTTAGTTGTGGGTGAGATCAGCTAAGAAAATCAAGTGCGCAGTATCCTGCTGGGATCAGAGGCGTACGGAGTACAACTGTACCTTGGATCATCGAGAGACTGATTGGGGTTCAACTACAGTCCAGTCCGAAGTTATCTTAGAGTAGGCTAGTGTCTGTAGCGGCTTAATACAATGTTTGTTCAATCAGGACTAGGTCCCGAGGTTTTTTCTGCATTTGCGGTTTCCTCGTTAACAAAATTTCTGGTGTATGTGTTATTTCAGTTTCCGCATTATATTGTTTTATCTTTATAATTGAAATAATACAGGTTGTGCGTTAGATTACCAATTAGTGTAATCCAAACTTTGGTTGTTTAATTGTCATTGATTGATCCTTGGACATTGGTCTTTGGTACCGTCCAAGTTATTCCTTGTATTTGATTAGTACTCGCAGTGTTTGTTTGAGGAAATCAAATCAAGTTAGAGATATAAACTTGTAGATATACTTTTAATTTATTGAGTCTTGTTGATTCTCTTAAAGGTATATTCGACTTTTTCCATACATATTGCTAAGCGGAATATTGGGTGTTGTTGTTAGACCCCCGCTTTTTCAATTGGTATCAGAGCAGGAAAATGCGTTTAAGACCTCACAAGTATGTGTTTGTAGCGATCTGACTCTATGGACAGAGATGCTATCTCAATTAACGTACCACCAGTCTTCGATGGCTCTAATTACTTATGGTGGAAAATTTCTATGCGATCTTTTCTTCAAGCACGTGATTTTTAATCATGGGTATTTGTTGTTAATGGCTATGATACTCTCGTTGTAGCAGTTGAAGATGTAAACGTTCCCAAAACTATTGGTGAATACACCCCTGCTGAGATAAATGCTGCAAAGCAAAATTCCGCCGGTTTAAATGGCATCATTCATGCAATTACCCCAAGTCTTCAGCACCATGTGACAAACTGCACTAGGTCTAAAGATGCTTGGGATATCTTAGAAACCGTGTTTGAAGGTAACTCCAGTGAAAAGGAAGCTAGGCTTCAAAACCTTAATTCCGTTTCGGAGAACCTTCGTGAAAAAGCGGGGGTCGAACAACACCACCCAATATTTTGCTTAGCAATCTGTATGGACAAACTCCGAAACACTTTGTAGAGAATCAACTAGACAAGCATATTCAATCTAGATAAAAGTATATCAAGGAGTTTATACCTCTTACTTGATTTGATTTCCTCAAACAGAAACTGTGAGTACTAATCAAATACAAGGAATAACTTGGACGGTACCAAAGACCAATGTCCAAGGATCAATCAATGATAATCAACAACCAAAGGTTGGATTAATCCAATTGATGATCTAACGCACAACCTGTATTATTTCTATTATATAAACAAATATAATGGAGAAAAGAAATAACACATACCAGAAAATTTTTTAACGAGGAAACCGCAAATGCAAATTAGCCCCGAGACCTAGTCTAGATTGAACACACACTATATTAAGCCGCTACAGACACTAGCCTACTCTAAAATAACTTCGGACTGGACTGTAGTTGATCCAAAATCAGTCTCCCACTGATTCAAGTTATAGTTGCACTCCCTACGCCTCTGATCCAAGCAGGATACTGCGCACTTGATTCCCTTAGCTGATCTCACCCACAACTAAGAGTTGCTACGACCCAAAATCGCAGGCTTTTTTGACAATAAACAAATCTGTCTCGCACATACAAGTCTATCAAAGGATCTATCTGTTTCTCACAGAAAAACACTAAATTTTTTGTTCTGTCTTTTGAAAATAATCAAGGTGAACAGGAACCAATTGATAATCCGGTCTTATATTCCCGAAGAACAACCTAGATAAATCAATCACCTCACAAAAATCTTAATCGTATGGTAGCGAAACAAGATGTTGTGGAATCACAAACAATGAGACTAAGATGTTTGTGATTACTTTTTATATCTTGACTATCGGAAAAATCTAACAATCTCAAGCCAACCAATATGATTGTACTCGTACGATAGAATATGAAAGATCATATCACACAACTACGATAAAAGTAGTATCGGTCTGGTTTCACAATCCCAATGAAGTCTTTAAGTCGTTAACCTGGTTTTAGAAGAAAAAAACAAAAGGTTAAAGGAGAACCGAGTCTAGCACGCAAACTAGTATCACACGTAAGGTATGGGGATTATTTTTGCAGAGTTGCTAGATGTCTCCTTATATAGTTGTTTATGGATGAAAGTTGTTTCTGCTGGTTTTGGTAAATTTGGGTGTGAGGATGAGAAACGAATCTATACCCTTAACAAATGCACTGCACGGAAGTGCTTTTGATTCGAGTGATCAATCTATACAATTCTGGTCTAAACCAAGAAATGGCCGTTCTATACTTGCTACGGTCACAAAGTGAATGAGATGGGGTTGGTCTTAGGAAGGGAAGCGAAGAAGGTGTTGAGATTGTGAAGGTGTTGGATGTTTATGACTTATATCAGAATGATGAACTGGCTTGCAATAATGTAAGCTATCAGTTCTGGTGTTTTCTGGATACGATGAAAACACTTGGTTTTTCTGTGCTTGTTCCGTGTTGTTTAAAATAGGTAGAAGAAACCATTTATACAAGTCATTGAGCACAACCTTCATCTCGTAGGAAGTGGAGGAAGTGGAGTGATGGAGTAGTGGGGGTCGTGTGAGTGATTGTCACATGGTCACGTATTTACCCACTTTTCCCATCATCGCTAACCGTCCATGCCTCCTGACACGTTCTTGTGATGGCGCTTTGCACGCTGTAAACCGCCAGACCAATACCCCACTTTGTGACATGTTTGATGTCTTGAATGAGTGGATCGTGGGACCCACTGTAGGAAGTAGCATGTGATTCTAAAATAACTAAGGATTTGATATTTATGAAATATCATGTATGCTCAATGCATGTAATGCATCGCAGAAAATCAGCATATATGAAGCATCAATGTTTTAAAGCCTGACCGAATAAGTTGTGTACCAAGCGTCTTAAAATAGCACCACTTCCAACCATCTTCAAGTGACCGTTTGGAGGCTGCATGGGCGAGCTATCTCCTGGCCGATCACTCCTGGTGGAAGAGGGGAGGACGGTGATCATCGGGATGCCTCACTGGTCGTATAACTTTCAACCTAGGTTGTCCGACCAAGCTAGCGAAGTTGCACGGACGAGATGGTTTAAGACCCTCATCTGCGACCGTTGATGGATTTTAAGGTTTAAGGAGGTGCGCGAGCATCACTCTTATGCTTGACCGAATCCAGGCATGTGTGTAGACGTCCTGCCGGTGTATATTCCCATTTCTCTTTGTCTCATGGAGGTGCGATCTAGGCCAATAAATTTGATCGACAAATGTGAGTGGTCGTGATCGGTTTGCGGCAGAAATCCATTGCCGCAAAGGATTTGGAAGCTACTCGGCACGCAACTTTTGGGCGTGCGTTTGAGGTCGTCGAGTCCTAGTCTGCCTAGGACGAACATCTCTACACAAAGGTGGGCCCAAAGTGATCATGTTGACATGCTTGGAACCTTTTAAGACAATATTTACACCCTCCATACAATCTTGCGAAGACGGATGGTCGTGATCGAACTGCGACAGTTACGCAGCGTCGCAAACCCTAATTAGGGTTTTGAAAACAGCACGTACACACGATTCTGGACAAACAGTTTCGCAAGTTATGTTCCTCTTTTGGAGGAATCGATCGTGTGGGGCCCACGTTGGGCCGACGGTGAACGTGTGCACACTTCTCTAATGGTCTTAGGCGCAGTCTAAGCCATCCAAACATGCTGGCGCAGTTGGATGGTTGTGATTGTTTTAAGACACTAGTGGAACTTTCGTGACCCTCGCGAAGCATCACACCAGCCATGTTTCGGGAAAGCAATCGTGGCTGTATGACCACGCTGTGAGCAAACCGATCAGGTAGGGATAGAGTGGGCCCGCTAATGTGCGTGCTAGCTCCTCCTCCATCTTTCGTGGTGCGACCTAAGCCGTCCATTCAGGCTAGTGAATTTGGACGGTCACGATCGTTTTGAGACTGTCTTAGGCAGTCTTGCTCGCTCGAGCTTCTTGCATAGCAGTGCGGCCACCCTACTTTAGGGCTGGCGTTTTGGAACGCTGGGAAGTAAGTGCAGTGTTCGACCGGCTAGGGTATAAATAGGCCCACTGGGATGCATTAATTAATAATGCTAAAAATTCATAGAATATTCAGGATTGTTGTTACATGCTTCGTTCTAGGTGAATTTGTATATTTAATTCACAGAATATTTGGGATTGTTGCCACATGCTCCATTCTAGGTGAATTAATAAAGCGAAGAGGTACTCATGACTTATCAAACAGCTTTATCCTCTGCAGGATGTCAGCGTATTAGATTTGGCTTTACAATTTTAGCCTTGAACCAAAATCCACCATCAACTTTAAGTCCCTGCCTAGCACATAATGGTTGCACCATTGTGGGGTAGGCATTAGATGGTGACAAATAAATATTAAACTTATAAGACAAAGTTAGATGTTGCCAGGAGAGATAAGTCGTCATGTCTTTGGAACATGTCACGTTCAAGAGGCATCCAGGTGAGTGTTCCCCTAGCATGATGTCGGTTAGCCCCAGGTAGATTAGGCATGCGGTTGGCTGGGATCTCAAACTATCCATGACGATGCCATAATCCTCGACTCTGATGTGGACAAGCCCTATCATGAGGAATATCCTTACAAGGCTGCTGAAGCATTTCTAAAAAATATGTTGAAGCAGCTCCCAAAAAGAACGTTGATGTAGCTTCCGGCAAGCGTGTTGAAGCAACTTCTGTAGCGAACATTGAGGTGTCTCTTGGATACAACGCTGAAGCGGGTCCCGGAGAGCGTTGAAGCAGCTTCCTCTGGAGAGCGTTGAAGTGTTGAAGCGACTTCTTCTGGAGAGAGAGCTGAAACGCTTTCTCCCGGAGAGAGCTGAAACGCCTTCTTCTGGAGAGAGATGAAATGCATTCTTCTGGAGAGAGAGCATTGAAGCGGCTTCTGCGGAAGGGAGCGTTGAAGCGGCTTCTTCTTCATTTTCATTTCCTCTTGTAAATTACATGCTTCTTGATTGACCATCTCTCTTGTGTTGAAGAAGTTCTTGACTGACGGCGAAGGAATTTCATGCTGAGACTCAGTCCCCAAGCATGGTCTATGTGGCTCTATCTTGTATGCCTGGTGGGTTTTTGTACGTAGTGGTCGTTGATATGGTGAAGCTCTGTATGGTATCAATCGATGAGCAACAACGGTTCTTGGCAGCATCTGTGATCAGAAGAGACTGGTAGGGACAGGCGTGGTAGCAACCTGCACGAACTTGGCACTTTTCATACAATGGTAGAGATCATATCGTTATTAGAGGGATAAGATGGAACCGATGGCTTTCTTGATATTTCTTCATGGAATAGAGAAGAGGGAGACAACCCCCTGCCCACGAGTATCCAGAGATTTCGACCTGATATATATTGTCGCGCTAGGTTCATGAGGCCGTCTTTATGTCTGCTCTCTTGAGTATGTCCTCGTATTTGGACATCTTGGAATCATAATGATAGTGTGATTGCATCTCTCTAAATTCACCATCTTTGAGACGGTCAGTGCTAAGCAGTCCCCAGTCAGACTCCTTTTCCATTATCATCTTTGGATCGTGTCTTTGAGGAGTAGGGAAGTTCCTTCATGCGAATGACTTAACTAATAGGTTATGAAAATATGATGAAGCTCTTGACATGTAGAGTTTGTATGTACCTCTTAAGTCCCAGGGGCAATCTCCTTTGGTAACACATCTACTTCTGGAGAGACGAAATTCTTAAAGCGTCTCATTGATGTTGCTGCAACCGAGCCAGGTATGAAATATCTTGGACGTTGTTTCACCATTGTGGCAGTCATGCATATGGTACTGGAGTTTGTATTGGGTGACTTTGGACGTGCATGATGTTGTATCTCGGTGGTTTTCCTCTTGCTGCTTCAGCGAAACTGCTTACAGAAGGCTGAAGCTTGCATTGCATGTTAGTGAGATGTATGTTTCCACGAACATCATGAGGCTCTTTATTACATGCAGGCTTGTTATTTTTAGCAAGGAAGGTCATGTTGCAACTTGAGCGTTTAGCAGCTTCACGGAGTTCATAGGGTGTCTGAAAGCACATGCTCTTCGACAAAGCACGATTGACAGGTACCATCCTATTGATGCACAATTACACCACTTGTTGTTCACTCACATTTGGATTGTGACCCTTCAGTGCCTGAATTCGGGACCTTTTGACATAATCATTTGGATGTTCGCTGTTTCGCTGAAGCATTCCTCTTAAGTCTAACAGAGTGATTCACCCAAGCTGCGGATTCTTTCTCGACATGATGATGCAGACATCGCTATATTCTTGAGGCTGCTCCCTTGAGGTGTCGGCTCTAGTAGATCTGAAGATTTCCCAAGCTCGCTCTTGTCCGGTCTGACATAACAGGCGAACCCTTTGTGATGATTTGGAGATAACAATATTCGTTGAATCTTTCGAAATGCTTTCTATTGTAGTGCGGTCCAGACGAAACTTGCTCCTTTCTTCAGCAAGGGGGTGAATGAAGCAACGAGCTCGGCTGGACCAGGTATAAAACGTCGAATGTAATTCACCTTGACCATGAAGCTTTGAAGCTCCTTCACAATCCGCGGCGACGACATCGTGAGGATAGCTTGAGTCTTGGATGGGTCCATCTTGATCCCTTCAGCAGTCACCTTTCGAACACTTGTTGTAGGACTCCTGTGTGATCCACCGAGCTTTCGATTTGACTACTACATCATCCACGTAGTCTTCAACTTTCTTATGCATCATGTCGTGGAAGATTGCCGTCATAACGCGTTGATACGTTGCACCAGCATTCTTCAAGCCAAATGGCACTACAGTATAATAAAATTTCCGAGAGGAGTTCAAAAAGCTGTCTTACTTGCGTCATGCTCGTACATCCTTATATGATTGTACCCGCTATATCCATCCATGAAGGAGAACATATCGTGTCCGTTGGTGGCATATACTAACATGTCAATGTTAGGTAGAGGAAAATCATCTTTGGGGCATCATCTGTCCAAGTCTCTGAAACCCATGCAGCACCTGAGCTGTCCATTTTTGTTTTTACCGGAACCACATTGGCCAACCAGGTTGGATGATAAAGGGGTTTGATGAAGCCATCAGCTAGCAACTTCTGAATCTCAGTCTTGATTTGCTCTTCTACCTCATGCCTAGCTAAATTGCCTCGGAGATTGTTTGGCCGGCTTGGATCCAGGTATGACGTTTAGATGATGGGTGACCAATTTTTCATCTAAACCGGGTATTTCTTCATACGTCCAAGCGAATATGTCCTGGAACTCTTTGAGAAGTTCCACGAGCTTCGTGTGTTCATCCGTACACAAGGTTGAGCTGGTGGAGATAGGCCTAGGAGATTCCTCATTCCTGATGTAAACGATTTCGTGCCATCTTGCAGATGTCGTGGAGCATCTAGTACTTCTTCTTGTGGCTCGTCGCTGTTGTAGCATTTCGTTGGGGGGAGAGACTGGGTAACAGTCTCCCCTGCTAATTGATAACAACGTCGTCGATACACGGTTTTCCCTTTCTGGTCACGGCTTTCCACAAAAGTTCGCTCATTCTTAGTGTGAACGTGGGTCGCGGCTTCACCGGATGAAGAAGAACGCCTTGTCAACAAAGATGCATCGTGGGGCTTAGCCCTCAATGATTCAAGTCGGTCCTCCACGTGCGGAGTGGAATGCAATGAACTTTGTCTGATTATCCCCGCGGAGCTTCCCTTGTTTCAAACAATTCCACTCCACATATCGGTGTGTAAGGAGACAACGACGCAGGAGTTCGAACGACTTCTTTATTCAACATAGTCTTCAGGCACTGATGATACGTCGAAGGGACAATCCTATTGTCATGAATCAACGGTATCCCCAGTATCATATGGTAGTTCAGTTACTTTTCTATGACTTCGAATTTCATCTTCGACTGGACGGGCCCTACAGATAAATTCAGATTGACATACCCGTACGTGTTGGTTTTGTTTCCTTCAAAGTATGTAATCGCAGTAGGCTTCCGTATGATCTTGTCTGGGCGAACCTTGGCCGTCCTGAGAGTCTTGAGAGTAATCACATTCGAAGACGCTCCCGTGTCGATGAGGGCCCTCTTGAACTATGAATCCGTGATGCATGTAGCAACATGTAGGGCCCGGTTGCGACCTTCCTCCGCCATCATGTCGTCTTCTGTAAATGTGACATTATTCACTGACATCTCTGGTGTTTTCGAGATTTCTAGATGCAAAGGGGATAAATGTACGTTTAGATCTATCTGGTTGATTGCAGCAAACGTCTCCGCCCGCTGATTCATCGAGAGGTGTAAAAGTTCGCATAAACTTTCCACTAGAGAAGCTGCTTCATGGTCCACCGGTTTCTGGTTCATAGTGAAACTATTGACCTAAGGAGGATCTTCCACCGGGCGTTCCACCATTTATGTTCCTAAATTATCGTCACGTGCACCAAGCAGGTGAACAAGTTGTCAATCACTCCTTTTATTCGGTCCATATTTCTTGCCAGAATTTCTTTCATCCGTGATAGTTCAGCCAGAGTTGGGATTTCTCCGTCGGTTCAAGCGACAGAGATAATGAGGGTATTGAAATATGAAAATTCGTTGGCAGAGATCTGTCGCGGTAGAATCATCCCTGAGGACAACCATCTTTTTGAAAATCTTGAGATTGCAACCGAGAGATTAATCTCCCACTGTGGTTGCCAATTGTTTATGGGTGAAAACTGTTTCTGCTGGTTTTGGTAAATTTGGGTGCGAGGATGAGAAACGAATCTAAACCCTAAAGAAATGCACTTCATGGGAGTGCTTTTGATTCGAAAGATCAATCTATACAATTCTATCATAAACCAAGAAATGGTCATTCCAGACTTGCTTCGGTCACAAACTGAAGGAGATAGGGTTGATCTTAGGGAGGGAAGCGAAGAAGGTGTTGAGATTATGAAGGTGTTGGCTTTTTATGACTTGTATCATAATGATGAACTAGCTTGCAATAATGTAAGCTATCAGTTCTGGTGTTTTCTGGATACGATGACAACACTTGGTTTTTCTGTGCTTGTTCCGTGTCGTTTGAAAATAGGTAGGAGAACCTGTTTATACAAGTCATTGAGCACAACCTTCGTCTCGTAGGAAGTGGAGGAAGTGGAGTGATGAAGTAGTGGGGGTCATGTGAGTGATTGTCAAACGATCACGTATTTACCCACTTTTTCGATCATCGCTAACCGTCCATGCCTCCTGACACGTTCTTGTAATGGCGTGTTGCAGGTGTAAACCTCTAGACCAATACCCCAGTAAGTATCCCCCAGTTTGTGACATGTTTGATGTCACGAATGAGTGGATCGTGGGACCCACTGTAGGAAGTAGCATGTGATGCTAAAATAACTAAGGATTTGATATTTATGAAATATCGTGTATGCTCAATGCATGTAATGCATCGCAGAAAATCAGCATGTATGAAGCATCGATGTTTTAAAGCCTGACCGAATAAGTTGCGGAACAAGCGTCTTAAAATAACATCACTTCCAACCGTCTTCGAGTGAACGTTTGGAGGCTGCATGGGCGAGCTATCTCCTGGCCGATCACTCCTTGTGGAAAAGGGGAGGACGATGATCATCGGGATGCCTCACTGGTCGTCTAGCTTTCAACCTAGGCTGTCCGACCAAGCTAGAGAAGTTGGACGGACGAGATGGTTTAAGACCCTCATCTACGACCGTTGATGAATTTTAAGGTTTTAGGAGGTGCGCGAGCATCACTCTTATGCTTGACCGAATCCGGGCTTGGGTGCAAGTCTTGGTGGGGCCAACCAGGCATGCGTTTAGAGGGCCTGCCGGTGTATATGCCCATTCCTCTTTGTCTCATGGAGCTGCGATCTAGGCCACTCAATCTGATCAGCAAAGGTGAGTGGTGTGATCGGTTTGCGATAGAAATCCATTGCCGCAAAGGATTTGGAAGCTTCTCGGCACGCAACTTTTGGGCGTGCGTTTCGAGGTCGTCGAGTCCTAGTCTGCCTAGGCCGGCCAGCTCTATACAAAGGTGGTCCCACAGTGATCATGTTGACATGCTTGGGAACTTTTAACTCTATATCTAAACCCTCAATCCAATCTTGCGAAGATGGATGGTCGTGATCGAACTGCGACAGTTATGCAGCGACGCAAACCCTAATTAGGGTTTTGTAAACAACACGTACACACGATTTTGGACAAACAATTTTTTCCTCTTTTGGAGGAACCGATCATGTGGGGCCCACGTTGGGCCGACGGTGAACGTTTGCACACTTCTCTAATGGTCTTAGGCGCAATCTAAGACATCCAAACATGCTGGTGCAGTTGGATGGTTGTGATTGTTTTAAGAAAATAATGGAACTTTCGTGAACCTCGCGAAGCATCACACCACCCAAGTTTCTCTCATGCGATCGTGGTTGCATGACCACGCTGTGAGCAAACCGATCAGGTAGGGATAGAGTGGGCCCGCTAATGTGCGTTCTAGCGCCTCCTCCATCTTTCGTGGTGCGACCTAAGCCGTCCAATCAGGCTAGTGAAGTTGGACGGTCACGTTCGTTTTGGGACTTTCTTAAGAAGTCTTGCTCGCTCGAGCTTCTTCCAAAACAGCGCGGCCACCCTACTTTAGGGCTGGCGTTTTGGCACAGTGGGAAGTAAAGTGTAATGTTCGACCGACTAGGGCATAAATAGGCCCGCTGGTGTTCATCACAGTGATATCCTGCTCCTTCTAGGGTTCATCTAGGCTGGTTTAATCATGTGGTCAACCTATGTGGCTGTGATCATTTCTGAGACTGATACAGTCATTCCAGATTAAATATGCTCAATCGGGCTAATATAAGCACACCGAGAGATGTTTCCTGTACGGGTATTTCGTGCATGCCTCACTGTTGGCACTTGGATATTCGTGTTACCCTATTAGGAGCAACACTCAGTCATCATGCCGCACCAATAGTGAGAGTTCCCGGGAATAACACATGAAATACTAGGCAAATTATGCATTAATTAATAATGCTAAAAATTCACAGAATATTCGGGATTGTTGCTACATGCTCCGTTCTAGGTGAATTTGTATATTTAATTCACAGAATATTTGGGATTGTTGCCACATGCTCCATTCTAGGTGAATTAATAAAGCGAAGAGGTACTCATCACTTATCAAACATCTTTATCCTATGCAGGATGTCAGCGTATTAGATTTGGCTTTACAATTTTAGCCCTGAACCAAAATCCACCATCAACAATATTCTTTCAAATCAGGGTTTTGCCTTGGTCACAAAAAAAACAATATTCACCGTTAGATGAAAACCTGATTTAGATTTAAGCTAATATTTCTCAACCGTTAGATCGAAAACCTTAGCTTGTTATACACAAATGAATATGCAGGCTTCTAGGTTTGTTAATCGTACCCAAACGTGTACATTGGTTTTTCAACAATAGTTAACCAAAAGGTTAGCCATATGAGAATTTCATACCAACCTTTTCCTTTTCACCATAACTAGTTCAATTGACTCAAAAGAACTAATTAGAGAGTTGTTCAATTGCAAGGAAATCTCATGTACTACACAAGACACAATTGAAGCAAATATGATTTGATTCACATGAATAGGTTCATGAACTTTATAGCCACGATTTGCAATTGAATTCCTTAGTCTTTATAAGTTTAAGTTCAGAAATTATCTTTAGATATATAACCTTCTTAAGTTTGCACACTAGGTTCGCGGACTTATGATACTGGACAGAGTTTACAAACTCCAGCAGAAATTCTCGGGATGAGAACTTCGGTAGTTCGCGGACTTGGATACAAGACATTCTTCCAGTATATGACTTATGCACATATGTGTTTCCACAACAATACTTATTTCCACATTGGTTATGTAATCTAAACTCTCATTCCAATCATTGAAACATTCTTAGAGGATGTTATTTAGTTGTTACACTATTTCTCGTCAAAGCAATTTTCGAAGTGATTGAAACACATTATGACTTTCGTCACTAGGTAAAGATAAACACTGTCGAAGCGAAACGCTCACCAACACATATTTCGATATATAGATAGACGAGGTATACTCGGCTCGAAATACCAAATGTGTATAATCTAAGTCTATATATAGAGCATACGACTTTTAATCTCAAGAAGTAGAAGATAGAATAGATAGACTTTTGAGTGACAGATAAGTTCAAGTCTTCACATACCTTTTTGTCGAAAAGTTCCACCGGTTTCTTGAGTAGTTCTTCTGCTTGTATCATGAATCTCCATGAAGTCCTTCATCTCAACTACACTTACTATCCTAGTCCGAGACTTAGCTATATTGGACTAAAAATCAAGACTTATAATTTTGATCACTAACATTGACAAACATGCTTGAGATAGCAACGCTTGCGAGTTCGACATAGCAGTGCTCTAATAATCTCCCCATTTGTCAATTTTAGTGACAAAACTATCAACACATATGTAATACAAAAAGATAATGAAACTTTAGTAGCTTCTATTCCACATGTCTAATCTTCAACATTCCTCGAAAACTTTGTCACTTCAAAATACTCCAATGATCCCAAAGGTTGTAAGTTTAGCATCACCGTTGTTGAAGATCCGTAGCTATAACAATGAGAAAACATAATTCTCGATCATTGTTATACATTGTCATAGTATTATTACACAGTGTCAAAGTCCAATTGTATCACAACTTCAACAATAATACTATCGTGATATGTATCACTCCCCCTTAGTCAATACTCCATATCACATGGAAACCACTCCCCCTTACACAATGATCCGAAAACCATATGTATTTATAGTGTGAACTACATATTAATTCTCCCATTTTTTGTCAATAAAATTGGTAAAGGTACAAGAACGGGATCATAACGAAATTTCCATAAGAGACATTTCATGACTAAAAGAAAAATACATATCATCTAATTTAGATGCAATCATATAGCCGAAGCTAATAGCATTCATCAAGGAGTTTAAAGATACAAGATAACCCCTCTAAAATTCCATAGTCGCAGACCCCTTAAGATATGACCATTAAGCACAAGTTCAAAAGAACTCTCCCCCATAGATGTCATTCCCAAGGGAACAACAAGAGCGACCTTAATTTCAAGAGAAAATAAGTATTTTTATTGGACACCAAAAACCATGAGAATGATTTTCTATATCCAAATATCAATCAAATTAATCACAAGTAAACTCATGATTAATTTAATCGGAATACGCAATCAAGCTAACCACACAAAGCGATTAACTCAATTGATTATGCTCAACATAAGGGAACTTAAAAAACATAAAATTACTCAATTAGATTAATAATAAGAGAACCCGTAATTAATCTAATTGGAATATACAGCCAAACTAATCACAAAAGTAACCAATTTAATTGTCATTTGTTTTGCTCGACATAAGAAAACTTACGGAGCAATACCTAAATAACCAAGCAAAATGATTAATTTAGTTCCAAAATGCTCAAAATAAAGTACCTTACGGAACAACCAACAAAGCTAATCATAAAATAATCAACTTAGTTGTATCGTTCTCAACATAAGACACATTATGGAGCCTCGCGGTAATACATAAAATATGGATCAATGAAGATCGATACCGTGGAATACACAAGGATTCATTCTATCTTCAATCATTATATGCATAACAATAATAGACATCATCCTTGCACACAAAATATTTTAACCTATCTTCCGTCAAAGATTGAAAATATAGGCTTAACTTTTGTGTTTATCAAAGGTCTATTCATCCTTAAATCAATATATGAATACCGTTCATGAACGACTTTACTTTTGACAAAATATGCGACAACATAACAAATCATAATGAGTAAATACTGCAAAACATCATCCTCCAAATATTTTAGAATTTAAAACCAGTAAACCTAAAAAATAACCACAAGAAGGTGAAAATAATAGCTATGTGTAGTCACAATCATTGCTATTCAAAGCACTAGTTATTCTTCCAACTAAGCCAAAAATAAGACATACTAGGAAAAAATAAGAACACGAATTACTCATCTTCTTCTTCATCAGAGATACTCCAGCATGCTTGAATTGCGTTCAAATCTTCCTTGAGCTCGGGAAACTTTGTTGCAACCAAGGACAATTGTTCTTGAACACACTTTACTCTTAAATAAACCTTACACACACCTTTATGAATTCTTTGAAGAAGGCTTATGGTAGTAGGTCACTAAAATCAAGAGAAGCAATTCTTTGTCGCTTGCAATCATTTTCCCTTACGCGCCTGAAGGTGCACGGGCGAACCGGTTTGGGGACCCCAAGAGAGTTTCCAATTGAATCACACCCACGATAACGACAAATTTTACTAATCAAGCAAGGGTAACCCAACATTTTGAAGGGTGAAGTTATCGAAATCATTTGAAATATAATGAAACCACAAATATCGAGACTTGAAATACCCGAATCAATTAAATAGACCAATTCTGCGAACTCATGACTCCACCAAGAATTTTCAATTGTGGAGACGCAAAGGTTGGGGATAACGAGTTTTCCAAAAGTCATCAAAGCAATACTAAGATCATTATTAGAGAACTTTCCTTGACTCCAAACGACCTTCATCACAAGATGGACGTTCATCACATGGTATAGGGAGCCGTACGTTTCCCAACGGGATTTCGGTAACCCTTGAAATTAATTTTCTATCAACAAATGATGGATTTGAATTCCATCTTGTTGTAACCAACATCATGAATATTGGCATAGAAAATCCTTGTAAGAGAATCAAATCCTTGACCAAGACCATCAAATATATTTCCAATCTTGATTGTAAAGCATACCAAATCCTCTTCATGCCCACTAGAGAAATCCAACCTCTTTTCTAGAATGAAACCTTTTGAAGCAATCTTATCAAACATTATAGCACAAAAATCATCCACAAACCTAATTCTAAGAGAGTTTTGGTCACAAGGAGGATTCAAGCTAGAGGATTTTGAGTTTTTAGAACTTCTTTTTGTTACCTTAGAATTCATCATATATCTAAGAAATTGAAATTAGCAAGAGGATTTTACTTACTTGGAGTGAGATTTGAACACCCTTTTTTTCAATTTTTCCACGGAGGCTTTAACGGAGGAAATACACAAAACCCTAGGTTCACGTACGTGGAAGGGTAAATAAGAAGACTAGGGTGCGCGAACTTCTTGTTTATAAGACCACACATGGGCTTGGACCCGTTTATGAACCGCGACCCACATAAGAAAGATGGGATTTTCTTAGCCATTTGCACATTAAAGGTTATGCATTCCGCAACAACACGCATGTGAATGACAACGGATGCAATAGAAAGCTACAATTGATATTCAAACAACGAATAACAAAACTGTACACAACTCAAACCATTTCTTGACCCATTACAAGATATATACAAATGGGAAAATGCCAGTCTTGTCACCAATAGGCATAATGCGCAGAGGAATTCACATGCGACATTTCTGGTTGATATGTGTGAACAGTCCAGTCCCTGTAGTATAATCAAAGTAATGATGATAGTCAGGGCAGTTAGAGCATTCTATCCTTCGTTTTTTCTGGTAGAAGAAGGATACCACCGATTTCTGGGTTGCACAGTATTAACATATTCAACACATACAAAACCCTTTTCGCAATGATTCTTAGACTTAACATATTTAAGTTTTTCTAAGAATTTAAAAATTCCTTCGAACGCTTTGAACAGATCTTTATCAATTGATCCATTACGATAGTATTCCTCAAAGAGATCAAGAGTTAATCTAGTGAGGTTTTATATCCTTAAGCGTTTTCTCAATTATTGCTTGTTTTTATTTTTTTCTTCGGAATCATTCTTAACATCTAAATCTCCCCTGTTAGATGAAGTAATATTATCATGAGAAACCAGAGGTTTTAGCCATAATAATCTTTGAACAATCTTTAAGGATTTCTGGCGTGCGTTACAGATGCTAAGAGCAAGTTTTCCATAGAAATTTCCCACGGGATAATTTATAAGGAACGAACAAACACAAACTTATTAGGTTTACAGTGTTTTCCTGCTCTAATACCAATTGAAAAAGCGGGGGTCTAACAACACCACCCAATATTTTTCTTAGCAATCTGTATGGACAAACTCTGAAACACTTTCTAGAGAATCAACTAGACAGTCAGACTAAATCTTGATAAAAGTATCTCAAGGAGGTTATATCTCTTACTTGATTTGATTTCCTCAAACAGAAACTGTGAGTACTAATCAAATAATATGAATAACTTGGACGGTACCAAAGACCAATATCCAAGGATTAATCAACAACCAAAGGTTGTATTAATCCAATTGATGATCTAACACACAACCTGTATTATTTCTATTATATAAACAAATATAATGCGGAAAACAAATAATACGGACACTAGAAATTTTGTTAACGAGGAAACCGCAAATGGAGAAAAACCCCGGGACCTAGTCCAGATTGAAAACACACTATATTAAGCCGCTACAGACACTAGCCTACTCCAAGCTAACTTCGGACTGGACTGTAATTGAACCCCGATCAGTATCCCACTGATTCAAGGTGCAGTTGCACTCCCTACGTCTCAGATCCCAGCAGGATACTGAGCACATGATTCCCTTAGCTGATATCACCCACAACTAAGAGTTGCTACGATCCAAAATCGCAGGCTTTGATAATAAACAAATATGTCTCACACAGAAAAGTCTATCAAAGAATCTATCTATCTCCCACAGAAAAACCCTAAAGTTTTTGTTCCGTCTTTTGATAATAATCACGGTGAACATGAACCAATTGATAATCCGATCTTACATTCCCGAAGAACAGCCTAGATAAATCAATCACCTCAATACAATCTTAATCGTATGGTAGCGAAACAAGATGTTGTGGAATCACAAACAATGAGACGAAGATTTTTGTGATTACTTTTTATATCTTGCCTATCGGAGAAATCTAACAATCTCAAGCCAACCAATATTACTGTACTCGTACGATAGAAGGTGCAATATCAGATCACACAACTACGATAAAATTAGTATCGATCTAGCTTCACAATCGCAATGAATTCTTTAAGTCGTTAACCTGGTTTTAGAAGAAGAAAACAAAAGGTTAAAGGAGAACCGACTCTAGCATGCAAACTAGTATCACATGTAAGGTGTGGGGATTAGTTTTGCAGAGTTTCTATATGTCCCCTTATATAGTCTTTCAAATCAGGGTTTCTCCTTGGTTACAAAGCAAACCATATTCACCGTTAGATGAAAACCTGATTTAGATTCAAGCTAATATTTCTCAACCGTTAGATCGAAAACCTTAGCTTGTTATACACAAATGAATATGCACGCTTCTAGGTTTGTTAACCGTACCCAAACGTGTACATTGTTGGTTCAACAATATTTAACCAAAAGATTAGCCATATGATCATTTCATACCAACCATATTCTTCTTCACCATAACTAGTTCAATTGACTCAAATGAACTAGTTAGAGAGTTGTTTAATTGCAAGGAAATCTCATGTACTACACAAGACACAATTGAAGCAAAGATGATTTGATTCACATGAATCGGTTCATGAACTTTATAGCCACGGTTTGCAATTGCATTCCTTAGTCTTTATAAGTTTAAGTTCAGAAATCATCTTTAGATATATAACCTTCTTAAGTTCGCACAATAGGTTCGCGGACTTATGATGCTGGAAAGAGTTTACAAACTCCAGCAGAAATTCTCGGGATGAGAACTTCGCCAGTGCGGAAACTAAAGAACTTCGCCATTCTTCCAGTATAGTACTTATGCACATATGTGTTTCCATAAAAAATACTTATGTCCACATTGGTCATGTAATCTAAACTCTCCTTCCAATCATTGAAACATTCTTAGAGGACGTTATACAGTTGTTACACCATTTCTCGTCAAAGAAATTTTCAAAGTGATTGAAACACATCATGACTTTCGTCACTAGGTAAAGATAAACACGGTCGAATAGAAATGCTTACCAACACATATTTCGAGATATAGATAGGCGAGGTATACTCGGATCGAAATACCAAATGTGTATAATCTAAGTCTATATATATAGCATACGACTTTTGTCTCTAAAAGTAGGAGATATAATAGATAGACTTTTGAGTGACAGATAAGTTCAAGTCTTCACATACCTTTTTATCGATAAGATCCACCGGTTTATTGAGTAGTTATTCTGCTTGTATGATGAATCGCCATGAAGTCCTTGATCTCAACTACACTTACTATCCTAGTCCGAGACTTAGCTATATTAGACTAGAAATCAAAACTTATAATTTTGATCACTAACATTGACAAACATGCTTGAGATAGCAACGCATGCAGTTCGACCGAGCATTGCTCTAACACTTTGTATAGAAGATGAAGATACATTTGATGAGTTTAATCACAGAGTGTCTGAAATTATTAATGCATCTTTTGTATTGGGTAAGACTTTCCTGAAAAGGACATTGTGATGAAAATTCTCAGATCGCTGCCATCTAGATACGAGTCTAAGAATCATGCCATTGTCGAGGGAAATAACCTTGATAATCTTTCCAGAAATACCTTGGTTGAAAATTTAAATATCTTTGATCATGAGCATACATCCAAAATCGGAAAGGATGTTTCCATTAAAGCACAAAAGAACACTAAATTACTTGATAGGAGTAAAAGTGTTTATGTCTCTGAGGATAATCAGTCTGAGGGCGATTTTTAGGATGAATATCTTGATAAATCAGTCTCCTTGATCACAAGACAGTTTAGGGACCTTCTATTGAAGAGAAGTAAACGGTTTTCAAGAGATAAACCTAAGTCGTCAGATAAACCTCGCAATCACATACCTCCTAAAAACCGGGATGTTGACGAGGCTGATGACGAGGATATGCCACAGTGCTTTAAGTGTAAATATTTTGGTCATTTTGCAAACGAATGCCCTTAACGGAGAAAATACACTGGGAACAAAGGTATTGCTGTAACACTTGATGAAATGTATGAGATCTATGATTCTGATGAAGATAAGAAATCAAGTGTCGGTCTTCTATGTGAAAACATTGATTTTGATGGTTGTAGCAATACCTATATCAATCTTTATGGTTTCGGTAAAGAAGAGAACCCAATAAAGTTGGAAGATTCAATTGACCCATCCTTTGGAAACTCTGTTTGTGATGTTTCAGGATCTACCTTGTGTCTAGCTGCAAACACACCACAGATGCCTGAATATCATCCAAGATTGACTTGCTCGTTTTGTTCTCAGAAGGGTCATGAACTATCAAGATGTTACAAGTACAAACATCAATTAAGGCACGCCAACAAACTTCAACGAAGAGCGAATCATTTAGCAAGAAAGCTTAAACTTTCTCATAAGACCGCTGAGATATGTAGGATTTTATCTTCGTCTAAGAAGTCAGTTTCCAAAGACAAAACAAGACCATTTGAGAATAAAGTATGGTCAAGTCGTTTTGATAGACATAGGTCAGAGGATTCCTCTCAAGAGGAAATTTTTGGACAAATTGTTGTTCATCACATCACAAATTAATTGTGTTGATTGGTAAATCTTGTCTCATGTGACTGATCAAAAGAGACAAGTTTGTGAACGCACATGCTTTAGGAAAACTTTTTCTTCTTTTCTTAGTTTGTTTTCCTGTCTATCAAATAAAAGAAAGGGTTATTATCGACAATTTTACTCTTTATAGGGTTCATAGTTGGACGTCCATGAACCTGATTAAAGGTTTCGAACCGTACATTCCTTTTTACTCTTTGATATTTTTTATATCTTAAGACTGCTTGTTGAGATTGTGAATTCCACTCACAAAAACCAGTTGGTAATAGCTATTCTCAAGGTGTCATGTCTTTGGATGGAAAAGATGTCAACATGATTGTTAAAATCAAGGAAAAAGAGAAATCTCCAGTAACTCCGTCCTTGAAAAGAAAAAGGAGGAATACAAGAAAGCCAAGGGATGTCCCTTCTAACTCTCAGAAGTTTTCCGATGTTCTTGATGAGTTGAAGGAAGTAACAAAGGAGATTCGTGATATAAAGGCTTACGTTTAAAGATCTTCGTAAATTCAGAAAGCCCTGGTTCGACATAATCATCCTAGACGGTTTATTGATATCAACTCCTATCTTCACGAACCTTGTGTTCCAATGGCTGTTGACAACACGAAGTTCGGGAATGATAAAGAATTTCTCAAAGACATTGTTGCCTAGTATGTCTTATTTTTGGATTAGTTGGAAGAATAACTAGTGCTTCGAATAACAATGATTATGACTACACATAGCTATTATTTTTCATCTTCTTGTATTATTTTTTAGGTTTATTAGTTTTAAATTCTAAAAAAATTTGGAGGATGATAGTTTGCAGTATTTAATATTTATGATTTTTTATATTGAAATTTTTTATGGGATATTGGTGTTTACGTCCGTGAACTATTGTCCCATATTTTGTCAAAAGTAAACTTGTTCATGATCGGTATTCATGTATTAATTTAAGGATGAGTATACTTTTAAAAAACACAAAAGTTAAGCTTATATTGTCAATTCTTTGATGAAAGATAGGTTAAAATCTTTTGTGGTTAATGATTATGTCTATTAAATATCGTTATGCAAATAGTGATGGAAGATAGAATGAATCCTTGTGTATTCCACAGTATTGATCTTCACTGATCCATATTTTATGTAATATTGTGAAGCTCCGTAATGTGTCTTATGTTGAGCACAATACAACTAAGTTGATTATTTTATGATTAGCTTTGTTGGTTGTTCCGTAAGGTACGTAACGTTGAGCATATTGAACTAAATTAATCATCTTGTTTGGTTATTTAGTTATTGCTCCGTAAGTCTTCTTATGTCGAGCAAAAAAAATGACAATTAAATTGATTACTTTTGTGATTAGTTTGGTTGTGTATTCCAATTAAATTAATTATAGGTTCTTTTGTGATTAATATAGATGAGTATTTTTATGTTCCGTAAGTTCTCTTATGTTGAGCGTAATCAATTGAGTTGATCACTTTTTGTGGTTAGCTTAATTGCGTATTCCGATTAAATTAATCATGGATTTACTTGTGATTAATTTGATTGAGTTTTGGATATAGAAAATCATTCTCATGGTTTTTGGTGTCCAATAAAAATCCTTCTTTTCTCTTGAAATTAAGGTCTCTTTTGTTGTTCCCTTGGGAATGACATCAAATGGGGGAGAGTTCCTTTGAACTTGTGCTTAATGGTCATATCTTGAGGGATGTGCGGCTGTGGAATTTTAGAGGGGTTATCTTGTATCTTTAAACTCCTTGATGAAAGATGTTAGCTTCGGCTATATGATTGCATCTAAATAAGATGATGTGTGCTCTTTTTTTTAGTCATGAAATGTCTCTTATGAAAATTTCATTATGATCCCGTTCTTGTACCTTTGCCAATTTTATTGACAAAAATGGGGAGAATTAATATGTAGTTCACACTACAAATACATATGGTTTTCGGATCATTGTGTAAGGGGGAGTGGTTTCTATGTGAGATGGAGTATTGACTAAGGGGGAGTGATACATATCACCATAGTATTATTGTTGAAGTTCTGATACAATTGGACTTTGACACTGTGTAATAAAACTATGACACTGTATAGCAATGATTGAGAATTATGTTTTTCTCACTGTTATAGCTACGGATCTTCAACAACGGTGATGCTAAACTTACAACCTTTGGGATCGTTGGAGTACTTGGAAGTGATGAAGATTTCGAGGAATGTTGAAGATTAGACATGTGGAATAGGAGCTACTAAAGTTTCATTATCTTTTTTGTATTCCATATGTATTGATAGTTTTTCACTAAAATTGACAAAGGGGGAGATTGTTAGAGCACTGCTCGGTCAAACTCGCATGCGTTTGCTATCTCAAGCATGTTTGTCAATATTAGTGATCAAAACTATAAGTCTTGATTTCTAGTCGATAAGTCTCGGACTAGGATAGTAAGTGTATTTGAGCTCAAGGAATTCATGGCGATTCATCATACAAGCAGAAGAACTACTCAAGGAACCGGTGCAACTTCTCCACAAAAATGTATGTGAAGACTTGAACTTACCTATTACTCAAAAGTCTATCTATTCTATCTCCTACTTCTTGAGATTAAAAGTCGTATGTTACATATATAGACTTAGATTATACACATTTGGTACTTCGAGCCGAGTATACCTCGCCTATCTATATCTCGAAATATGTGTTGGTAAGCGTTTCGCGTCGATCGTGTTTATCTTTACCTAGTGACGAAAGTCATGATATGTTTCAATCACTTTGAAAATTTCTTTGACGAGAAATGGTGTAACAACTATATAACTTCCTCTAAGAATGTTTCAATGATTGGAATGGAAGTTTAGATTACATAACCAATATGCACATAAGTATTTTCGTGGAAACACATATGTGCATAAGTCCTAAACCGGAAGAATGGCTTGTTTCCAAGTCCGCGAACTTAGTCCTCGAACTGCCGAACTTCTCATCCCGAGAAATTCTGCTGGAGTTGACAAACTAGTTGCGTGACCACCAGTCCGCGAACCGGCGGAAAGTCTTTTGCGAGATTTTCTGGTGGAGTTTATAAAATCTGCCCGGTTGCATAAGTACGCGAACCTACTGTGCTAACTTAAGGTTATATATCTGAAGATTATTTCTGAACTTAAACTTATAAAGACTAAGGAATGCAATTGCAAACCGTGGCTATAAAGTTCATGAACCGATTCATGTGAATCGAATCATCTTTGCTTCAATTGTGCCTTGTGCAGTTACATAAGATTTCCTTGTAATTGAACAACTCTCTAACTAGTTCATTTGAGTCAATTGAACTAGTTATGGTGAAGAAGAATATGGTTGGTATGAAATGCTCATATGGCTAACCTTTTGGTTGACTATTGTTGAACCAACAATGCACACGTTTGGGTACAGTTAACAAACCTAGAAACGTGCAGTTCATTTGTGTATAACAAGCTAAGGTTTTCGATAACGGTTGAGAAATATTAGCTTGAATATAAATCAGGTTTTAATCTAACGGTGATCTTGATTTCTTTGTAACTAAGGCAAAACCATGATTTGAAAGACTATATAAGGGGACATGTAGCAACTCTGCAATATTAATCCCCACACCTTAGTGCTAGTGTCGGTTTTCCTTTAACCTTTGTTTTTTTATTCTAAAACCAGGTTAACGACTTAAAAACTTCATTGGGATTGTGAAGCCGGACCGATACTACTTTTATCGTAGTTGTGTGATCTGATCTGGCATCTTCTATCATACGAGTACAATCATATTGATTGGCTTGAGATTGTTAGATTTCTCCGATATGCAAGATATAAAAAGTAATCATAAACATCTTCGTCTCATTGTTTGTGATTCCACGACATCTTTTTTCGCTACCATAAGATTAAGATTGTTGTGAGGTGACTGATTTATCTAGGTTTTTCTTCAGGAATATAAGACCGGATTATCAATTGGTTCATGTTCACCTTGATTATTATCAAAAGACGGAACAAGAATGTTAGGGTTTTTCTGTGGAGACAGATAGATCCTTTGATAGACTTGTCTGTGTGAGACAGATTTGTTTATTGTCAAAGCCTGCAATTTTAAGTCGTAGCAACTCTTAGTTGTGGGTGAGATCATCTAAGAGAATCAAGTGCGCAGTATCCTGCTGGGATCAGAGGCGTGGGTAGTGCAACTGTACCTTGAATCAGTGGGGGACTGATTGGGGTTCAACTACAGTCCATTCTGAAATTAGCTTAGAGCAGGCTAGTGTCTGTAGCGGCTTAATCCAGTGTGTGTTCAATCTGGACTAGGTCCCGGGGTTTTTTCTGCATTTGCGGTTTCCTCGTTAACAAAATTTCTGGTGTATGTGTTATTTCAGTTTCCACATTATATATTTTTTTATCTTTATAATTGAAATAATACAGGTTGTGTGTTTGATCATCAATTAGTATAATCCAAACTTTGGTTGTTTGATTGTCATTGATTGATCCTTGGACATTGGTCTTTGGTATCGTCCAAGTTATTCCTTGTATTTGATTAGTACTCGCAGTTTCTGTTTGAGAAAATCAAATCAAGTGAGAAATATAACTTGTTGATATACTTCTAATTGATTGAGTCTTGTTGATTCTCTTAAAAGTATATTCGAGTTTGTCCATACAGATTGCTAAGCGAAATATTAGGTGGTGTTGTTAGACCCCGCTTTTTCAAGATATAACTTTAGGAATTAGGCTCATCAGTTCTTGGTCAGGCACAGTCGGAGATTCAGTAAAGAGAGTTTCGAAGTGAGATTTTAATTCCTCAGCAATTTGGGGTTTCTGTTTCAAAATTTCCCCATTTTGGTTTAGAAGAAAATCTATTTGATTTAGTTTCCTTCTTTTTAAAGTTTTTATATCCAAGTTGGACAAAGTTGGCTCTGGACAACTATTTAGCGATTTCCTCTTGAGTATCGTATAGTTTTTCTAAATCCAAGAGTTTCTGGTTTAGAAGTTGTTGTTTATTATGGTCTCTATTAGACGACTGAATTAAATCAATACTAGTTAGTAACTTTTTGATTTTCTGTTCAGGAATTCCAAAAACATCTTTGTGCCAAGTAATAAGATTTTCTCCTAAGAGTTTTAGATTATTTAACACTACATCAGTAACATTTAGCAAAGAGGAATCCCAAGTATTCATGATTAACTGAATACAAGATGTTCTTTAAGCCAAGTGTCAAAGAACTTAAAATGGAAAAAAGTATGAGCCGAAAACGGAAAAAGGTCCAGCCTAATTGGACAATGATCAGATCCAAAAGAAGGAAGATGGGTTATGAAAGATTCAGTAAAATGAGATATCCATTCATCATTTGTATAGGCCTTGTCAAGCCTTTCCTAAATGTTTCTATTGCCCTCTCTATGGTTATTCCAAGTGAAAGTGTTCCCTTGAAAGCCTAGATCCGATAAACCAGCTCTTTGAAGCAACCTTTTGAAAGGTTCAGCTTCCATACTATTGAAAGTAAGACCTCCCATTTTCTCAGCGGGACTAAGAACATGATTGTAATCACCAATTACAACCCATGGCATACTTGAGTGTGCTATTCTAGAGGATATATCTTCTAGAAATTCCCAAGACTCAAGTTTCGTAGGTTTATAAGGGTTTCCATAAAACGCAGTCAAAAGCCAAAAGTTATCGTAGAAGTTAGTTTTGATCAAAAAATTTAACATATTTGCATTTGAATGCACAATTTCAAAATGAATACCATCGACCCGTGCCAAAGCAAGACCACATGCTTTACCAATTGGGTCTACAAAGTAGCAATTAGGGAAATCAGTCAGTAGTTCTTTTAAAAAGTGCCTCTGGGACTTAGTCTCAGATAAAAATAAGATTTCTGTTTTTCTATTTTTATTATATGATCTAAATGTTGCTTAGTTTTCTTTGTTCCACACCCTTGAGTATTCCAAGATATAATCTTCATTATGTAAAACAGAAAACTTTTAAATAAACTAAAAGCTAAATGAAGTTATGACCCTAATGTAAAAGATCAAACGAGTGTAGAGAAACAAAACACGCACAATATGGTTTCAGGTAGCAAGTCTATAGTTATCAAAGCATATAAGACAGATAACTGAAAGATATAAAAGGGAGCAAGTCTACAGTTATGAAAGCATATAAGACAGTATTGAATTGAAACAACAAAACGTATGTAAATTTATGGGGTAATTTGCGTTACCTCCCCTGGAGAATATCATAATTTGAGTTACCTCCCCTACAGAACAAATATTAGTAAAACCTCCTCTCGTCACTTTTTCCATCCAAATTCGGTTAGCTGAGTCAGCTGCTTCGTACGGCTGGATGCTCTTAGGGGAGGTAACTCAAATTATGATCTTCTCCAGGAGAGGTAACTCAAATTATGATCTTCTCAGCTAACCGGGTTTGGATGAAAAAAGTGACGAGAGGAGGTTTTACTAATATTTGTTCTGTAGGGGAGATAACTCAAATTATGATCTTCTTCAGGGGAGGTAACGCAAATTACCCCTAAATTAATCTTAGAAGAACGAAATATATTAGAGATGATTAAGTTTAAGAAAAAGAATATGATCCCCCTGGTTTCCTTCATCAGCAACCTTTGTTATGAAAGCAATTTTCTCTTCAATTGGAATTGTAACTGAAACCAAATTTTGTGATTCCCCTAAAAAGACCCATACTGGTTAAATTCATTTTGATTCGAATTAGCCTCTAGATTTAAAACAAGAGGGGAGGAGGAGAAGGATTAAAATTATTTGAAGAAGAACCACAAGGAGCAAAATTTGCATCCGAAGCAGAATCTTTTGAAGAAAAAATTTCGCTTGAAGAAGACGAGAAAGTAATTATGAAAGCAGGTTTCAAAGAAATATGATTATTATACGCCGGAGCAGCTGAAGATGATCCCCGCGACAATAATTAGCTTTTTAAACTAAGTCCCCAAAAAGACCGTCTGCCTTAATTTTGAAATCCCAATATGAGATTTCTCTATAGTCGGGTAAAGGAGAAAATCTAGGTGTAACTGGTGAATAATCCGAATATGGTAGCTTACCCAAATTAGACGGGTATCCATCCATATCCGAATCCTACCCGACAAGAGAGACAGTTAGATCATCTGACTCACCTTCATCAACACCCATTTCAGATGAGTCTGAGTCAGATCCATACAGACGATCCAGAAAAACATCAGCATTCACGAGATCATAATCATTAATGTCTTCTAAAACAGAAGATGGAGAAAGAAAAGCCGGAGAACTCATCGATGCATCAGAAGTAAAAGCCAAATCAATTTGTTCATCTATTAGGACTTTAAACTCGTCTTCCCAACTTTGCGATTCATCACCTAAATCTATGCAAGGGGAATTATCATAGATACCTTCTAGCATACGGTTCTCAAGAATAACACAGTTCGTTTGAACGTGTCTCAATCTATTACAGGAAAGGCATACTCGATGAGGAAGATTCATGTATACATCACAGATTCAACCCAACCTTTGCTCTAACAAAACTAGGAAGTTGTTTTTCAATGTTAAGCTCAACTTTGACAAAAAGAGGGTCTCCTGGTTCAGGGATAGCACTTGGGGGATAAATTTCGGAGACCCTACCAAGCTTCTTACACATCCTAGCTATGATGTTGTCATGGTAATGAAAGTTTTGGGAGCTGAACCCAAACTGAGATGAACTTCAGGGCATCTCTTTCGATTAGACCATCAGAGAATATGGGGCACATAGGGAATGCATCACCATAAACCTTCCAAGGTCTATGAGCCAGAATTAGAGCCACATGCTCTCTTTGATGAAACTCTACTAGAAACAAATTTTTAGAGATAAAAGAAATATTGAATTTAATTCTAGGACCCCAACGATATTTTAAAGCATATTTGATGAATGTCTTGTCGAAAATAGAGGTTGAGAAGACTCTACCCACAAGTGAGTTTTCACAGTTTACATCTTCAATGATCAAAGGAAATAAAGGGCGTGGAGATGAGTCTCTAGTTGAGGCACGTCTTAAAATTGGTTGTGTAATTAAGGGTTGCAAACCCACGGCCAGTGGCGGAGCCAGAAAGTTCTGGCTGGGGGGACAAATATATATGAATGAAGAATGATATCGGCGCACAGGCAGCCGTAGGACGCAAATTTTTTTTCGGACGTTCTCCCCACCAAGTAAAATTTGTTCTACTCAATTAATCAGGGTCGATAGTAAGCATGCTGCACAAAATGAGAAACCCCCATTCTGCGTTGTTGTTTAAGTTCCTTACTTTGAATAGATTAGAGGAGCTAATGCTAACGTGAATATGCCACCAAGTTTCTCTCGTAAAAGTTCACGTTCAAGAACTCAAACAGAAGATTGGGGGAGGTCAAGAATAACGAGTTTTCTCATGGCGGTGCATTATTGCTACCATCTCGATCAAGGAGGTTTTTCGATAGGATTGGTGGTGACAAGGGGAAAGGATAAAATAGGGCTCTGAGACATCTAGATGTTATCCTAGTCCAACTTCGATGAAACGAAGTCATTTCGTTCCTCCGAAGGTGTAGTATAAGTAAAACAGAGGAACTAGGGGGGATAAATATTTTATTTGACTAAATCATCCCTACTGATTCTCAGTTTATCAAAACTAGGGAGGACAGTCCAACCGTGGCTCCGTCACTGCCACCGGTAAAAGCATTGGATAATTCATTAAAGATAAAAATAATAATCAGAAATGCAGCTGAAGATGCAGTAGAGAAGAGTGAATATTTTCACTATTGGGGAGAAGAGTGAAAAGGAAAAGAAGAAAGTTTCACTGCAAAGAAAGTTTGCAAGAGAAACTGGGATAGCGACAACATAGAACATCCAAAGAATTAAATAGCAGAGATTGAAAGCCAAAAAGAAACCAAGTAGAATACACGTAAAAGAGAAAGACGTGTATCTAAACCTACTCAACCTCTTAATCCCAAACTCGCCACCACCCCAATACCAAATAACCCACAACAATCAACGCATCTATCCCATCCCACACCTATTGAACGCTCATCCTCTAAAATCTCTCAAAAGATTCTTCACTCACAACCTCCAACTTTGTTGCCTTGTGATAAGGTAACCATGCCTATCACCATCCCAGTAAACACGAACAATTTTTGGGTATCAGATCTCAAACTTCAAGATGATATATCCGATCACAAGAAGTCCATGGAAAGCCTCTAATCCTGTCAATAATTGGGAAAACTTATTAGGTTTTGAAGTACCAAAAATGTTACAGGCAAAGGAGGCTTTTGATATCATGCCACCAATCTTTGACCCACCTTGGATCTCATGGTCAACAGTTCTGCTCAATATATAACCCGTTTAAGGGACCAGGTCCTTCAACCCGTTTCCATTCTCCTTATCATATTAATGGGCCTGATCAATCTCACTTCTAGTCTTCTACACAAACCCCATTCCATCTTAAACCATCCCAATTCTTCAACCTATCTCATCAAGTAACACACCAACTGTTCTTCTAAAAGACATACCTACAATCCATATCACCTCAGTACCTCCCTCCATACCATCACTTGATACAACCAACACATGCATTAACTCTTCATCTGCCTATGATTTGTCTGAGGATGTTAATTGCCAAAACATAGAATCTTCCCATCTCCTCAGCACCGTTAATACCAAATAAGTCATTAATCACTGTTTTTCCCCAACCGAAATCTCCGCAACTTGACATCTCTTTTAGTCGAAGTGGAAACATCATGATACAATCGCGTGATGCTGGATTACTTGGTCCATGCCCTGCTCCAAAATGGTTGGTTTATATGGTTCCCGTACTGTCTCTGGCTAATCATATAACTTCAAATTGGATCAACCAAGAAGTGCTGCGATTAATCTTTTTAGGATCCACAACAGGTATGAGCTTTGACACTCAATTCAATAGTGCCAAATCTGTTTTGTTCTCCTTGATTTGTAGAGATGGTCCAATAGACAAGCCAAGTTCCCCCTTTATCTTTCCTCAAACAATCCCACTTGTAGAAAATTTTGCAATTTTGCAAATGGACCCGATTGATGTTGATACAACAGTGTTATCTCAAACCCCAATTGCAGTTTTTGACCCTTCAAACCCACAAATTGGCCTTGAGGACATCCTACCTGACCTTTAAAACCTGTATGCTGAACATCCAAACACGAACTCAGAAACTGGCTTGCAACGTGCTTGTGGAAATTTCCAATCCGTAGATGATTCCCCAGATACACCACCTCCAAATATAATCATCCCTGATTCTTCTGTATCTCAATCTGAAATAGAAATTGTGAGTGAATCCCCACTTTGTCCCTCTTCTACATCTCCCCTTTCTCTCCCATTATCTCCCCCTTCTCTATTATCCCTTTCCCCCCTTTGTCCCCTTCTCATATATCCCTATCTTCTCTTGAAATTTTGCAGCCTCTTATTCCAGCGAAGTTACTCAGGGAATCAAAGAGATTAAATTTCTCTATTCAGGAAAATCAACTCATTGCAGCACCTAATGCAAGGTCCTCCAGGAAAAAGGGTTCTAAAAGTTATAGATGAGTACTACAATTTTTTCATGGAATGTAAGAGGGTTACGCTCTCGCGCTAAAAGAGCTGCTGTTCAACAGGTTATCAGAATGCACAATCCCACCATCATCATTCTGCAAGAGTCGAAGATGCCAGTAGTTACCAATTCAGATATTGCAGATATTTGTGGCTCAAGGTCGATGGGTTGGACTTACCAACCATCACATGGAGCTTCAGGAGGCATCATTATTATCTGGAAGCCAAGTTTAGTAGAAGTGCTATCATCTTTAGAAGGAGAATTCACTTTATCCATTGAATGCAGGTTCATTGCAGACGGTTTTCACTTTTTCTTAACTGGAGTATATGGCCCTAATAAAGTTGCTATCAGGAAATATTTTTGGAGAGAGCTACATTATATTCGTGGGCTGTGGGAAATACCATGGGTAATCGAGGGTGATTTTAATGTGATCAGAAGATGTGAAGAGAAAAATGGGATGGAAAGAAGAACCAAGAGTATGAAGAAATTCTCATCTTTTATCTCAATTCATTCTTTAATTGATCTCCCTTTAAAAGGCTCCAAATACACATGGACAAATGGCCGGGCTGCTCCCATTCTCTCCAGAATCGACAGAATACTTATATCTCCTGATTTTGAGGCAAAATATCATTTTGTTTCGCAATTAGCAAAAACGAGACCAGCCTCAGATCATATACCAATTATATTGGATCTTGCTGATCCATCGTGGGGTCCTTACCTGTTCAGGATGGAGCTTATGTGGTTTGAGCATCCCGATTTCATGGATAGTCTCAAACGATGGTGGTCGTCTTTTAATTTTACAGGTACTCCAAGCTCTGTCATGTGGAACAAATTACAAGCTTTGAAAACGAAGCTGAAAGAGTGGAATAAGGTGGTTTTCGGCAGACTAGATCCAATAATAGAAGACTGCCTACAAGTTATTGGTGATTTGGATAAAGCTGAAGCAGTAACAAGTTCTCTTGACACTGACCTATTCATAAAAAGAGCCCAAGCAAAGGTTAATTTTTAGAATCTCGCTAAACAAAAAGAGATATCAAGCAGACAGAAGGCTTTTACGCATTGGCTCAGAAATGGAGATAGAAACACTCCATATTATCACCAAATAGCTTCTCTGAGAAGAAGGACAAATAGAATCAAGCAACTATACATAAATGGATCCCTCACCTCGGATAAGGCTGGTATTATCGAGCATGTGACAAGTTTTTATGCTAATCTGTTCACTGAAGAGTTTCACGACAGACCAAGTCCAAGTAATATCAATCTTCCTACAATCTAAAATGAAGAAGCTATCTTACTTCAGGACAAAATAACAGAAGAAGAGGTTGTTAAAGCAATCAAGGATCTGGGCAACGACAAGGCTCCAGGTCCCGACGGCTTTCCCATTGCATTTTTCCAGAGATGTTGGTCATTTATAAAGGAGGACTTCATTGGAATGGTGAAAGAATTTTCAGAAACAAGCTACACTGATATCAGGCATAATGCGACATACATCTCTTTAATACCCAAAAAAGACCATGTAGAGACAGTGAAGGATTTTAGGCCAATAAGCCTTCTAACCAGCACATACAAGGTAATTTCTAGGGTCTTATCTTCTAGATTACAACCTCTCATGGGAAAGTTGGTTGACCCTAAACAATCAAGGTTCATTTCAGAGAGACAAATAATTGATGGGATTTTTGTGGCTAATGAGATGGTGGATGGTAGACTTAAATCGAAATGTCCAGGTCTCATCTGTAAGGTTGACTTAGAAAAGGCGTTTGACAGGGTTAGTTGGTCATTCTTGGAGTATATATTGAGGTTGATGGGTTTTCCAGCAAAATGGTTGAAATGGTTACGGTATTGCTATGGCTCGCCATCTTTTTCCATGCTACTTAATGGCTCGCCATTCGGAAACTTCACCAACTCAAGAGGTCTTAGACAAGGAGACCCCTTATCTCCTCTACTGTTTGTATTGGCCATGGAAGGTCTCTCAAAAGTTATTGATAATGCAGAAGGCAACGAGCTCTTTAACGGTTTTCCAATCAAACAAGGTGCAACAACTATCTCCCATCTCCACTATGCTGATGACTCTGTGTTCTTTCTCAACCCATCATGGACAGAGTTATACAATTTGATGAGCGTACTCAAGTGTGTAGAAGCAATTTCTGGTCTTAGGGTTAATCAAGCCAAGACCAAATTAATACAGGTAGGGCTTGTTCCAGAAATTCGAAACTGGGCGGAAAGGCTTGGATGTGTTGCTGAGGAACTACCTTTTTCATATTTGGGGATGCCCTTGGGGGCTAAAGCTAAGTCTAAAACGTTATGGGATGCGGTGGTTGACAAGTTTGAAAGTAGACTTTCTCCTTGTAAAAAAATTGTATTATCAAAAGCGGGAAGGCTCACTTTGGTTAAGGCAACTCTATCAAATCTAGTGATATATTTCTTCTCCATTTATCTAGCTCCGGTGGCAATAATAAAGACCCTGGAAAGGATAATGAGGAATTTTATATGGGATAGCGGCGAAAGAAAAGGAATGCACCTCGTGAAGTGGGAAAAAATGTGTCTACCAGTGGAGCAAGGTGGTTTAGGTATCAAACAACTAGCACTCATGAATCAAGCCCTCCTTGCTAAATGGAGTTGGAGATATGCAGAAGAATCCAACACTCTCTGGCACAATGTAATCACCACCAAATATGAGGTTCAACAAGCTTGTTGGTCCCCACAAGTACCAGCTTCTCCTTGTGGATGTTCTGTATGGAAACGTATCGCAATGCAGGCACCAATAGTTGCTACAAATACTGACACTACAAAAAAACTTGGTTTAAGCGACCAAAATCTTAGCAAGATCTCAAAATTTTGGTCGCTTTAATAGTTAAACAACTATGTTTGCAGTTACCAAAAACTTTGGCTGCTATTAACATGCTCCCATTAAATCGTAGCTACTAATTAAATTTGTGGGTTGCTCCATCATTTTTCCCAGTACTACATAGCGAGTGGAATAGTAGGTTAGTAGCTATTTACTTCAAGCTACCATGTATCAGCAATTCGAAATATGTCTGGCTGCTAAAAACCTGTCTCAGCAACCAAGGTATAGCGACCACCAATTCAGAAAAGGAAAGTGGATGATTCTATTAATGGGAAAGGGAAGCCATCACCAATCTAGTGTTTGATGTTTGATATTGAGATGTTTAATTTTGATTTGTAGAAATTTTACGAGGTGGGTTTCCAATAGAAGTTCTATAGTAACTTTACGAGGTGGGTTTCTCATTCTTTCTCATTTTGCTAATCATTTTCATTCAATTGATTTATACACATTCGTAGTATTGAATCCAAAATTTATATGTTCTACATATTTTCTAGGATAATAATTCACTTGTTCATTCCCGTCCATTTCTAATCCATTACTCGAAATTCTATCTAATTGAAAACGGAAGGTAATTACCAAATTTGTTTCCAATCATTACCTAGCTCTTGGCTTTCTATTGGCCAGATAAATTTGAAAAATCGTATTCCTTGTTCGTTTTGTAATTAGCACAATTTTGTATGATCTTAAATACTATTTATATCCTAATTTCGTGATTAAAAAAATTTGGGACAGAGAAAAGGAAGAATCGGAAAAATCTGATTCCTATGATTTAACATGAAATTGATTTAGGTGTTTTATCAAAACCCTGAAAATTTTAAAATTATATCATTAATTCCTTTTTTTCAAAAAATCGGTGGAACTTGGTCAATTTTCCCGATTTACTGTCAGTAGTTCCCATCCTCGGTGAACTATTGATGGACATTCAGTTAAAATAATGGATAACTGGATAAACCAATTTATGTAAGAGAAATTGAGTAAGGTCGAGCGAATTGGATAACATTGATAGATAAAGGGTGAAATACACAAAGGTCGATGGACATTCAGTTAAAATAATGGATAACTAGATAAACCAATCTATCTAAGAGAAACTGAGTGAGGTCCAACGATATTGGGTAAGATTGATGGATAACAAGTTAAATTAAGTCAAAACGAAGGAAATTCAGTTTATTTGATCGATACCCATATAAACTCATGGAATCTAAGAAAAATTGAGTGAGATCCAGTAATATTGGACAAGATTGATAAATAATTTCTTTAATTAATTAAGGTCGATGAACATTCAATTAAAATGATAGATAATAAAGAACCTAATAATTTTTGAGAAAATCTGAGTGAGGCCGATTGACATTGGGTAAGATTGACAAATAACAAGTGAAATTAAGTAAATCCACGAAAATTCGGTTTATTTGATAGATAACTATGTGGCGAAATTGACTAAGGTCGATCGATTGAGATGTACTTGTATAAACCAAACAATAGGTTTCGGATAACAATGTCGGTCTAATTTATAATCAGGAATCTATTTTTAAATCGAGACCGAAGAAATAGAAGTAGAGACAGACTGCATTTTCCCATTTCATTCTTATGTATTTTTTGGATTTTTTTATATCATAATGTCGATAACAATGTCCTAAATTTATTAATATTTTTTTTGGATTTTTTTTCGTATCGAATGTTGACAACAAAACCGGATACATGAGTTCGTATTACCACAAACAGTAACACACTTGCTTCTCAATCCGTATGAGCATCCCAAATATAATATCAACCGTCAAGATCTTTTTCTTGATCCGTATGAGTGGATCAAACGAAATGTGTTCAGTCGATCATTTTAATTTTCATTATTGGTTGTACCCCTCAACCACTCGAACTCTAATTCATATCTGGTTCTCTCTTTCTTTCTTCCTCTCCTCCGAAAAACACCTCTCCCCTCCTCCGAAACACACCGCTAGTGCTTACATGTAAATGTATTTTTAATATGCCAGAATATAGATTTTTTAAGGTTTTAGGGTATATTCCAAAGGAATCTTACATGTAAATGGATGGATTCATCGTTCTTATGAAGTTTCCGACTTATAGTAGTTCACTCATGGCCAAATTTCGATCTCAGAGCCAGGGTTTGCATACAATATGCCAGAATAACTAGGGTTTGATCCCTCCCGGGGCGATAAATTGTAAAATGTATGTCGTTATACCACATTTGAAGTTCAGATCAACACCGAGATTCATATTTATCGATTTTGATGATGTATCATGCTAAGTTTGAAGTCATAACCCTCCCGGAGCTTCTTGGCTCATAGTTTGTATGTGGTCATACTACATTTGAAGTTCGAATCAACATTGAGCATCATATTTATCGATCTTGATGATGTATCCAGTTAAGTTTGAAGTCATAACCCTCCCGAAGCTTCTAAGTTCATAGTTTATATGTCGTTATACCAAATTTGAAGTTCGAATCAACATTGAGCTTCATATTTATCGATTCTAGTGATGTATCATGCTAAGTTTGAAGTAAGAACCCTCCCGGAGCTTCTTGGCTCATAGTTTGTATGTTGTTATACCACATTTGAAGTTTGAATCAACACCGAGCTTCATATTTATCGATTTTGATGATGTATCCAGCTAATTTTGAAGTCAGAACCCTCCCGAAGCTTCTAAGTTCATAACTTATATGTCGTTATACCACATTTGAAGTTTGAATAAACACTGAGCTTCATATTTATCGATTTCGATGATGTATCATGCTAAGTTTGAAGTTAGAACCCTCCCGGAGCTTCTTGGATCATAGTTTGTATGTTGTCATACCACATTTGAAGTTCGAACCAACATCGAGCTTCATATATATCGATTTTGATGATCTATCCAGCTAATTTTGAAGTCAGAACCCTCCTGAAGCTTCTAAGTTCATAACTTATATGTCGTTATACCACATTTGAAGTTTGAATCAACAACGAGCTTCATATTTATCGATTTCGATGATGTATCATGCTAAGTTTGAAGTCAGAACCCTCCCGAATATTTTTGGCTCATAGTTTATATGTTGTTATACCACATTTGAAGTTCGAATCAACACCGAGCTTTATATTCATCAATTTTGATGATGTATCTAGCTAAGTTTAAAGACAGAACCATTCTGAATTTCGTGGTCCATCTCTAGGAATCTTATAACCTGAGTTTACCAGTGTGAACTAAAGCTACTTCATGACCTGTATGACTTGTCAAAATTACTTCATGACCTATGTGACTAGTCGAAATTCAAACCGGAAGCACTAAGAGAAAGCACGAAAACACAAAGAGAAAGCAGAAAGAAACACCCCAATTATCGAATTCATTTTTCATTTTCCCGATTCATTCTTATACATTTTTTGGATTTTTTATATCAGAATGTCGATAACAATGTCCTAAATTTATTAATATTTTTTTTGGATTTTTTTTCATGTCAAAGATTGATAATTAAACCGAAAACATGAGTTCGTATTAACATAGAGAAAGCACAAATAAAACACACTTTCCTTGATCTGTATGACACTCTTAACATAAATCTATATCGTCCAAATATTTTCATAATCCGTATGACCCCATCCTACCACATCTTAGCCATTCAAATTCTTTTAGATAAAACGATTTTTTTTTCTCTCACTTATCTTCATTCACTCACTTTTCAATCGTCTCACATCTTCCCCTCCCTCAGAAAAAAAAACCCTCACTCGAGATTTGTTTTTCCAGTGATTTAACAAAGGAATCAGTTTCAGTATGAAGCAAATCAAAAATCCTACATCTGAAGAAAAGAAACCAAATCTCAAATTCAGAGAAGAAAGAAATGAAGCCATGGCGGCTCCATAACTCAGAGAAATCGAGAAGATGAAGATTAATCTGCTACTGTGGGTCTGGTAATTTTGAGATGCAAGAGACGAAGAAAAGACGATGGAAATTGCTAGAGAGACCAATCTTTCTGTTGATGAAGAAATCAGATCGAGATGAAATTGTTTCGACTGAATTGCAAGAGCTGAAAGAACACAACCAAACTCTTCACTGAACCCTAACTTGGTCGTTATCATCTTCACTGAAATCTGGGTAACTTCTCATACGACCAACACACTAAAACCCCCATAAATCTGTTGCCTTCGCTGTTGTATCTCTCAGACAAACCCATTTCAGATCTGGGTTTAGAAATCCCCAAATTGATTGGAATCTCAACCTAGCTCAAACACCCATCAATTCCATCCAGCAAACTCATTATCAGACCCACTTTCAGCTGCCTTGTCAAACCTTAATTCTCTCAAGAACAACGAATTCTGGTTTGATTTCATCGATTCATAAATTTATTTTGCGCGTGTTTGAAGATTAAAAAAAAATTAAAAAATATTTTAGGGTTCGTGAAATGGGGGTGTTGGAGGGTGAGAGTGGCGGTTCATCACCGTCTATGTCAATGGTGAAGAAGAAGCTTGGTGTTACAAATCCAATTTCAATTGCTGGTCCGACTGAATCTGATAAGCTTAGAATTGGAGAAGGTATGAGTTTGTGGGGATTTCGGATTTGTTTTGTTTTTGATTTTGTTTGTCTGATTTTTTTTCTGAAGTTTTTGGATCTGTGTTTGAACCAATAAATTCGTGTTTGCAGGGGATTAGTGAGCTCATACTACGGCAGAATGGGTTAGTTCTCTGTTATCAGCAAAACGCACACCAAGTGCTTGTGTAAAGGCCTGAACAAGGGTTCGTATGGACAGCAGGAGTATGCAGGGATTTGGTTGAATCATGTACACCTTTAGATCTACTCTTGTGACACATCAGGAATCTTTGGAGGCCAAGGTTAACGAAACCAAGGCAATGGTTAAGTTTCAATTAAAGACAAATGAAGTTTTTTGGCTCAATGATGTGAAGACAAATGAAGTTTTGATGGAGGAGGTAAGTGAAATTATTAGCCATTTTTCTCCTTGTTGGAATAAGATTCCAGAATTGTTGGTTTAATTTACTCTTTCTGGAATGTAGATCACAGAGCGTGACGAAGGTGCTCTCAAGTATTTGAAAGATATCAATTGGTGCAGGATTGAAGATGGTATATTGTTATTACAAGTTTATGTGTTCAGGATATGATTCTTTAGCTTCATATTGTGTATGTGCAAAGAGATTCGATTCTTGTTTTATTGTTCTGGTGTTTGTGGTGTGGAAAGTGATTAGTCAAGATTGCATGATGTTGTTTAGATCTCTTGAACACCCATCAAAATGATTGTCGCTCACTAGGATTTCTATCTTATGCATGCTAATATATAAAATGTCAAATAGTTGTATCTCTTATATTTAGTTCTTATTGCTGACTATTTGTACTTCTCAAATATCGACCTTAGCTGCTCCTCCAGCTCTTCAGAAGCTAAGAGAGAAATTTCCTAGGTAAAATTTAGTCACTTGTTTTATGTGTTACTGTAATCATGTCGTAATTCTCTTCCTTCTAGACTGAATAAATGTTTTTGTTCATGAAATTTTCAGGCTTCATGTGTACACTGGGACAATCGACCCCACAGTAAATGAGAAGAGGTAATTTTCTCACTGGGAATATACAATAATTGAAGAATAAATGATCATTGGATTAAACCTTCTAAAATTCGAGATGGCGTCTTCTATTTTGCAGGTTTATAATTCCTAGATTTGGAGATGCAGGAGACCGTAGATTTGGAACATAAAACAGTTGTAGAAGTAGGCTTCTTCTTCTTCTAAGCTGTAGTAGCTCTATTATCAGTTTTAAAAGATATTCATATTGATCCAGAGAACCAACTGATATTCGTTTAGTTTATTTTAATTGAGATTTCTCCATTCCAGTTTCAATGAACATAAAGTATGTGGTTAGATTGTAATCCAATTAAACTAGTACTTTTGCATATAGGGTTACAGAGTGCTTTTGGTGAATGGAAATAGTTATCACTTTACAGAACATGGTCTTGACTACCTACTACATGGTTTTCTGATTTCTCAAAAACATCTGCTACAAAAAAAAAAACTGTCCTGTAAATATGATGAAAATCCATACAGTTTGTCTGAATTAATTAGTAAAACTATTGATTCCATTTGAGATTTTTTTTTCCATGTGCTTGTGGATGAATTTGCTGGTGATTTTTGATGTTTTATTGAATACATGTTGATGCAGATGAGACGAGAGTGCAGATTGAAAGGGCACAATTATGCCTTTTTAGGTGTTGCAGAATGGTTAGTATGGCCTCTAAAATGCTACTAGACAGTATATTGGGTATTTTTATAGCGAGTCCCTCTCCCGTGTTTGTTGTTCCTTATTGGACCTGTAGTCATTTGAACCTTACATTTTACGTTGTTACTCATTTCAGATTTAGACATCTTGCGGTCGTAGGTTGGTTTGTAGGTTGGCTTAACTGATAGTGATCCTTAAACTTTGCAGTTTCAACCTAACAATGAAAAGTTTCTCAAAGATCCTATATGTAAGAACTAACTGTGCATTTCGCCTTTTGTTATTCTGGTTCATTTTTTCCTGCAGTTTGTTAAATTCATAGTATCAATCTCGTCTCTTTGTGTTTCTCGTGAAAACTAACTTGTTTGAATCTCTTGGCAATTCTACAGGTGTTAATTACCAAGTATCCTCCAACTGCATCTATCCATTTGGGCAAAAAGCAGACTACAAGTTGTGGAGATTCTGGATTTGCTGGTTTCTTTACACTTGAATGATGAATGATAAATGATGGCAGTATGAATCTCTTATTATGAGCTTGGTGCTACAAAGTCGAAGGAGTGTTCATCTTTAGTTTCAAAATTAAGGAAATTGTAATCATCATTTTTTAAAGAAATGATTAGTTTGTATTTTTGATCTTTTTGTTCCTCTAAGGATTGTCTTTTTTTTAAGAAATGATGTAAATTGATCTATGTGATATAATAAAACATGATTCAGTTTTTAATTTGGTTCATAATTTGTTTTAGTATCAATTTTAATTATAATTTTAATTTCAATTTAGGATTATCTAAATCGAAATAGGCCAGATACTTCCGGCACCAGAACAACAGATGTAGCGGGCAAAAAGTTAGGTAGCTCAAAAATGTAAGCAACCAACTTCAGGGCAAAAAGTTTTGTAGCTCAAAAATGTAAGCAACCAACTTCGGTAGCTCAAAAACGTAAGCAACCAACTTCAGGGCAAAACATTTGGTAGCTCAAAAATGTAAGCAACCAACTTCAGGTTTTTCACTTGCTCTATTATGGTTGGTCTAGCTTTAAAGCGATCACTAGTTTGCTTGCTCTAGGGAGGTTGGTCTAGCCATGAAGCAATTAAGAAAAAAGACGCTACATGATAGTTGCTTGATTACTAAAGCGATTTCCTAGCTGTTCTAGACTTGTAGAAATCCCACCTTTTGCAACTCGAGAGCGAGAGCCAAATTAAGTCGCTTTAAGGGTTAGAGCGACTCAATATGGGCTTTTCCAACCAAAAATACCTGGTCGCTTAATCCAACTTTTCTTGTAGCGTGAGCTCCAGATAGGTAATGGAGAATCTACATCCTTTTGGTTCGACAATTGGATTACAGATACATGTATGAAAGCATCATTTCCAGCCCTATTCAAAATCACTTCCCTCAAACAAGGTAATATTAGGGAACACATCTCAAGCGATGGCCTGAGCTGGGTATTACACTTTAAAAGACATCTCAAGGAAAGGGAAATCATACAAGTTACATCTCTATTGGGTCTCCTGCCAACTTATCCACCCTCTCTCTCCAACACGTCTGATTCTAGAACTTGGATTCCATCTGCCCCGTGTAACTTTACCGTTAAATCAGCATATACAACTCTACTGTCTCAACAATCTCAGTCACCACCTATAGCCTTCCCGCAAAAGCACATATGGAACAATCATGTCCCACCTGAGGTATGTTTTTTATATTGGACTGCTGCTTTGGATAAATCTCAACGCAAGACTCGCTTCAGAGAAGAAACTTCTCCTTGGCACGTAGGTGTCCGATGTGCAAGGTTACTACAGAATCATCGGCTCATCTATTACTGCATTGCCCATTCGCCCGACAAGTATGGTTACTCTTCACCCCGTCTTACTTCACATGGAATCCTCCAAACTCAGTTCTACAATTAGCATCCTCTTGGTCCAAAAGAGGAATACGTGGCCTAGCTAAACAAGTATGGGACATGCTACCGGCAGCTGTATTTTGGTTATTATGGGACGAAAGAAATAAGTGAATTTTCGAGGACAAGGAAAGATCACCTTTTCAAGTTAGTGTGGAGGTAAAGGCAGCCATTATTTCAACAGGGACTTTAATTTTAGATTAGACTGGTGTATCTTCTCTTGGGAGAGTTTATTTCACTAAAATCTCCATCAATCTCTTATAATTCTGTTGAATTGTATCCTTTTTGTTCTTCATACTTGTAACTTTTTGTACAAAGTTTTCTTTCTTCTTTAATAAAATGTTTTCTTTCTCGATCAAAAAAAAAAAGACGAGAACCTATGCACTAGAGATAATGCTTCCTAAAAAGTTAGGGCATGGTTTTTCCTGAGAAGTTATGGGCATGGAAAGTATAGACTTAGATGTCAAAATAAAAGACAAAAAGCCACCTTACCGAAAATTTAGATATTTTTTGACATAACCACTGTTGCAACTAGAACAGTACCAAAAGTTGAACTGGGAAGATCCCTGAATGCACTGTACCAAACATACTGCTTAGGCCTAACCAAGAAAAGAGACCAGTGTCCAAGTCTTATAAGAGCCTAAGTAGCAAAAAGGCAATTTACTTTAGTTTAAGAAACCAAGTGGAGTCAAAATGCAGTTTGATTGATAACAAAAAGTTTGAAGTTTGTAGAAGAACACTTTTGACCTCAGAGGGATTAATTAATAAAATGACGAGTGTCAATACCTTCAAATCCCACTCGAAATGACCAAAACAAACTGAAAATACGACCAGTGTCGTAATTCCATGTTATCCGTCGGAGAGAATGAAAACTCAAAATAGTACTCATAGGAGTAGAAGAAAAAATTGTTTTGGATTTTAATGAAAAAGAGACCATTTCGTATTTGGAATACAAAAACTGCAGTTTTAGAGTAATTTCTATGGGATGAACAAACTCAGAGTTTGTTTATTTTGCTCTCACTATACAAAATCTGTTCATTTGAACATCGAGTTGGAACATCAGACGCGCGTCTGTTGCAAGGACGCGTGACATTGCTAATAACGCTGGCGTCAGAACGAACAACGTCAGCGTCCTTAATACAAATGCGCGATTTCAGCGATGACGCCAGCGGTTTAGAAAATGTCGCCGAGTTCTTCCTATGAGCGCCAACTGGTGTTCCTATCCCTCCGTCGCTCATTCCCTTCCCCTATAAATTCAGTTCGTCTGGAGACTTAGGCTCGCATCTTCCTTAACATTACACAATTTCCATACCGTCTCTAACTTCTCTTTTTCTTTTCAAACAAAACTATTCATATCAATTCAGTCTTTCAGAAAAATTTCATCTTTAACAAATATGGCATCCTCACAACAACAAACACCACAACAAACAACACAACGATCATAACAACAAACACAAACACAACAATCACAGCAAAGGAACACATGAATTCGTGGTTCGAAGTATACAATGGATGAAGACGGGTCACTTTGAAGAAATTATGTATTATATACATTAGATGATATTAACGGTTGTATTCAAGAAAAAAAAAACTTTTTATGGTAAGATTTTACAAAAAATTTGTGAAGAAACCGGTAACAAACATGGTCGTGATGTCGATGCGTTGTGTCATCGTTTTTGCACAATTGCAGCAGCTGTTAGTGAATATGTAGTTGTTATCACTCTAATGTAGAACAACAAAAGAAGTGGTGAAAGCGAACCGGATATGGAACGAAGATGTCGGGAAGAGTGGCAATGATCCCACAAAGGTTCAAGCTTCCAACATGAAAGTTGTTTCACCATTTTGAGGGTGCTTAACAAGTTTAACCCATACTTGCTGGAAGGTCATCAAGTGCCTGGAAGATTACCACATGGTCCAACTACAAGAGAAGAAGAAGAAGAGGTGGTGTGAAAGCTGCAAAAGCGGCGAGAGATGCAGCCCAACGAGCATCAGAAGGAGGTTCAAGGGAGTTTAACTATGATGATCACAAATGGAGATGCAGATGGAGGCAGATAGAGTCAGGGACCGTGCCATTGCTCTAGAAAATCAACTGAAAAGTCGTCTTTCGCGAGAACAATACTACAAAGATTGTAAGATAAACAAGTTACTCTCCTTGGACACCGACAAAATGAATGAACGACAATATGCTATATGGAATACACAAATGGATCAAGTCCAGGCCGAACAAGTCTAGGCCAATCAAGTCCAGCCCGATCAAGTCCAGGCCGAACAAGTTCCCCACCAACAAACTGGAGTCCCCACCAACAAACTGGCCAATTTGTGAATGTGAAAGACGAAGATGATGCCTCGGAAGAAAAACAAGATGAATTCGGTCTTGATAATGCATGAAGAGGAATTCAGTCTTGCTAAGAACACTATTAGTTAAATTCAGTGTAGTCGTTTTAATTTAATTCAGTTTAGTTTAATTAAAATTACTTTTATGATTGCATCAATTTTAATAAACAAATTTAAATTAAAAAACATATTAATTAAAACAAACAACAAATTTTAAATTAAAAAACTTATTAATTATCTCCCTCTTCCTCTTCCTCTCCCCCTGCCCCTCCTTGCCCTCTCTCATTGTTTGCTGCTCCTTTTAAAGCCCAAAGGTGCTTTGTTAAATCTTGTCTTAGTTGTGCATAGATTCCCCGATTGTGGAGTCTGTCAGTGGCAAGTCTATATTCTCTTGCCGGACGCCCACGCTCTACCACAAGATCCTTGGTTAAATCTTCATCTTGAAAACTAGTCCGGGTTGGGTCACGCATGTTTTCTTCAATGACCATGTTATGCAGAATAATACAAGTCAGCATAATTTTGTTCATTTCTTGAATATCAAAAAAGCGCGCCGGCCCAGCTATGATGGAAAACATCCTTTTCAATATGCGAAAAGCGCGTTCAACATCCTTTCTGCATGCCATTTGTTGTGTGTTAAAGTACTGCATATCCTTCGAAGTCGTCGGACCAAAGCCTACCTGTTTATAAGCTTGAACCATAGTTGACCATTCTGGATAGATTCCGTCTACTAGATAATAACCCTGAGCGTAGTGATTACCGTCGATGGTGAAATTACAGCGCGGCACGATCCCATTCTTAAGATATTCAAATAATGGTGACTTATATAAAACGTTGAGATCGTTATTTAAACCCGGGAGTCCAAAAAAAGCATGCCAAAACCAACAATCATAAATAGCCGAAGCTTCCAAAATTACAGTTGGTTTTCGATAATGACCCTTATTGGCCTTCCCATTCTACAGGACACGCATGCCACGTCCAGTGCATGCAGTCAAGACTACCTAGCATTCCTGAAAAACGCCTCTCGGTGTTTTCTGCAGTTATTCTTTGAACATCTTCCTGAGTAGGCTTTCTTAAAAAGGTTGGACCAAAATGCTCGACTATTGTTTCGCAAAAAAGTTTAAGATACCTAAAGGCAGTTGTTTTCCAAATACGAATGTAATCGTCCGTGGAATCAGGTGGTACCCTATATCATAGTATACGGAGGGCCGCAGTGACCTTTTGTTCGGGACTAAAGCCTCGTATATGTCGTGCATCATACTGATAATTAAACAAAGGTTGTACCTGACAAAGCTCGGCAATAAATTTTTGCTTCAAGTTGCGGCTCATGCAGAATCGACGCTGAAAATCCTCATCGGAATACACACAGTCATGATTAAAATAATCATGCATCAGATTTTCGTGGTAAAAATGTCGATTCCGCCACGTCCATCTTCTAGTCGCAACTTCATATGGCTCTAAAGGCTTTGGTATGATCCCGGTTTTTAATTGGGACATTAAATTTCTTCTTCTTCTATCTTGATCTGCATCTTCATCCATTTGATGCAAAAACTCCATACACATTTTTTCATCTTCTTCGTACAACATGTCATCCATCTCCATATCCTCCTCAGAAGAATCATAATTCATGATTGAAAATTGAGAGTAATCGAAATTAGGAAAAGATTGATCGGATGAAAGATTGTTGTGTATTTGTGAGATCAAATTCAAGCCGTATTTATAGAAGTGGAAATAGCCGTTCTGGTGACCGTTACAAAACTTGTCGTTGGCGATCGTGTCTCAAACGCTGGCGTTCACATGCCTGTCGCTGGCGCCATCCACAACAACTCCAGCGCTTGTTATTCGAGCGACAGCGTCATCGTTGAAGCCGCGCGTCTACCTTTCTATCGTTCACTGGTTTTCCATAGTGGAGAATCATGTTTGACCATCCACGTGGCTCAACAAACAAATACATTGGAACATTTCTATAGGAATTGCTCTTAATTGTAAGGGAAATATTTGAAAAAAAGACCAGTGTCAAGTTTTCTCTCTCCCAACCTTAATTTCAAAATTCAAATTTTATTATAATAATAAATTTAAATATCGTTTAGAACAACCTTCTCAGTACCGATCCTAATCAGAAGAAAACCCCATCGAAAATGAAAAAAAAAAATGATGCTGTGAAGTTAACCATAATGAAAAAACATCTGCAACTCATTCATAAATGAAATTAAGCAGCCTTTAAAGGATTTTAGGAAGGGAGAAATATTGTTTGATCCTTTTTTAGGTGGGCCCATGTATGTTTGGTCCTTTAGAAAAACGCCTTTATTTTTTGGTCCATAATTATTTAAAATATTAATATGATAAAAGTACCCTTCCGTGTTAATTTTTACTTATTTTCTTGTAGCAGTTCATTACAGAAATGAAGTCCATATAAAAAAGTCCATATAAAAACCTAAAAAAACAGAAATGAAGTCGATATAAAAACCTAAAAAAACAAACTTCATTCCAGAAATTAAGTCCATATAAAAACCTAAAAAAAAAAAGACTTCATTCCAGAAATGAAGTCCATATAAAAAACAGACTTCATTTCTGGAATGAATTCCAAATAAAAACATAAAAAAACAGACTTCGTTTCTGAAATGAGGTCCATATAAAAACAGACTTCATTTCTGGAATGAAGTCCATATAAAAACATCAGCAACATCTTCTTCATCTTCTTCAACGTCTTCAACGGCAGCAGCAAGCAAACATCATCGTCTCCAACAACAACATCAAAAACAGCAGCAACAGAACATCGTCGTCATCGCTTTCTTCTTCTTCATCATCGTCGTTATCGTTTTCAGGGACTGTATTCAACCTCGTTCATCATCAAACAAACAACATCGTCTTCATCATCAACAACAAAATCAAAAACAACAGCAGCAGAACATCGTCACCATCGTTTTCTTCTTCTTCATCATCACCGTCTTCAACGGCAACATCAAAAACAGCAACAGAACATCGTCGTCATCAGTTTCTTCTTCTTCATTATCATAAAGCATCATCTTCTTCGTCGTCAAAATAAAAAAAAAACAATAGAAGAAAGAAAAAGAAAAAAAAAATTGAGAGAAGAAACTAGATCTGAAAACAGTAGAGAGAGAAAGTAAATCTGAAAATATGTGGAGAGAGAAAGTAAATATGGAAATAAGATATTTTTTAAGATTTTTGTCTATATATGTGGTCCTAAAAGGGTATTCCTGCCACCACATAATGACATTTACATCATCCATGACATCACCCTAGGACCAAACCATAATTTTTAGGACCAAACTATAATTTATATTTCCAAATAGGTCCAAACAGACAGTTGACTAGGTCAACTGGACTAGACTCTCTGTAATATATTATTTCTAGGACCTAATGGTATTTCCTATTTTAAGAAGATCAAAAATTGTACCGGTAAAAAAGAGGAGACCGATCGAACATTTTAGAAGCATTTTGATTGAACAATAGAAGATTTTAGTTACAATTTGAGAGACACCGAAGGAAAACCAAAACCATGAGGGGTTAGCCTAGTTGGCCAGGAGTCTGACACTCAAATAGGAGGTCAGCAGTTGGAGTCTCCGCTCAAACGTAATTATACTAACTTAAACATGCGTTTCAGACGGGCCAAGTTTGCTCAGTGGGAAATAAACCGGTGACTACGCTGCCAGGGGTCAGGACGGGCCTATGCCGTAGCAAAAAAAAAAAAAAAAAAAAAAAAAAACCCGACAAGCATACAGATAAATGAAGAGATCTATGACAACGGTACACTTTAAACCACATTGTACTAAATCGAGTATAAAAAGGCTCTTCCTGGAAACAAAATCCAGTGATAAAGAAAACTCCATCTCATTTTTATAACAAACTCATAGTTCATCCAACAGAAAAAGAAAAGATGGACGAAATTCTACTTCATGCTATAATGTATGATTGCCATAATCATACATAGGCATCATTAGTTAACAAATCAGAACGCAGCATCAGAGGAGGAGTTTAATGAAGTAAACGTATAGGCTCACAACTCAGGAGATAAGGTTTTACAATTTTCATTGAAAAATCCGTCTTGCAGTGGCGAAATCTAAGAGAGTCGCAAGAAAGGAAGGAAAAAAAACCATTTCTAATAAGTTTTTTAAAATGCTTATGAAATTTAGCTTATGATATGCAGTAAGAGAGGCAGAATTTTAAAGAATTTGATTTTTCAATTTGCTTAGATGTACTACGAAAACGACTTCTTTTACAGTTATAACCAAACTAAGAAAAAATTACAAAAGGGGATTAATGATTTGAAAATAATTAGGAGAAGTAAAGAAAACAAACAATCTGAAGAAATATTATTCAAAACCATTCCGTAGATGAGAAAATTGCCAATCCATACTTCAGGCCCCTTTGAATTCGACCAGGGGACTCAAAAAGAGGTTTACTCCATAGCCGAGCAGAGAGAGAGAGCTTAGGGAGGAGATAGAGCTTAGAGAGAGGATATTTGAGAGAAATTATTTCGGACAATTTGAGACAAATTATTACAGACAAATACTGTAAAGACATTAATTATATTAACAAAAATTCCTCACAAGCCGTCTCATGGTCACCCTCAAAACTGGCTAGACACATGTGGTGGGCCTAATTCACCCATAAATGGGATCCCGACACCTCTATCACACTTACATGACGGTTTTTGAGATGATTTTTTTTTTACCGTTTGTCCAGAACCACCATTATATTGATAGGTATGTTCCAAAAAATAAATAATAATAATTAAATATTCTAGACTCTGGTGTCTGAATTAGATACTAGAACACCGCTGTCACGGTGGGGACGACCAACCGAACAGAAGACAAATAGGTCAAATTGAAAAAGTGAAAATGTCATTTTTTCTGAAACGGAGGGAGCACATCGATTAATTAGTTGCAACAGAAAATTAGTTGACGCATAGAATAGAATTATGGATGCATAATTAATGTGTTATGTTTCCTTTGTGGTAGTTTTCATAATGGATATGTATTGTAGCAAAAACGTTCCTACAACACTCCTCGAGATTTGTTTTGAAAGATATAATCTTAATCGCTTGATGAATTAAGATTTATACCTGATAAATGAATCGTAGACCATCAGATGATTCATAGTATTTCTCGAGATGCGTTCTTTGGTGATGAAGAGATTTTAGCTCAGCTCTCCAGTGACTTTGGTTCTCTTAGAATTGTTGATGAATGAAGAAGAGGGTACTTGCAAAGACATTCCGATGTCTCAATGAGTAAGCGCTCTAAGCAGGTTTTTGTGGAGAGATAAGGATTAGAAATGTGTACATTTTTAGTTGAAATTCCTTCTCCATTTATATGTTGTAGAGGATATGCATCCAGTCTACATGTCTGCATTCTTTTTGATAATGTACCTAGACCAAATGCTCTTCAAGTTTATCTTTATTTGAAATCAAAATTATGTATCTAGACATTAAAAATGTACGTAGTCCAATAAATAATCTATAATCATCCTCTCCTTTCAGGATGACCAGATTAATTAATGTATTTGGACTAAATACACATCTAGATTAATTCTAACTTCCTGGTTTGAATTTAAGCCTGGTCTTACTATCAACAAATTCATTCACTTTTTAGGATACAATGAATTTAGTAACCTTTAATAAAGGCCAACAGAATATGGTTTTAACCCTTAAAGGATTTAGGCTTCAACCATGATCCAATTAAATATTTTTGTTTAAGGCTAATGGGCTGAAGATCCTATTAATCTCATTTCATTTTTATGTGGTCCAAACATTGGCCCCTCTTAATTTTGAACTTGTTGGTGGATTAAGAAGAGTGTCATGGATCAGTTACTTCATAGTTGTACTCTGACGCCCCCAATGTACGTGTTGAAACGATATGGTAGTCTGCTTGCGAATAAGGTTTCACTTGGTGTTGCTGAACGAGAGTTTTACGTAGTCAAATATGAACGATGCTTGATGATTACATCACGAGTTTCAAGTTATGTGTTTGCAGATATAAAAGTTCTTCTTTCTTGCAGCACAACTACTTTTTTTTCCCGTTGTGGAAGCTATTGCACTGACTGCTATATATGTTGGCACGTCTCTTGGATAATGTATCTCGTTTTTGAGACAAGAGTTCGTGGTTGCACTGGCGCAAGACTTGGTGAAATTTTGTGCTTGCGATGAGTGGAAGACTTAAATCTTCACCTGTGATTTGAGATCGTAGATGTCAGTACGACGGAATACTTTCTACTCGTAATGTAGTCGTTGTATAACTTCAGATTTCGGAAAAAACTGGCGTGTTTCTTCTGTGGAGTATAGACCATTGTGCTTAGATATATATGATTTTGTATAAATATACTCCAATTGACGTTCCAATAATAAACCATGATCTACACCTTTTAGATAGTTGTAAAATATCACAACTACTCGTGCATTGAGAGCTTGATAAGTGATGTTCTTCGAGTAAGGCTTCGTTATATCTCAAACATAATGAGGGGAACATGAAGTTAACTACGACTCATTCCTTGGAGATCTTCGTATTATGTAGTTGATATATATATATAAATCTTATATATATATATATATATATATATATATATCATTTTTATTTTTATTTTTATTTTTTTTGTCTTTCCATCTCCGCTTTTAAAGATCTCCTCAGTCTTCCGCTCCATTTCTAGCAAGGTTTCATCATGTAAATAATTCTACATTTTTTTAAATCCACCAAACTTTGTTCACGAATTGGTTTGTTACTGTGTGCGACTTTTTTTTTGTCTTCTTTCGTTGTAACTCTTTCTCCAGCAATGTTTTCTGGTGTAATTTTTCCCACTTCGCTCCATAAAAGCTTCCTCGCAAAATGATTTTTGTTCGTTCTTCCTCTGATAAATCTTATATGCAATTTTATATTCATTATAATTTTTTGTTTGTAGCTCTAGCTTCTGATCCAGCAAAACTTCTTTATAAAACATTTTTTTTAATCGTATGATGAACTTTCATTACCCTGAGAATGGGGTTTCATTTCCCATGGAACAAGGTTCCTGCTATTATTGAGCTTGCACTGAACCAGTTTAGGTTTATCTTGCTCGCAAATTTGCGCAAGTATTGACTAAGACCATGCAAGGATTTTCTTCTAATCAAAGTCAAGTTGGTTTGGTTCTCACTTCCTTGAGATGGATTTATATTGCCCGTGAAACAAGGTCCTTGCTATTATTGAGCATGCGCTAACCGGTTTAGCTTGCTCGCAAACTTGAGCAAGTGTTAACTAAGACCGTGCAAGGAATATTTTTTGAAATTAATCATCAAAGTAAAGTGTTTGTACCGTCAATAAATTTGACGGGAAGCCCGCTAGTCAAAGTCCGTTATGCCTGTCAATCAATCAAGCCAGTCTGCCAGCAAGTCATGCCATTCAAAGCTCAGTCAACAATATGTATGCAAGGAAATTTAATATGATTTATGACAGGAGGCATGCAGGGTAATTTACTATGATTTATGACAGGAGGCATGCAGGGAAATTTAATATAATTTATGGTATGGAGGCATGCAAGGAAACTAAATACAATTTATGGACAGTTTCATGCAAAATTGATTAGGCATGCAGGGAGATTAATGTCATTTAAGTTTATCTCAAAATTTTGACTGTATAAATAGGAACACGCTGCTAAAGAAATAGGGAGGCTAGCTGATAGGGGAAAAATCCATCATAGATCAATTGTAATTCTGATATCAATAAAACATAACTCCCCGAGGGGATTCATCCGCGGACATAGGCACATCTTGCCGAACCACGCAAAATTCGTGTCTCTCATCTTTATGCATGTTTCATGTTTTAACCCCGTTTTCCTCATCAACACCAAAACCAACGTGTTTAGTGCTTGGAAATATTTCTGGGTACAAACATTGGCGCCGACTAAGGAGATTCGAGTGAAAGAATCGTGTTTTATCATTGAAAGAGGTGCGGAAGAAATCAACACGAAATTCCATGAAAAAAATCAGTGAAGAACATGAAAGCAAAAATTTTTGTGTTCGAGAAACTTTTATGTGCACTTGGAGCAGCAACATGATCGATTTCGAGGTTCGTGGATAACGACATGATCGAGTTCGAGGTTCGTGGAGATGAAGATTGCTTAGATCCTCCAATATTTAGCCTTGCATCACATCGCAAGCACTTAAAGCCTCACCTTGCACGTGAGCACATAAGTCTTGCTCTTATCGCAAGCATAAAATCTCGTCTTGCACACGAGTATGAAAGACTTGCACCTGGGAAAGCATAAAGTCTCGTCTCAACCACGATCCAAATGCCCGATATTGGACCAAAGACTAGTACTCAACACAAGCAAAACAACTAGCCTTTCCGAGCAGCGAGCGCTACAGCATTGTTACGTTGAGAGCAAAAGGCCTTTCCCCAGCCGCAAGCACACTACATCCGTTTAAAATCTCGGCGAGATCTCGAGCATCACAAGTCCACCACGTGGAAAAAAGTCTCGCCTAGCATGTGAGCAAATTTTTTGCAGGTAATTACAGTTGGGGCGTCTTTGTAATGTCTCTACTCATACTTGGTGGAGAGTTTCATCATCAACGATCGATACAGAAGGAAAAAAAAAATCTTAACCACCAATAACTTGGAGGTTAAGAGGGGGTTATTTTTGTATCGTAAATAAATTTGACGGGAAGCCCGCTAGTCAAAGTCCATTATGCCTGTCAATCAGTCAAGCCAGTCTGCCAGCAGGTCATGCCATTCAAAGCTCAGTCAGCAACATGCATGCAGGGAAATTTAATATGATTTATGGAAGGAGGAATGCAGAGTAATTTAGTATGATTTATGGCAGGAGGCATGCAGGGAAATTTAATATAATTTATGGTATGGAGGCATGCAAGGAAACTAAATACAATTTATGGAAAGTTTCATGCATAATTGATTCCAGGAGGCATGCAGGGAGATTAATGTCATTTAAGTTTATCTCAAAATTTTGACTGTATATATAGGAATGCCCTGCTAAAGAAATAGGGAGGCTAGCTGATAGGGAAAAAATCCATCATAGATCAATTGTAATTCTGATATCAATAAAACATCACTCCCCAAGGGGATTCATCAGTGGACGTAGGCACATCTTGCCGAACCACGTAAAATTCGTGTGTCTCATCTTTATGCATGTTTCATGTTTTAACCCTGTTTTCCTCATCAACACCAAAATCAACATGTTTAGTGCTTGGAAATATTTCTGGGTACAAACACCAAGTTAGGATCGGTGCTAGCTATGCGAGAGTTATTGTTTAACTTCTCTGGCTAGTACACCGAAGTTTGTGACCGATCTTAGCTATGTGAGGGTTATTGCTAAACGACTCTGGCTAGTATCGAAGTGTGTGGGTCATGACTCATGCATTAGTGAATTATGCATTTGTATGTGACTTGTACATTTGTTGTAGAACTAGAAATATGATTACTGTAATTAAAAAATCGTTTAGGCTTACCTTATGAGGCGTGAATAGATTCAACATCGAAAATATGCATCTCGCAGTCAATATTGAACTATTTCCAAATTGCTGAAGTTCCAAGTTTTAGGCTTCATTTAGATGCTCTTCACTCGATAAAACTTTCGTCCTGCTAGTTTTCTTAACTTTAGCTACTATATTTAGACTAAATTAATATCGGAGGGTATTTTAGATATTTGAGTTGATGTGTATGTAATTTTTCCAGGTGTACATTTTTGTTGAGTCAGCTAACTGACCTTGGACGGAATAATGACGAAAAGAGGTTTTACTGACATAATCTCTATAGGAGAAGTAACTCAAAGTATAATCTTCACCCGGAGAGGTAACGCAAATTACTCCAAATATAAACTTTAAAAATAAAAATTTGGGACAATGTTCTTCATCTCGTTAATCTTCTTCATTTCACGAAACTTCCAATCAATGCGCTCATGGACGAAGTTTTCTATGTTTATCTTCATCTTTGGCTTCAAATTTGTTTTACCTTGATTTTCTTTGCCTTGAACTTTTATTTGCCTTTTCTTAGTTGCGGTTTTAACTTGGTTAATATACAAAACTTGAAACTTAGTTTCCTTAATTTTCGTTGCCACCTGATATGACGAACTAAGTTTTTACAGGTATGTGCATAAGAACAGGCCTGAGTAGGGGGTGTTAGAATACAATTACTGAATATGAAATCACAATAGCAACAACAATTGAATCTCACAAAACTAACAGTATTTATATTTGGAAAATAATCAAACATTTGGTGTACAGATTCAAGGTTTTACAACCTTCACAACAAAGAATTGATAAAATAGAAATCAAACAAGTATATATTGACTCTAAGTAAAATTGACAACAACCCAATGATGTAAACAATAAACCAAATCAAACCAGGGTGCACTGAGGCGAGACAATCATCTTTCCTTAAAGCATTTGCATTCCATACCAAGGTGCTTATATGGGAAGTTGATGAATGCTTACCAATATCCAACCATGCCTTTGAAGATAACCAGCACTAGAATATCTTCAAACGAACGAATGCGAAAATTATAGCAGCAACTCTCGACAACAAATGTATTTCTAGTTTTCTTTATTCTTATGTACAAACTATTTCTTTCTTCTGTGTGTTGATAGGAGAAACTGATTGGGTTTATATAAAGTCTGAAACGGAGCGACGGTTGGAGTTTGTAAACGTTGGACAATTATTATCAAAGGATAATTATTGTTGATTGCGCCTGTTGCATAAGGTTCGCACCTTTTCAGTAAGGTTGCAACCTTTTCAAACAGCAGCCATCCATTCGTTTCACAAACCAAAACTTTCTTGTTTAGTTATAACCCAATTTCCATTCACTATGGAAACAGGATGAGTGGCCAACTCAATACCTTCCCACAATCCCCCGCATGAATGAAATTGTTTCGAAATGTAGAATGATACCCTAAACTCTAATGCAGACAATAGAGAGTTATGCGTGGAACATCACTTCATGGGGATAGATAGCTTGTGGCTTTGAATCTTCTTTAGTGAATATATACAGGGTTCATTAGTTGCTCAATGAACGCGATGTCTTGAACTGGTCAACTGTATAATGTAAACCAATGAGTATATATCACACAGCTTATTTCCTTACATTGTCGATTCTCGGTTGTGTTCATTTCGTACCTGAACAAACTTGGTATTCGTGAGTGCTCTGGATTAACATAGCCTTATAGTTATCATAGAAGCGGCCGCACTTCACACTCATATAGGTTATCTCCTATTTGAAAGTATCCTGCCATACTTTTCTTAGTTGAACTAAGCTATAGGAATCATTAAAACAAATTTTTAACCTCTTACATGACAGCAAACATTGTTTCATCATAGAAATGGGAAAGAGAAATTTCTCTCAGTGTTCCCGGCGAGTATAAATTTACAACTTGGTTGTCCCTTTTGAACCAAGATAACCATGGGATCTCCAATTGCTAGGTTGGGTTTCCGCCGTAAATACTACTCCTTATTTGTAGGCAATGATCTCATTCCCCTCGAAGTTGCAATTACTAGATCTCTAGATAAACCCTTTGTAAACGGATCTTATATAGGTCACTGTTATAACTCCTATTGATAGTAATTGCTTAATGGTTTCATGTCTTAGACGAATGTGTCGAGGCTTACCATTATACAACTTATTATGTGCTTTCGTGATAGCTGCTTGATTGTCACAATGTACAGTTATCGGAGGCACAGGTTTGGAACATATTGGTATATCTTCAAGGAAATTCCTAAGCCACTCGACTTATTTTGCTGCTTTGTCTAAAGCAATGAATTCATCATCCATATTTGATCTCGATATCAACGTTTGCTTTGACGATTTCCAAGATACCGCTGCCCCGCCCATAGTAAATACATATCCACTAGTAGCTTTAGTGTCATCGCTGTCTGAGATCCAATTTGCATCAACATATCCCTCTAAAACTGCCGGATATTTTTATAATGCAAACCATATTCCTTCGTGTTTCTTAAATATCTCAAGACCCTTATTATGGCATACCAGTGAGTTTTGTTTGGGTTACATGTAAACCGACTTAACTTGCCCATTGCGCATGCTATGTCTGGCCTAGTACAACTCATCAAGTACATCAAACTTCCAATGACTCGAGAGTATTCCAATTGATCCTCTCATCTACCCAAATTCTTTTTAAGATGTATACTTGGATCTAATGGTGTTCTAGACACTCTGCCATCATGGTGGAATCGTTTCAAAATTTTCTCAAAATAATGTTCTTGAGACAATTTAATCCCATCTTCAGTTCTAAAGATTTTAATTCCAAGGACTATGCCTAAATCTTTCATATCGAAATTTTTAGACAACATTTTCTTTGTAGACTTTATGATTTCTGGGTTGTTACCCATAATTAGCATATCGTCTACGTACAGACATATTATCACAGTTCCTAAGGCTGTTGTTTTGGTGTAGGCACATTTGTCACACTCATTAGCCTTAAACCCGTTTGATAATATATTTTTGTCGAATTTTTTGTGCCATTGTTTAGGTGCCTGATTTAATTCATAAAGAGACCTATCCAATCTACATACTTTCTTTTTTTTACCGGGTACGATAAATCCTTCCGGTTGTTCCATATATATATTTCTTCTTCCAATTTTCCATTCAAAAAGGCAGTCTTCACATACATTTGATGTATTTCTAGATTATAAAATGATGCTATCGCTATGAGTATTCGTATAGATGTTATTCTAGAAACCGGAGAATAGGTATCGAAATAATCCAGACCTTCCTTTTGTTTGTATCCCTTAACTACTAGTCTGGCTTTATACTTGTCGATAGTTCCATCAGTTTTCGATTTTCGTTTGAAAACCCACTTGCAACCTATAGGTTTAAAACCTGGAGGCAAATCAACTATTTCCCAAGTATGATTTTGCATGATGGAATTTATTTCGTTGTTCACCGCCTCTTTCCAGAATGGTGCTTATGGAGTAGACATTGCTTGTGCGAATGTCTGCGACTCATCCTCTAGCACAAGAGTAACGAAATCAGGACAAAAATTTCTAGCGATTCTCGCTCTTTTACTTCTTCTTGGCTCCTGGATAAGTTCCTCCACTTGTTTTGCAGGTAAGTGCAAAGAGATTGTATCACCATATTCTTGTTCCTCTATTACCTTCCTCTTCAAAGGATTTATGCTACTTTCTGGTTTCCAAGGAAACAAGTTTTCGAAGAATACTACATCCCTCGACTCCATAATGGTGTTTACATGTATGTCTTCTATGTCAGATTTGTATACAAGAAATTTGTATACGCTGCTGTGTTCCGCATAGCCTATGAAGACACAATCAACTGTTCTTGGCCCAATTTTAACATGTTTAGGAGGTGGTACTATTGGATAATCCATTATGCATATGCATAGTCCGTTATGCATAGTCCGTTATGCATATACATAGTCCATTGTGTTTGTTGGATAAACTTCAACATTAAGCCTAAGATAATCTCTAACAAGTTGGTTAGGATAAGAAAAGGCAATTGATGTAATCCTAAGGGGATTAGAAGTCATCTAGTTCTAAGAAAAGGAAAGACATGTAATAAGGAAATATGACTAGGAAAAGGAAGTCATAGTTCTATATATATATGATCACCAAAGTTGTGGTTGATCATATGAAAGATTAAGAGCTTTGTGTTTAGTTTTAAGTTATTTTCTAAACATCAATAAAGAGAGTTGTCTTTATACAAGCTAAGATTGATCTTTAAGTTACCATTATTTGGTATCAGAGCTTGTCTACACCGAGCCATGGGAGACGAGAGAACCATCATACGTGCAAAAGATTTCACACCACCACCAATTCAATGTCCAATCCTCAACGCCACAAATTACACGGTATGGGCCATGAGGATGAAGATACTGATGAAGATTTAAAAGGTTTGGGAGACGATCGAACCTGGAACGATGGATTTAGACAAAAACAATATCGCCATTGGATTATTGTTTCAAGCTATACCGGAGTCTCTTGTTCTGCAAGTTGGTGAACAGGAAACTTCAAAGAAGATATGGGATGCGATCAAAGTACGTAACCTCGGATATGATCGAGTTAAAGAAGCACGTTTACAAACCTTAATGTCTGAATTCGACAGAATGAAGATGAAAGAAACTGATACAATCGATAGCTTTGCTGGAAAGCTATAAGAGTTAGCCTCAAAAGCTGCATCACTTGGACAATCTATTGATGAAAATAAGCTGGTAAAGAAGTTTCTCGATAGTCTACCAAGATCCAAGTACATTCAAATCATAGCTTCTCTCGAACAAGTCTTAGATTTAAAGTCAACAAGCTACAAAGACATAATTGGGAGACTAAAAACATACGAAGAAAGAATCCTTGATGAAGAAAACAATGGAGAGACTCAAGGAAAACTCTTGTATACGAACTCTTATCAACAAAGTTCTACGACAACGACAAGAGGAAGAGGTCGTGGAAGAGGTGGTAGAGGAAGCAGAGGACGAGGAAGAGGAGGAAGGTTCAACTCGCAAGATAGAACAACAAGTCAAATCGATCAAAACCAAGGAAAAGAAAGGAGGGACATATCGAATATTATTTTTTTCAGATGTGATAAACCAGGACACTTCTCCTCTGTATGTCCTGAAGGAATACAGAAAATACAAGAGGCAAACAAGAGTGAAACAGAAGAAACAGATACAACTCTTTTTATGCACGAAGTGGTATTCTTAAACGAAGAGAAATTAATACCAAAGAACTACGAAACTAAGGATGGTGAAGAAGGAGTTTGGTATTTAGATAACGGAGCCAGCAATCACATGACTGGTAAGAGACACTATTTCTCTGAACTCAACGATAGAATCAAAGGAAAAGTGAAATTTGGAGATGGTTCTTATATAGAGATTAAAGTGAAATGATCAATCCTATTTCAAAGCAAGACAGGTGAACAGAAGCTTGTCACAAACATCTACTACATTCCGAACTTAAAGAGCAACATCCTGAGTCTGGGACAAGCTACAGAAGTTGGATGTGATGTTAGAATGCAGCGACAATAGCTAACTGTTCATGACCCCAATGGAAGGCTTCTGGTTAGAGTCTCACGATCACAGAATAGACTCTACAAGATAAGTCTTATAATTGGGAAACCAATGTGTCTAAACGTAAACCTTGAAGATCAGACATGGAAGTGGCACGCATGATTAGGACACATAAGTTTCAAGACTATAAAGTCGATGTCTCAAAACGAGATGGTTCGAGGACTACCGCAGATAAACGAAGAATCAAGAATCTGCGAGTCATGTCTAGTTGGAAAACAAACACGCCAAAGTTTTCCAAAAGCAACGACATTTAGAGCTTCAAAACCATTAGAACTTTTTCATGCTGATTTATGTGGTCCCATTACACCACCAACCCTTGCAAATAAAAAATACATATTTGTTATTATAGATGACTTCTAGAGATACATGTGGTCTATCCTTATGAAAGAAAAGAGTGAAGCATTTGGCAGATTCAAAGCATTCAAGAATTTGATAGAAAAGGAGTTAAAAGAAGAGATCAAAACACTCAGAACAGATGGAGGAGGAGAGTTCACGTCATTAGTGTTCAAAAAGTTCTGTGAATCAAATGGAATTAAATAACAACTCACAACACCATATACACCACGACAAAACGGAATGGTGGAGAGAAGAAACCGGAATCTAATGGAGATGACGAGAAGTTCATTAAAAGCTATGATGGTACCAAATTATCTATGGGGAGAATCTGTACGACACTCCACATACCTAATAAACATGATACCTATGAAAACTCTTAACAACATGACTCCATATGAAAGTTTGCGTAAGAATAAACCAAACCTAGGCCATTTAAAAGTGTTTGGATGCAGAGCATACGCAAAAGTCGATTCTACAACTCTTAAGAAGCTGGATGATCGATCACAGAACCATGTGCATCTAAGAATTGAGCCTGGATCCAAAGCTTACAGATTATACAATCCAACAACGAAGAGAGTGATAGTGAGTCGAGATGTTGTATTCGACAAGAAAGCAAATTGGAACTGGAAAGAAACTAACGATGGACCAAGAAGGGATCCAGGAATGTTTCACATGAGGTGGGGTGAAGTAATTGATGCAGGCGAAGGACCCATAATCACCAACACTGACGATGATAATCAAGAAGAAGAAGAGAACAACGAAAACGTAGAGAATAACGAAGAAGAAGAAAACGATGGAGCTCAGGTAGCTCAATCTATTCCATTGCGAAAATCAACAAGACAGATACATAAGCCACAGTATTTGGAGGATTATGTTATTCAAGCCATGGAAGAATGTGAGATAATGCTAATGTCTGTTAATGACGAACCAAGAAGCTTCAAGGAAGCAAAGATTTCGTCAAAATGGACACAAGCATGTAGAGAAGAAATTGTTTCAATCAACAGAAACAAAACCTGGTTTTTAGTTGATAAGACAAGTGGGGTAAAAGTGATTGGTCTCAAGTGGATCTTCAAGATAAAAAGAAATGCTGATGGTACTGTTAACAAATACAAAGCAAGGCTTGTAGCTAAAGGATACGTACAAGAATCAGGCATAGATTTTGATGAAGTCTTCGCACCAGTTGCTAGAATTCAAACAATACGCTTATTGATTGCAGAGGCAGCATCAAACTCATGGGAAATTCACTACTTAGACGTTAAGACAGCGTTCTTACATGGTGAATTGCGAGAAGATGTGTATGTAGATCAACCAGAAGGTTTCGAAGTAAAGGGACAAGAGCATAAAGTTTACAAGTTATCAAAAGATCTATATGGTCTAACACAAGCCCCTCGAGCCTGGAACACAAAGTTAGATCAAATCTTAAAGGGAATTAGATTTGTTAAGTGTCCTAAGGAAACCTCCGTATACATAAGAGAAAAAAAGGGAACGCTTCTTGTGATTGCAGTCTATATAGACGATCTATTTTTGACTGGAAACTCACTCAAGGTAATCAATGAGTTCAAGAAAGAAATGTCATCAAAGTTTGAGATGTCAGATCTCGGAAAACTCACCTATTACCTTGGAATAGAAGTTCATCAAGAAATAGATGGAATTCAGATCAAACAAGAAGCTTATGCAAGGAGAATTCTGACAGGACTTGAAACTTGTAATCCAACGAAGATACCAATGGAGTCTGGACTTAAAGTTTCAAAAGCACAAGAGGAAACAGAGATTGATCCAACGTGTTATAGAAGAAACGTCGGGTGTCTTAGATACTTGTTACACACGAGACCAGACTTAGCTTTCTCGGTGGGAGTAGCTAGCCATTACATGCAAAGTCCGCGCAAGTCTCATGGTGACATCATGAAGCAAATATTAAGGTACCTGAAGGGAACAATCATGTATGGATTGAAGTATGGTAGAGGAGGATCAAAGAAGATTGTAGGGTACAGTGATAGTAACCATAACATTGACCAAGACGACGGAAGAGGTACGACAGGTCATATCTTCTATCTAGGAGATACACCTATCACATGGTGCTCACAGAAGCAAGACACAATAACTCTCTCATCATGCGAAGCCGAGTTCATGGCCGCAACGGAAGCAGCTAAGCAAGCAATTTGGCTTCAAGATCTTTTAGGTGAAATCAAAGGAAGAGAATCAGAACAAGTTCTCATCAAGATTGACAATAAATCTGCAATAGCACTCACAAAGAACCTTGTGTTTCATGGTAAGACTAAACACATCCACAAAAGATATCATTTTATATGTGAATGCATCGATAAGAAGATCATCAACGTCGAGCACATACCAGGAACTGAGCAGAAAGCATATATATTGACAAAGGCATTAGCTCGGATCAAGTTTGGAGAGATGAGACAACTAATCGGAGTACAAGACATGTCACAAGTAAAGTTGAAGCTTAAAGGGGAGAATGTTGGATAATCCATTATGCATATGCATAGTCCGTTATGCATATACATGGTCCATTGTGTTTGTTCGATAAACTTCAACATTAAGCCTAAGATAATCTCTAACAAGTTGGTTAGGATAAGAAAAGGCAATTGATGTAATCCTAAGGGAATTAGAAGTCATCTAGTTCTAAGAAAAGGAAAGACATGTAATAAGGAAATAGGACTAGGAAAAGGAAATCATAGTTCTATATATATATATATGATCACCAAAGTTGTGGTTGATCATATGAAAGATTAAAAGCTTTGTGTTTAGTTTTAAGTTATTTTCTAAACATCAATAAAGAGACTTGTCTTTATACAAGCTAAGATTGATTTTTAAGTTACCATTAGGTAGAACCACTTTTGTTAAACACCCCCACACTTTGATGTAGTTATAGGAAGGTTTTCTACCATTCCATAACTCATAAGGAGTTTTCTTATTCTGCTTGTGGGGTAACTTATTAAGAATATAGTTTGATGTTAGTACAGCTTCCCCCACAAGTTCTTGGGCGCTCCTGCGTTGATTAAGAGTGCATTCATCATCTCTTTAAGTGTATGGTTTTTTCGCTCTGCGATACCGTTTGATCCACGAGCTAAGCCTGGTGTATTTTTGAACCGTTGTGTGCCCACAGGAGCAACTGCTAGAAAAAGGCAAAAGAACGGAAGAAGCTAGGCGACTGAAAGAAAAGAGTGGCGGTAGGTTCGAAACAGAAACAGGCTGAGCAGAGGTCTGGTGATTGATGAAGATTCAATGAGTGGTTGGTTGAAACTTGGAAGGGCAAGGTCAACTCCAAGACCTTGAAAGCATATCTTTCCGTCAAGGGGGTTTACTGATGGCTAATAAGAAGTTTCATCTTGTTACTGGGTCCTATCAGAATCACTGCAAATGATCCAGGAAGTTCATGTGCCTGCGGATAAGCCTGAATCGCTGGCCCTCGGTGAAAATCTTATTAAAATTTCGATCATGCTTAACTGGTTACAGCCAGCCTTTGATCGGATGAGTTATATGAATAGGGTACAGAGTGAAGTATACGAAACTGCACTTTTCTCAAAAGAAAATCTTCTTTTGTGTGCTCCACTGGGGTTAGGAAAACAAACATCTCTGCGTAGGAATGGAGATGGGTTGTTTGACAAATACAAGATTGTTTATGTGGCACCGATAAAAGCATTAGTTGCTGAGATAGCTGGAAGTTTGTCTAACCGTGTTCACCACTACAATATAGAAGTTAATTAGCTAAGAGGATACTAGTCCCTGACTCGTCAGCAAATTAATGATACAAAGATGATCGTTACGACTCCTGAGAAGTGGGAGACCAAACATGTCCTAATTGATGAGGTCCATCTACTTCACGATAATAGGGGGAAGTTCATGAAATATTGTTGCAAGAACGTCTGTTTGGTTGGTTTCTCAGCTACGGTCTCCAGTTATGAAAATGTGGCTCTATTTTTACGGTTGATCTGAGAATAAGACTATTCCATTTTGACAACAGTCACGTACCATGTCCACTTGCTGAACGGTGCACTGGAATCACTGAGAAGAAGTATTTACAGAGGTTCAGTTGATGAATTTATTTGTTATGAGAAGGTCATTGCCAGAGCAGGTAAGATTGGAGTCCTCAAATTTGTTCATTCGAGGAAAGAGACAGTGAAAACTGCATTTGCAACACGAAATACTGCTCTTGCCTAATGACACCCTAAGTCGTTACTTAGAAGAGGTTAGCGTAAGCCATGAGATTTTACAGACTCAAACGGGTCATGTTAGGAGCTATGATCCCATATGGGTTAGCAATTCATCGTGCCGATACCGCGAGACCAGACCGTTGTCTTGTCGAGGAATTTTTAGATGAAGGGCACGCACAAGTGTGAAGTGTTGGTGCGAAGCTTTTAAACCCGGTACCTATTTCCATGAAGGAAAGCTTGAAAAACCCGGCACCAAAAATTGATGTTTTGCTTGAAGGCTACATTTCACAATCGAAGCTTAAAGGTCCCTCACTGCTGGCTTCCATTATGATTATGGTGTTCATCACTCGGGTAACAGTGTATAATTTTTGTCATTCATCTTCAAGGTTAATCATAAATCTTGCTGTGATGTTCACTTGTGTCTCATTTTCTCTATGTAGAGCGCTGGACATCTTATGCGAGTGCGGTACGAGATTGGGTTATAAAGAGGATGGGCGCAAGTAGCTAAAAAAGCTTTAAAGTTGTGCAAGTTGGTTGGTAATCAGATTTGGAATGTTTAGACACCCCATCGTCAGTTCCTTGGTATTCTGAAGGACATCTTGTCAAATATGGAGAAGAAATATTTTACCTGTTAATCTACCATAAATCTTTACGGTAGCGGGAATTAAACACCTGACTTCTTCCTTACTGGAATTGATGGGATATCATTGAGCTATGCTCTTGGACCAAGAAAAAAAAAAAAGAATATTAAAGGGTTTGTTTCATTGTTTGAATTCTCCCATACACAACTTGTATATTTTTTATGCTTCAATTTTTTATTTTTATGGAATTGTTAGTGTATTTGAAGGAGTAATTTCCCATAGATTCTTTATAATTTAAAATTAGAATCTTGTCGATGGATTTTCTTTTTCTCTTCCTTTGATGCTTTCAAGCCAAATACTACAATCCTGACATAGACTTTTTAGCATCAGATGGGATCCTTTTTCAAGCACTCCCCTTTTCATGATTGGTTCATTGTTCCATCCATGGGAATATTAAAGGGTTTATCAATTGCTTGGCACAATAACATTGAAATGAAATTAATATTCTCAAATTTTAATGTTTGTCATTTTGAAGCAAAGATAGGAGATGCAGATATTTTGTGGATGACGAGATCTCTTGATTAAACTCACAAAACTTCCTTCAAAGCAGTGTTTCATTTGAATTTTTTGCACATTTTCCATATTTTTCTATTAATTGAACCAAAAGCTAAATTAAATTGGGCACACACAAATGAAATGAATATGAATACGAAGATGAAAACGATAAATGCAAAAAATTTCTGGTACGAAAAGAAATTACGGTATGGTAGTTTTCTGGTGGACGGCGAGATCTGTTGATCAAACTCACAAAACTTCCTTCAAGGATATAAATTATAATATACTAACTTGTTAAATAGAAGAGACACTTCATATGACGACTAAGTTTATAGGAATTGGTAAGTTTTTTTCTTTTTTTCTTTTTGAAGGTTACAAAAAGAAAAAAAATCCAAAAGGGGAAAAACTTACGAAGGAGTAAAACGCTCACTTGTAAAGTGAGTGATAAACGAAGAAGGAGAAAGTAACCACTTGTCAGATAAGGGGTGTTCAACAATAAAAGTTGCTAAAGTGTGAGCCATCATATTGGCTTTATTCTTAACAAAACTGAAATCAATTGATAAGAAAAGGTTAAGCTTGTGATTTTGGCTATAGTGTTTTTGATGCGCCAAGGTGTTGGATATAGACTGTACTTCAATGCATTTATATCCTTCTAATATGATATGTTTGAGCTCGATGCTGATAGCCAACAAAGCACCAACTGCTTCAGCTTCCACATGCGAGAAGAAATTATAAACTTTTGTTTCACAACCGTAAAAACCAGATTTATAAACCATGGCTACTGCAGCACAAGCAAAATCTTTTATACCGGCAGCTCCGTCGAAATTGATTTTGATCTTAGGATGAGGAAGGAGGAACCCACTTGTCTATTTGAGAATCTATAAAATCATGTTCAGTCATCAAAACAGTGGTAGCCTATGGAGAGGGATCCAGATTGTACCGATGAAAAGCATCATGAATCATCAACTGGATATTAACCTTCCCTCTGTTAAATACTATCTCATTTCTAGTCTTCCAGATTATCCACAAAAGACAAGCTCCTTACTTCAACTTGGAGTAATTATCTCCTTCTATTAACCAGCTCATGACGTAATCTTGGACCGAGTGATTCATTCCATCATCAATTCTAAGAGTCAGAGGGGAAGCAAAAAGAAACGCTTGAGAAACTGGATAGTAGAGGAACAAATGATCTAAAGATTCAATGGCATCACTACAGAGACTACACTCAGCATTTACTTTCTTCCAGAATTTCATTAACTTGCTGCCTACTGCCAAGTCATTATTAAGTAATCTCCAGATAAAAATATGAATTTTGGGGTACATGGAGTTTACTAACCAAATTTTTTTCCAGGGAAAGTCTTCAATGCTGCCTGCAGTTGAGGTTGAAGGAAGTTTATCTTGTTGAGTTTTGATAAAGGACTTAGCTGAGAATTAACTGTTTGGGTGATGGATCCACATCAGTTTATCTCCATATACTATGTCAGGATTCTGACTGATATGAATATCCATGATTCTAGATACCTTAATTAAAGGGAGTAAATAGTTGTTGAAGTTTTTTTGTATCCCATTTAGTAGGATTATGAATCATTAAGTTCTTCATTTTAGAAGCGTCGTTGGTATAGTTGGATAACAAAGTAAGAGTTTTGTCCTGTAAAGTAGGAACCCATGGACTATCTAAAAATATGTTTTCACCAGTACCAACACTCCAACATCATCCTTTGCGCATGTCAGTTCTGCAGCTTAACATAGCTGACCACGTAGAGGAACATTTTTGTGGTTTTTTAACTTTCCAGAAGCTATCATTCTTAATATATTTGGCATTCATAAGATGTTTCCACAAACAATCTTCCTTATCCAGAAATTTCCATACTAAATTAGCTGTCATGGCTTTGTTCAGATGATGTAAAGATCTTATACCTAGTCCCCCTAGATCTTTAGCTAGGTTTCTCAAACTTGTTCCAATTAATCAGGTGGAGTTTACGTACCTCTCTCGAGCGACCCCACCATAAACTACGCATTGTTTTCACAAGTCTCTCCACTATCTTCTCAGGAATGATGGACGTAGCTATGTAATACAAAGGAATGAGACCTAGCACATGCTGAATCACAATGGTTCTGCTAGCGTGAGCAATGTAGTCAATGTCGATTGTATCGTCCGATATTATAGATTTTTATCGTGTATTGAAATATATCCAGGGACGGATACAAAAAGTTTTAATTTTTTCTCAGCCTGGGCTAATAGCCTTGGTCCAATATAGCATTTTATTTTGAACTGTTTTTTTGGGGACCATGGTTTTTTGGGGACCATGGCTCTATTTTGGGTAAAGACATTGGAAGTAATTCTAGGTCACCCCATATCTGATATTTATATTAATACCTAAACTACCCTCATAATTAATTTTAGGTTATGATTAGTGAAATGATTTAGTTAAAAATAATTAGTGAGATTAAATTAAAATAAAGTGAGATTTAGTGAGATTAATTTGACTCTACATTTCACTACTTTGACTAATTAGTGAGATTTAGTTAAAAATAATTAATTTCAAGTGATGAAAATTATTACAGTAGATTCATCATTTGAGTATTCAAGTCTTGAATCTGATTCTTCATCTCCATCCTCTCATAGTATATTTGTTAACCTTAGATAATGTATGTTTAATTGGTAAAAATTCCCCAAAAATGTAAGATTTGGAACTGGATTTTGAACAGTTCGGTTAGTTTATAAAAAGAACAAGTAACCGAACTCATCTGAAGGTGTAGTTCGGTTTCCATGTGAGGATGAACAAGTAACCGAACTCATCTGAAGGTGTTCTTCGGTTTCCTTGATCCAAACACGCAGATTACCGAACTTCATATCAATGGAAGTTCTGGCATACAGCGTTATGTTCGGTTGGTTCGCAACTAATCGAACTACGTACAAATTAATTTGATATAAGTGTAAAAGGTTCGGTTGATTCGCAAACTGCATGCTTCTGCGATCCAACCGAACTCAGATTAGTAAGTTCGGTTGTTTCTTAAACTTGAACAAAATATATTAGGAATGACTCACTGTAAGGTTCGGTTACATAAAAAAAAATCTTTTTATGGTTTTAACCCTACAGTTCGGTTACATTGAGGTTTAAAAATGTTTGCGATCAAACCGAACTCAGTGGTCATAGTTCGGTTCTTACAGTACTCAAAATAATGGGAATAAAAATAAGGTTCGGTTACATAAAAAAAATTCTTTCTATGTTTTTAACCCTATAGTTCGGTTACATTGAGGTTTAAAAATGTTTGCAATCGAACCGAACTCAGTGGTCATAGTTCGGTGCTTACAGTACTCAAAATAATGGGAATAACAGTAAGGTTCGGTTACATAAAAAAATTCTTTCTATGTTTTTAACCCTACAGTTCGGTTACATTGAGGTTTAAAAATGTTTGCGATCGAATCGAACTTAACCTTTAAAAAATCAGAAGTTCAAGGCTTGAGTTCGGTTACGTGTAAAATTGTGTAGGTAACCAAACTCAACCTTTAAAAAAAATCAGAAGTTCAAGGCTTGAGTTCGGTTCCTGGTAAATGTCTGCAGGTAACCGAACAATGTCATGTTTTTTGGAACACTAGAGTTCGGTTACAAGACATTTTTCTGCAGATAACCGAACTAAGGAGTTCGGTTACCTGCCATTTTTTAACAGTTAACCGAACCTTCTCCTGGATGTTTTAGCATGTTTTGATTTTAGTTCAACAGTTCAGTTCAGTTATAATGGAAATTTGAAGTGTCACTGATCTCATAGTTCGGTTACATTCCAAAATTGCTATCAAACGGAACTACTAGTGAGGAATTCAAAAAAACTAAATATTGCAAACTTTTAATGTAACCATGACTATAACAACAACAACATAAGAGAACCATAATATAAGTCTTCCAAACATAAGAACATAAGGCAACTAAATCCGTCGTTAAAAAGTCAACATAAGTATTTTTCACCATAATAAGTTGATAACTAACTAATTGTTTTAACACAAGTCATCCCAAATAAAATAGTGTTAAAAACATAAGAAATCAAAGAACTCCAATCACTCATTTACCACGACCCCTACGAGAAACTTTTGCCTTCTTGCGTCTTGGAGCTCTAGCAATCCCCTCGTCACTACGAGTATCCTCTCCACTGCTTTGTTGTTCAACCATATGACTTGTACCTTCACCTTCTTTGCGAGTCCTCTTCGCCGGCATTGGATCAACAGTGGGGGGTGCAAAAACATGACTCAGTTCACCGTATAGGTATTTCAGTTCATTAGTTTTCATCGAGTCTCCACTCTTGATATTTTCCATAAGTTTCTTCAACATTTTAGCACTAGCCTTTTTCTATTTAGAGAACAAAAGCATAAATAAACGACTATTATTTCTATTTTCAATAAAAAGCATAAATAATTGACTATAAATAAAAGACGAGAGAAATATCTTACCGCCGCATTCCATAACATCAAAGCCTCATCACCACATTTAGGAGTTGTCTTCAAAATTCTCTGAGCCTCTTTCTCAACCATCTTCGTTTCCCCTTCTCAGCACGAGCTTGTTGGACATGGTTTATTACCAAAGGATGAGAGCAATTTTGATACCATTCCATGTAACCCTCTTCACAAGCATTTGGATCACCAGTGATATCCGGTAAATCTTCACTAGGAACCATATATTGCACCATGTTGTTTCAATGGTCCACAGATGGAGTTGGGTCGTATTTGGGAACAAAATTATTTTCGGTGTTATTGGTTCCCCGCTTCGTCACCTTGAAGTTGAATTTTTCCTCATCTGGGATAGTTTGAATGCAAAAAAATTGTCTCAATACTCTCCGAGTATTATACATTGTACCACCTCCAGGATGAAACAATGGTACGTTGTAAGATGCGACATGAGAGAAATCAATAAACTCAACATCACTATCTTCTTGATCTTCATCATAAGCGTATGGATGGAAAACCACATCTTCAAGCGTCAAATCATCTAATTTCTCCCTCAACCTCAACACCTTCTCTTCCTTCTTCTTGTCTAGTGAGTTCAAAAATTCATATTTACCAGCTGTAGGCTTCCCATAAGGCCAAGGATCGTGATAATGAGACAATTTCAGTGAAGGGAAGTGGTCGTACACCCAAACCTATGAGAAAAACCAAGAAAAGATACAATTATGATTACTAACAATACACATTAATTCAATTACGGAAAACAAAGGAAAACTTAACGGCGTACCTGAACAAGGGTGTATAACCCTACAAAGTAGAGACTCTTTTGCCTCGAAGATTTTCTAAGCTCCGCTTGAACAAGTGAAAGAACCGCAATGCCCAACAGTAGTTGTTCACATCACCAAGTGGGTCCAATAGCTGGAGGTAATGGGCGTTTACCACAGCACCTGAAGTGTCAGGGAAGAAAATGGTTCCCAGTTGGTACAACAAATAAGCAGTCACATGGTGTGTAAGCTTCTCCTCCGTCATCACCAACTTTCCTCCAAGAACTTTAGCTCTAGTCCCTGATAACTCATCAAACAAGGTGTTCAACTTGATCTTTTTCAACATCTTCTTGGCCGTGTGGTCTGCATTGAACGGATTATGATCATCGCCTCTCTTAGGCTTCTTTGCAGCTTTTCTAAACTCACATTGTGCCCTTGTAGAGTCCCATCCTAGACACTTTTCAACCAACTTTTCAAGAGCTCCAAAAATCATATTAGGATCGTAGCCATCTCGAACACTTGTTCCAGTAATTGGTAGGCCTGTGATTCTATAACAATCATTTGGAGTTATTGCCATCTCGCCAAAGGGTAGAAGGAAAGTATCCGTCTCTGGATAATCTCTCTCGGCAAACGCAATAACAGCGACAGCATCAAATTTATGGTGCGCTTGCTCTATCGCTTTCCAAAGTACACAATCATATACCGCATTCTTGCACTCATCACACTCATGCTCTATACTCCATATCTTGTTCTTTTGACGTTTTAAAACACGGACAGCATTATTATGGTCCTACAATAACAAGATTGTATCTTATATAAAAATATATATAGAAAAATAGAACCAAATTAATAAATCTTCATGGATAAGATTCAATACCTTGGTCGCAAAAATCTTGGAAGCCCATGAGTTTTTGTAGCCAATAAATTTCAGCCCTCCATTTCTAGGAGTATCATAGGTTGGGTTCCTCGGCGGCAAGCACAGTGCATCTTCAGGAATGTGCATATCTAGTACAAGGAGATTTAGGCGTATTTTGAACAATTTCAACCGTCTCCTCTTCTTCTTCATCATCATCATCTTCCTCATCCTCATTTCCTTCTTCTTCCTCATCCTCATCTTCTTCACCTTCATCATCATCCTCATCCTCATTTCCTTCTTCTTCTTCAACTACTTCCTTACCTTCTCTTTGATTATGTTCCACGTGTTCCACAATCACCTCTTGATGTTCTTGATCACCCGTTTCTTCCAAATTTTTAATCTCCTCTTCATGTTGTTGATCACCCGTTTCTTCCGTAATCTCCTCATAGACTTGTTGAATGACATCGTCAACATTATCTCTATTGACATCGTCTCGGTTGACAACGTATTTGGTTCCATGCTTAGAGGCACCTACGTGTACCCCCCTCTAGGCGGAGGAGTTATCATATCTTCAGGTAATGGTTGGTTGGATTTATTACCTTCGACACTAATAAAGAAAACAAAATATATTAGGAATAACTCACAAAAAAAAGGCAAACTAAAATAAATTATTGGTGATTCAGGGTAAGGTTCGGTTACTTTAAAAAGTTTGCGAACAAACCGAACTCATAGGTTCAGTTACTTATAAAATTGTGTAGGTAACCGAACTCATAGGTTCGGTTACCTCCCATTTTTGACAGTTAACCGAACCTTCTCCTGGATGTTTTAGCACGTTGTCATGTTTTTTGAAACACTAGAGTTCGGTTACATGGAATTGTTGCGAACTAACCGAACTCATAGGAAATAAAAAAAATTCTTTATATGCTATTAACCCTACAGTTCGGTTACATGGAAATTTTACAATTTCTTTGCAAAACAACAAAGTCTGAATCACAAGTAACTGAACTGTTCTTCGTGTTCTTCAGTTCAGTGAGTTCGGTTAGGAACCTAGGGCCAATAGAAAACACGAACTAACCGAACCCAACACTGTAACTACCATTTCAAGCATATTTTGATGATTTCTATTCAATTAAATCGATGGAAAAAAAATTAAAATCAATGGGTTTGTCGAGAAATACCCTCGAATCGGTCCCATGGAAGATTCAGCGTTGTTCTTGCGGCTGTTATGACGAATTAGTTGCTGCTCCGGTTGAACTTCTTCCTCAATTTCATGTGGTTGATTCGCTAAACGTCCTAATGATGGACCTGTTCCTGGATTTCGCTTGGTTTGCTTTCGACGGGCCATTCTTATACTAAATTGATTAATCGACGATGAAAAATTTATGAATCGACGAGGAATCGATGATGGAGACGAGTTTGCAATGAAGAAGAATAAGAGAGGAAGAGGAGGAAGACGAAAATAACTTGGGTGCGTGACTTTTTTTTTCTTTTACATTAGGGTTAATATATCACGGTTAGGGTTAGTATTAGGGTTAATGTTAATTATGTTAAAGGCAAATTAGTAAACTTTCTAAGTAGGATTATTGTTAGGACATCCCTTATCATTGTAGGGTAGGTGGCCTAATAATACCATGGTCCCCCCAAAAAAACCATGGTCCCCAAAAAATGGTTCTTCATTTTTTAGGTTGTTGGGCTGTGACGACTACCTGGGCTAAAGCCCGGGTTAGCCCAGCTGTAGGTCCGTCAGTGAATATATCTATACGATATCGAAATATCGGTGATACAAAGATTGAACGATAATATCGTTCATGTCGGACGGTAAAAAACAATATATCCGCTTCACTAATACAACGATATTATCGAAGTAAGAGTGTTTGTGTAATAAAAAACCATGATTTTGCCACTTATACCTCCTGAATCTATTCCTTCGTTTTTTTCAACCCAAATTTTTAAAGCTTTTTTTCTTCACTTTCATCGGTTTTTCTTATTTTGGTTAGTTCTTTTTTCAATCGACGACAATGAAACGGAAGTTTTGTTTTTTATTGTTTTGCAAACAAGCCTCTGATAAATGACATTTTATTTTAAAATTTTGAGATATGTTTAGGACTATTATTATGCTTGGACATGGTTTTGTAAACATTAAAAATTCTAATTTTAATGATGTATCACCGAGAAATATCGATAATATCTTTTGTATAGGTGTATCGGACCTGGCCGATACGAGACCGATACACGATATTAACTACTTTGAGTGTGAGTCAAATGAATTCTCTTCTATCTCGCAAGCTTCCCATCAAATTTGTCTGTAATAAAATCATATGAATCAACTTTGTGAGCAGACTTTAGTAGCTGATAACCAAGATACTTGTCACTTATCTACATTTGCTGAACACGCAGAATGTTCGCAATTTCCTTTCTTCTGGTGGGGATGACACCTTCTCTAAAATGTATTGCATATTTTTGCATGTTAGCGTATTGTCCTGACCAGGAAGTATAGTTACTGAGAATATTCTGCAGAGTGCTCACAAATTTCCCATCAAGATTCCCAAATAGAATGAGATCATCTGCGAACATGAGGTATGAGACTGGAGGAGCATTGCGACAAATTTCGTAGTCATTGTAAAGCGCATTATTTTTCATAGTTCTCATTAACCATGAAAGCCCTAGTTCCTGAGAATCCCAAGTGTTCACTACCACATCTTCGAACTCAGTATGGTCTACCCAATAATATTCTACCTTATTAGCATTCTTTCTCTTCCTCTTACTCTTCATATGAGTATTTATGAGAATAGGAGCATGGTCACTACTGATTCTAGGAAGATGTAGAACCCCATTGCCTTTAAACGTGAATAACCAATCGGAAGTACAAAGAGTCCTATCAAGCCTTTCATAAATAGGTTTTTCATTAGTAGCACCATTAGACCATGTGAAGGCTGGACCGATGTAACCCATATCAATCAAACATCTATCATGTATAAACTCTTTAAAGCCATTATTGGCAGGATTTAGTTTCAGCCCACCACCTTGCTTTTCAGTCAGAGAACCAATAGCATTAAGATCACCTACTAAACAATAGCATCAATTTTTATTGCTAACCTCTTTTTTTTTCTTTTAGAAAAACAACTTTATTTTTCTATTATTTTTTATTTTATTTATACGAAAGAGTTCTCATCAGACAAGAACTAGTCGGCAACCGAGAAATAAGATGGGTTCCAACTCGTTTTTGAACGACCACACTTAACCTATGAAAAAGGAATTCTCCTACACGCACATTAGCATCATGACTAGCCATGTAATTGTGAAGACATTTAATAAAGTTTGTCGTTTCGTCACCAAGTTCATAGTAGTAAAAGCTAAAGCACCAAACTCGTAGCCTTGCGATGTGCATTTTTCCAAATACTTGTGTTAGAGCATAGCTCAGTCAAACTCGCATGCGTTGCTATCTCAAGCATGTTTGTCAATGTTGGTGATCAAAACTATAATTCTTGATTTCAAGTCTCTTACAGCTAAGTCTCGGACTAGGATAGTAAGTGAAGTTGAGCTCAAGGACTTCATGGCGATTCATCATACAAGTAGAAGATCTATTCAAGGAACCGGTGGAACTTCTCGACTAAAAGGTATGTGGAGACTTGAACTTATCTGTCACTCAAAAGTCTATCTATTTTATCTCCTACTCTTTGAGACAAAAGTTGTATGCTATATATATTTATATACTAGATCATACACATTTGGTATTTCAAGCCGAGTATACCTCGCCTATCTATATCTCGAAATATGTGTTGGTAAGGTTTTCGCTTCGACCAAGTTTATCTTTTCCTAGTGAAGAAAGTCATGATAAGTTTCAATCACTTTGAAAATTCCTCTAACGAAAAATGGTTTGTGAATAACAAACTGTATAACGTTCTCTGAGAATGTTTCAATTGTTGAAATGAGAGTTTATACTATATAACCAATGTATTCCTTGAACCGAAGTCTGCGAACTTTGTTGATCAAGAGAACCAGAGAAGTGCGTGAGCCAAGTCCGCGAACTGGCGGAAGTTCTCGTCCGAGAATATCTGGTGGATTTTGAGAACTCCATCCGGGAACTTAAGTCCGCTAGCAAATCACTAGATCGCAGGAGGATTGAACCCAGTCCGCAAAATTGAGTAGGTTATGTCTAAAAACGATTGTTCTTGAACTCATCTTTATTTAACTAAGGAATGCTTTTGCAAACCGTGGCTATAAAGTTCATGAACCGATTCGAGTGAATCAAATCGTTTTTGCTTCAATTGTGTCTTTTGTAATTACATAAAATTTCCTTGCAATTGAACAACTCTCTAACTAGTTCATTTGAGTCATTTGAACTATGGTGAAAAAGAACATGGTTGGTATAAAATGCTCATATGGTTAACCTTTCGGTTAGACTATTGTTGAACCAACAATGTACACGCTTGGGTGCGGTTAACAAACCTAGAAGCCTACAGTCATTTGCGTATGAAAATCTAAGTTTTCGATCTAACGGTTGAGAAATATTAGCTTGAATCTAAATCAGGTTTTAATCTAACGGTGGATATTGATTGCTTTGTAACTAAGGCAAACCCCTGATTTGAAAGACTATATAAGGGGACATCTAGCAACTGTGCAAAACTAATCCCCACACGTCCATGTGATACTAATTTGCGTTCTAGAGTCGATTCTCCATTAACCTTTGGTTTTCTTCTTCTAAAACCAGGTTAAACACTTAAAGACTTCATTGGGATTGTGAAGCCAGACCGATACTACTTTTATCGTAGTTATGTGATTTAATCTTCCATATTCTATCGTACTAGTACAATCATATTGATTGTCTTGACATCGTGAGAGTTCTCCGATAGGCAAGATATAAAAAGTAATCACAAACACCTTCATCTCATCGTTTGTGATTCCAAGACATCTTATTTCGCTACCATACGACTAAGATTGTTTTGAGGTGATTGATTAATCAAGGCTATTCTTCGGGAATATAAGACTGGATTATCAATTGGTTCATATTCACCTTGATTGTTATCGAAAGACGGAAGAAACTCTTTTAGGGTTTATCTGTGGGAGACATATTTATCCTTTGATAGACTTGTCTATGTGAGACAGATTTGTTTATTGTTAAAGCGTGCGATTTTGGGTCGTACCAACTCTTAGTTGTGGGTGAGATCAGCTAAGGGAATCAAGTGCGCAGTATCCTGCTGAGATCATAGGCGTTGGGAATGCAACTGTACCTTGGATCAGTGGGAGACTGATTGGGGTTCAACTACTGTCCAGTCCGAAGTTAGCTTGGAGTAGGCTAGTGTCTGTAGCGGATTAGTACAATGTGTATTCAATCTGTACTAGGTCCCAGGGTTTTTCTGCATTTGTGGTTTCCTCGTTAACAAAAACTTGGTGTATGTGTTATTTCCTTTCCGCATTATATTTTTTTAATATAATAGAAATAATACAGGTTGTGTCTTAGATCAAACAATTGTATAGTCTGACCTAACGGTTGTTGATTGATATTGATTGATCCTTGGACATTGGTCTTAGTACCGTCCAAGTTATTCTTTGTGTTTGATTAAGACTCGCTGATTTTTATTAGCTCGAGTAAATCAAAACAAGAGAGAGATATTAACTCCTTGAGATACTTTTACTTATATCGAGTCTGACTGTCTAGTTGATTCTCTAGAAAGTGTTTCGTAGTTAGTCCATACAGATTGCCAAGCGAAATATTAGGTGGTGTTGTTAGACCCCTGATTTTTCAATTGGTATCAGAGCAGGCAAACACATTTAAGACCTTACAAGTTTGTGTTTGTAGCAATCTGAGTCTGAGGAAAGAATATCTTACGCATATCAAAATGCCTCCTAAATCTTGTAACTATGTCAACTGTCTTGGAGATACCACTCCTTAGCAGATTCTTCTGAATCCCGAGGTAGGAATGTTGTCCCTTCTTGTGTTCACAACTCTCTCTCCAATGATACATTGGACACAATGGCAAAAGCTGAAATGAAGCTCACCAGAATTTCAAAAAATTCTACTGAGTTTGTTGATCTTCAAAATCATGAACAGCTCATTGATGAATTTAAGAAGTTTATTGATCGTGAACATGTACTCTATAACATCATAGAGTCATTCTCTAAGGATATTGAAAAACTTCTTCAAGAAAATAATCTACAGCATAAAAAGATTTCTGATCTTGTAAAGATGATTAAAGAAGGCTCAATTAGAGAAAAATTTTTGATCAAGACGCATTCATCTGATCTTGACAGATTTCTTGTTGAAAAAGAAAAACTTGAAGCATCACTTGCTCTAGCCCATGGACAGTGCAAATCCTTGGAAAAGGAAAACTCTGTCTTAAGAAGAAATTCTTCTGCACAAACTAATTCTCATGAGTTACCGTACATAATGAAATTCTCTCCATATGAAGATTGTGTCATGAAAGGTTTTCGTAACTTACAATCTTCTCTGACGGCTATGAAGTCTAAACAAGTGTTAGTTGTTGCTTCTCTTCCAAGAACCTGCACTTTATGTGGGAAAAAGAATCACTATGTTATCCATTGTTTTGCCAGAAAGAAACAAATTTCTAAAAATTCTTAATTTTCTTCCATCTACTGTCAATGGAACAAATATTCAGCCGACTACCGTAGCGAATCAAATACCCACAGAAAACCAAGAACCTTATAAACATGATTTTCCTTCTAGAAGACGTCACAGGTCACAGGTACATTCTAGTCAAATAAACTCTCACATTTTTGATGAAAGTATCCCATGTGTTTATAAGAATGTTTTTGGTAAATCTAAATCTAGAAAATGGGCTCTCATCTATCCTGATCCCCTTGAACCAATTGTAAGAGGTCCTAGATTATTCCTCAGAGAAAGCCTTCGGAAGGATATACTAAACATGATATGTCTTATTTTTCTGGACCGAGGGATAATCAAAGAAGGAAGTCTGAACAAAAACTATGTTCATTTAATGAATTGATTGCTCATACTTGTGAAAATTAATCACAAGGTTGTTTTCTCACCTACCAAAAATCCTAGTTGAGCGAGAATTGAATAGGTATACTCTTTGCAAAGTAACTCTGATTATCTTGATAATTTCTTATCGTTTTTAGATGGATAATCAGTCACATACCTTTGCATGAGTATTTTGATCCTTTGTTTTTATAGGTTTTGTTGTTTTTGTCTTGTTTCCAACTTGGTTTTCGAAAACTATAAGTTTTTACGGGCTTTAAGTCATTCTCATACGGGTACGTTTTTGGGTTCTTATAAACCTATCTTGGAAACCCTATTTCACTCGAATCGTTTATGTACCTTTCCTATTGAGTTGAGATATCTCACGCTAGGTTTCTTTTCAATGGCGTCCTCTTCATGCTCGTAGGATTTTCCTGAAAACTTCGTTGATAATGGTATATATTTTGAGTTTGATAAAGAGAATGGAACTCTTATTGAAGTTGAAAGATCCTTTCCTCAATCTCCTGTTTCCTACTCAGATATTGGGGAGAAGATTCAAACTAAGGTGGTTATTGATGCTCAGCATCTTGTTGGAACAATAAAGTGTCATGATGCAGTAAGAATTGAATTGGAAAATTTTAACTATAACCTTTCTCTCATGAAAAACCGTGTTAAACAGCCTCCTAAGGATTTTTCATCAAAGGTTGCAAAGGTTTCCAACGCTCATAAGCTCGATAATCACACGACTCATGAACCTCCGAAACCGTCACTCTGATGCTGTTAATGTCCGGTTTTGGCTTAGGAGTCTGTTTTGATTTAGTTTGCCTAGTATGTCTTATTTTTGGCTTAGTTGGAGGAATAACTAGTCCTTTGAATAGCGATGATTGTAAATACACATAGCTATTATTTTCATCTTCTTGTGTTTATTTTTTAGGTTTTTGGTTTAAATTTCTAAAAATATTTGGAGGATGATGTTTTGCAGTATTTAATCTTTATGATTTGTTATATTGCAACTTGTTATGGGATGTTGGTGTGTACGTCCGTGAACTATGTTGTCCCATATTTTGTCAAAAGTAAAGTCGTTCATGATCGGTATTCGTTTATTGGTTTTAAGAATGAATATACTTTTAACATATACAAAAGTTAAGCCTATATTGTCAATTCTTTGATGGAAGATAGGTTAAAATATTTTGTGGTTAAGGATGATGTTTATTAAATATCTTTATGCAAATAGTGATGAAAGATAGAATCAATCCTTGTGTATTCCACGGTATTGATCTTCATTGATCCATTTTTGATGTAATACCATGAGGCTCCGTAACGTGTCTTATGTTGAGCACGACACGACTAAGTTGATTAATTTTTGATTAGCTTGGTTGGTTGTTCCGTAAGGTACTTTATGTTGAGCATTTGGAACTAAATTAATCATCTTGTTTTGTTATTTAGTTATTGCTCTGTAAGTCCTCTTATGTTGAGCAAAACAAATGACAATTAAATTGATTACATTTCTGATTAGTTTGGTTGTATATTCCAATTAGATTAATTATGGGTTCTCTTGTAATTAGTCTAGTTGAGTAATTCCATACTCCATAAGATTCCTCTTGTGCTGAGTATATGAATGATTAATCCAATCAAACTCTTGTATGGTTATCTTAGTCGTGGTTCCATAAGTTTACTTATGTTGAGTCAAATCATTTAAACTGATCACTTGTGGTTAATTTGATTACGTATACCGGTTAAATTAATCATGGGTTTACTTGTAATTAATTTGATTGATTTTTTGGATATAAAAATCATTCACATGGTTTTGGTGTCCAATAAAAATCGTTTGTTTCTCTTGAAATTAAGGTCGCTCGTTGTTTTTCCCTTGGGAATGACATCCAATGGGGGAGAGTTATTTTGAACTTGTGCTTAATGGTCATATCTTGAGGGGTGTGCGGATGTGGAATTTTAGAGGGGTTATCTTGTATATTTAAACTCCTTGATGAATGCTCTTAGCTTAGGCTATATGATTGCATCTAAATAAGTTGATGTGTGTTCTTTCTTTTGGTCATGAAATTTGTCTTACGAAAATTTCATTATGATCCCTCTCTTTTTACCTTTGCCAATTTTATTGACAAAAAGGGAGAGAATTAATATGTAGTTCACACTACAAATACATATGGTTTTCGGATCATTGTGTAAGGGGGGGTGGTTTCCGTGATTGAGATGGAGTATTGACTAAGGGGGAGTGATACACATCACCATAGTATTATTGTTGAAGTTGTAATACAATTGAGCTTTGACAATGTATAATAATACTATGACATTGTATAACAATGATTGAGAATTATGTTTTCTCATTGTTATAGCTACGGATGTTCAAAAACGGTGATGCTAAACTTACAACCTTTGAGATCATTGGAGTACTTGGAAGCGGCGAAGATTACGAGTAATGTTGAAGATTAGACTTATAGAATAGGAGTTATTAAAGTTTCATTATTTTATTTGTATTCCATATTTATTGATAGTTTTGTCACTGAAATTGACAAAGGGGGACATTGTTAGAGCATAGCTCGGTCAAACTCGCATGCGTTGCTATCTCAAGCATGTTTGTCAATGTTAGTGATCAAAACTATAAGTCTTGATTTCTAGTCTCTTTTACCTAAGTCCCGAACTAGGATAGTAAATGCAGTTGAGCTCAAGGACTTCATGGCGATTCATCATACAAGTAGAAGATCTACTCAAGGAACCGGTGGAACTTCTCGACTAAAAGGTATGTGGAGACTTGAACTTATCTGTCACTCAAAAGTCTATATATTTTATCTCCTATTCTTTGAGACAAAAGTCGTATGCTATATATATAAACTAGGTCATACACATTTGATATTTCGAGCCGAGTATACTCGCCTATCTATATCTCGAAATATATGTTGGTAAGATTTTTGCTTCGACCAAGTTTATCTTTGCCTAGTGACGAAAGTCATGATAACTTATCATGACTTTAAGAACAAACTATATAACTTATCTCTGACGAATAATGGTTTGTGAATAACAAACTATATAACGTTCTCTGAGAATGTTTCAATGGTTGAAATGAGATTTTAGACTATATAATCAATGTATTCCTTGAACCGAAGCCTGTGAACTTTGTTGATCAAGAGAACCAGAGAAGTGCGTGAGCCAAGTTCGCGAACTCAGTCCGCGAACTGGCGGAAGTTCTCGTCCGAGAATATTTGCTCGAGTTTGAGAACTCCATCCTGGAACTTAAGTCCGCGAACCCAATCCGCGAACTTGAGTAGGTTATGTCTAAAAACGATTGTTCTTGAACTCATCTTTATTTAACTAAGGAATTTTTTTGCAAACAGTGGCTATAAAGTTCATGAACCGATTCGAGTGAATCAATTCGTTTTTGCTTCAATTGTGTCTTGTGTAATTACATAAGATTTCCTTGCAATTGAGCAACTCTCTAACTAGTTCATTTGAGTCATTTGAACTAGCTATGGTGAAGAAGAACATGGTTGGTATGAAATGCTCATATGGTTAACCTTTCGGTTAGACTATTGTTGAACCAACAATGTACACGTTTGGGTGCGGTTAACAAACATAGAAGCGTACAGTCATTTGTGTATGACAAGCTAAGTTTTCGATCTAACGGTTGAGAAATATTAGCTTGGATCTAAATCAGGTTTTCATCTGACGGTGGATATTGATTGCTTTGTAACTAAGGCAAAACCCTGATTTGAAAGACTATATAAGGGGACATCTAGCAACTCTGCAAAATTAATCCCCACACGTCCGTGTGATACTAGTTTGTGTGCTAGAGTCGATTCTCCTTTAACCTTTGGTTTTCTTATTCTAAAACCAGGTTAACGACTTAAAGACTTCATTGGGATTGTGAAGCCAGACCGATACTACTTTTACCGTAGTTGTGTGATCTGATATTGCATCTTCTGTCGTACGAGTACAATCATATTGATTGGCTTGAGATCGTGAGAGTTCTCCGATAGGAAATATATAAAGAGTAATCACAAACACCTTCGTCTCATCGTTTGCGATTCCACGACATCTTGTTTCGCTACCATACAATTAAGATTGTTGTGAGGTGATTGATTAATCTAGGCTGTTCTTCGGGAATATAAGACCGGATTATCAATTGGTTGTTGTTTACCTTGAGTATTATCAAAATACGGAACAAACTATTTTAGGGTTATCTGTGGGAGACCGATTTATCCTTTGATATACTTGTCTATGTGAGACAGATTTGTTTATTGTTAAAGCCTGCGATTTTGGGTTGTAGCAACTCTTGTGGGTGAGATCAGCTAAGGGAATCAAGTGCGCAGTATCCTGCTGGGATCATAGGCGTTGGTAGTGCAACTGTACCTTGGATTAGTGGGAGACTGATTGGGGTTCAACTACGGTCCAGTCCGAAGTTAGTTTGGAGTAGGCTAGTGTCATTAGAGGCTTAATACAGTGTGTATTCAATCTGGAATAGGTCCCGGGGTTTTTCTACATTTGCGGTTTCCTCGTTAACAAAATTCTGTTGTCTGTGTTATTTCCTTTCCGCATTATGTTTTGTTAAATATAATAAAATTAATACAGGTTGTTCGTTAGATCAAACAATTGGATAGTCTGACCTAGCGGTTGTTGATTGATATTGATTGATCCTTGGACAATTGTCATTGGTACCCTTCAAGTTATTTCTTGTGTTTAATTAAGACTCGTTGATTTCCATTAGCTCGAGTAAATCAAAACAAGAGAGAGATATTAACTCTTTGAGATACTTTTACCTGGATTGAGTCTGATTGTCTAGTTGATTCTCTAGAAAGTGTTTCGGAGTTATTCCATACAGATTTCTAAACGAAATATTGGGTGGTGTTGTTAGACCCCTGCTTTTTCAACTTGTCATTTTTGCGACTGACAGCATCTTTGATAGCCCAACCCACCACCAAATTACGACCATTACTCCCAGCAAAGGGGGAAACAATTGTCACATCGAAGCAAACATCCCGACCATTATCCCAATTGAGCACTAGAACATCAGTTGGTCTCAGAGAAGTACCGTTGTTCGCAAGAATACCCAAATCCACCTCTTTCCGTGCCGGACCTCCAGCCCGGTAACACATATCTACAACCGTGTTATGCACCAGTCATGCCGAAATTTTAATCCAATTTCATTCGTACAGTGCACCGCATGGTCGCCAAAAACATCCATCTCTCTCTCTCTTGCAGAAGGGGCACAAAATATCCAATTCAAACAAGGGGATACCTAGTCTATAACATAATATCGCACTGAACTTCCTCACACCAATTTGCATATTTAAACCAGCGATAGGAATAGCCAATAAAAAATCCAGGGCATGTTTCATTTGGTTACTCTGCCAAAGCAATGAATCACAATCAGAGAACTTGAAATTGGAAGTCAAGTTCTTTTTTACTGCGTCGAAATAGACAGTTGCCAGAGTTGACATAGAATGGGTTGCAGTGCTATCGATGCATATAGGAGAAACAGACTACACAGAGGGTTGAAAGAAGCTTCATATCGCTCAAGATGGGAGCTAAATCCACTGATGCCAGTGCGTCTCAAGATAACAGACTTTAGCTCTAGTGTTTACAAACACGATGCCAAATAACAATAGTGCATTGTGTCTCGCATCGAATAAACGCCTAACTCACCCAGTTTGAGAGGCAACGTGGAAAACCTCATTTGCAAGGGTCCAAAACCTAGACCATCCCCTGTGATTACGTGTTGTAGGAACTTGTAGATACGAGAGTCAAACAGATCCCGCAAATATGCAGTCTGGTAATGTAGTGCGTAAAGCAAAATACAAGCAAGAAACTCCATCACAATTCCTATTCAAAAGAATCTCACACTGTGGATCTTCAAGTTTTTCCACTGGATCAATGAGCTCCACTGTTTTATGCACTCTTTTTATAACCAGATTCGCTTTGAATTGAGCATCAAGACTAACATGAGCGCCTATCAGCTTAACCCCCTTCTTTGGCCTACTAATGTCAGATGGAAACATACCTACAATGGATGCTCTGGGGTCTGGAGAGGGCCAAAACAATTCAGTCTTCTTGATGTTCAAAAACATCCCCATAGCAACACCTTCCTCTTGTATAATCTTCAGTGCTCTTCCAACCATCATAGTGTCCCCAATCACTGTACCATCATCGAGGTACCATGCCTGCAGTTCTAAATCACACCTTTCTGAAATACTCAAGACTAGCGGACGGAAAATAAGAGCAAACAAAAACGGCCCTAAAGGATCACCTTGTTGCACTCCCTGAGCTGAAGAAAGTATATGATCCATGTAATATAATCGTGAGGGTGAAGCGTAACAAAACTCAACCCAACGAGATATCGAAGTACATAACCTACGTACCTCTGAGATCACGGATTTTCTATATATGAGACTGAACGCATTAGAGGAATCCACCAGCAGCATGGATAGTGTATTTTGGTCCCCTTTCTCTTTCAGCACGCGATTTACAGCATTTATAATCGCTTCTCTACCACACTTAGCCCCCACTCAAAACTGGAAATCATCCAGATAAGAGTTCATTTCCTTACCTAAAAAAGATGCAACACATTTAGAGACAAGTCTCCTCCAAATGGTGTCAACTGCTATCGGACGTAAGTCGCCACCAGGCTTGATGAGTGGGGTGAGAGGAGCACTGGATACATATTCCCCCAAAACAGATGAACCTAAGCCTGAAAGCCATAAGTTAACCACTTCCGTGATGGAGGCGAGTAACTCATATGAAATAACTATTGCCGGTCCATTGAGAACACCGAGAAGATGTTGTGCACGGAAAACATCTCTTCCACAGGATGTCCCCTCAGAGAAACTCTTTAATCTGATTAGCAAAATCTCCATTGAAGCTATCATAGCATCTTGTGAATGTGGAATAGAAAAGTATAACGGTCAAGGCAGTAGTGGGATGTTTTCATTAAAGTTTCGTTAGGTACGTTCGTTGTTGGGTGAAACTCCACTAGAGGTGAGAGTGCGAATTGCAGCAGCATACAAACCGTGCCTGAGCTAACCCATGCAAAATCTCAAGTTTTCGGCATCCTGATCCTCCTTTTTGGGCTTCGTCTTTACTTTCTCTAGTAATTCCTTCATCTCTTCATGTTTCTCAAGAACACTTTGAACCAGCACAGCAAACCATTGGGTTAATTCCAAATACGATGTGCATGCTTAAGTGACTTAATCTGCAGCTTTCTCTGGGTGTCACCTTTCATTTCTTGGAACTCAACAACATGAAGAGTGCAAACAGGAAAGAACAAGAGTTTAATCCATGAAGACAGACTGTTATGCATGGCCACCACTTTCTGCAACACAGACTTGAATGTGCGAGCGAAGTGCAACCTACATTTAGATGGAATACTAGAAATTGTGGGAATCTGAGCTAGAAGCACCATGTTCAATATCTCAATACCAAGAGTAGGCGTAGCGACCTCAAACTCAATAGTAGGATCAGAAGTATTATCGCTAAAAGGAGCAGCAATGCCGTGTATTGAAACCGAAGAAGGAGCAAGCTCCCCTTTATCTATATGCATACATTTTTTCCCCAGGCATATATGTGCATACAACAAGTGAACAACCAGCTCTCAAGGTACGACCAAGTAGACTCCCATGCTTGGTAAACTTCACTGCAACATCGTACTTTCTCTATCTCGGCATTTGTCAGTTCCCTCTTGTAGTGTAAATTATTCAAATGATTGAACAATGAAACCTTCAATAATCCCTTCACTTCAACACCATTTTTGCACCATCATAGCCCTTGAAAAGGCATCGATAAAGATCAGTTATGCCTTCAGAAACACCAAAACCAGGGCTACAAGGGGTTGCAGGAGCAGTAGAAAATTTAGGGTTCACAGAGGTACAAGTACCTAGAAGAAACTCCTGCCTGATGCTAATGGTGCTCACGCGTCAAGAGTGGTATCGATTTGTAATGCCAGAAGAGGAGAAAAGGATGAGAAGTCGAAGGCATAAATAAGAGATTAAAAGAAAAATGTTTTATCAGATTAAAACCAATATCCTGGAAATCACTTTATGTCACCGGAAAACGGCCTCTCCGATGGAAACGACCTCTAACGATGGAAATATATTAAGATTGGCACGTAGTACCATAGAGTCTTCCAATGATGAAAAAAATCTTATTTAGAACAAAAAAATCTTAATAAATAATGATTGTTTTTTTATTATTATTTTTTTCCCTATTGGAAGTTCTAGGTTTATGTTGCCCGCCTGTTTCTATTTTCACTTTTTAATTAATTAATTTTTTACTAAAAAAAGTGAAAATCACCCTCAAAATATAGTGTATCATCCAAAGTCCAAACAACTTCAACCGAGCCCATATCCAGATTCTCTGGTAATCATCCTTGTCACTAAATTTGAACCATTTTTTAGGGACCATGATTTTTTGGGGGACCATGATCTTATTAGGCCAACCTCCCTATATTTATAAGGGGTGTTCTAAAATTGGATAAATACACATTTACCCTTTATTTTAATCTAAATTAAAACTAACCTAATAACTATATAAATCTAATAATCATATATATCTAATCTAAATGAATCTATTAACCAAAATCAAAATCAAAAACAAAAATAGGGGGATCGAAATTTTTTTGTTTTGAAAGAAAAAATTATTCTCTTCTTCTTCTCTCTTTCCTTGACGTTCCTCGTTCGATTGAAAAATGAGTATTAACCATCAAATGAGTTGAAAATGGAAGTTGCAGAGAGAAGTTCGGCTAGGAATTATATGAAAAACTTTGTCGAACTAACCGAACCTAACGGAAATGATGAACATGAAGAACAATTTGGCTATTTCGCAAAAAAAAAAAATCCAACCGAACCCTAAAGGCGAGTTTGGCAACCTGGATATCCCAACCCAAGTTGAGTTATCCCTATAAAAACGGTTATTTCATGTTTGTTTACTACCTATTCCAACCCAGGATTGGGATAGCAAAACCTCCCGGAAATTTCGAACGCCAAAAAAGTTGGTTTATGGTATTCTCCCATAAACTCGTTCTCCCAGTTTCCTAGCCAAGAATAGTGCAACTAAACCCATTATCGCTACTGCTAAAACCACGAAAGGGTTTTAAGTACTCTCATCTCATCTGCGTAGTTCTATAAGAAAACTTCGTACTCCTTGTTCAAAGAAATCCAAGGTACCAAAATCTTGACTAAACTCTTTTTGGTTAATTAAACTCTTTTTGATTTACGGATTTGATTAAACTCTTTTTGGTTGTTTACAGAGATACTTCTTCTTCCTCCGTCGCACCAGGTAATCTATTTTGGTCGAATATGTTCGTTTGTTAATATCAATTCTATATTCAAATACGTTCCTTTGTTAATGGACACAAATGACACACTGCACTTGTTTGATAAATTTCCTTTATGGGAAGTTTCTGTTTTTCTATCATAAATGATTTTGGATTTAGTTTTACTTTTTGATGTCCATGTTCATCAATATCCTGAAGAATGTTAATTAGGAAAAAGAGTTAATAGAGTATATAGAAGTAAAGAATGGTCAAATGGTACAAGTTAGTATCCTTTAGATCACCAGTAGATATGGAGAATGAAATTCTGTTTATCCTTTCCTAGTAAATGAATTGTGTTCTTTTTTTAATGGGTACCAAGTAAATATTCCAAATATATATTGCAGCTAGTTACATTTTAGTTTAAATATTTTTTGCACATTCAGGATCACGGTAAACAATCGTCCTTTAGATTGTAATTTCAGTTTAGGCACTAGTACATAATTACAAAAGAGTGGTCTTGTCCTTTAGATTATATTTTAGTGGATTTTTAGATATTTAGTGTTGCCAGTGCATGTGTTTATCCCTGACGTAGTTTTAAGGATATGGACTTATTATAAAAGTTGAATACTTAGCAGCAGGTTACGTTAAGGTACTAGTACATCATTAATTTAACTTTAGTGCTTACAAGAAATTTTGTTATATATATTTTATTTTGGTGGAACTTCTTTCTATGCTGTGTATATTGTACTTGCGTTCGTTTTTAGCTGTTATTAAGATGCTAGCATAAACGAAGGGTGTTAATAGGGAAGATGAGTTCATTAGTATGCTAAAAGACTATTGTGGATTGACGATTCTTTTTCAATATTATTATTGATCACATTGTTACATTTTCGTTGTATCATTTTCAACATAGAACTTATGGAGAGTGAATCATCGAGTGCCCAAAATGGCGGGAGAACAACTTGGACCCCTCCAATGGATGAACTGTTTATAGAACTTATGATAGACAGGTGCTTAAGAAACAACTACTAGATGTCCAATTTAGCAAATGTGTATGGGAAACCATTATCACTAAATTCAAAGAAAGCTTTGGTCCTTCTTTTAATAAGGACGTTTTAAGAAATAGCATAAAACTTTGAAGAAAATTTTTAATGTTGTAAGTAGTATTAGAAGTTAAAGTGGCTTTGGTTGGAACAAAAAGAAAGAAATTCCGAATGCACCTTATGATGTATGGGAAAGACATATTAAGGTTTGTAATTTTATTTAATTTGTTTTATTCAAAGTTTTGTCATCACTATTTTTATACTAATTTAATTATACGCTTAACTTAATTGTAGGCACACCCGAATACAAATAATGGAGGATAAGGTCTCTTCCACAATATGATGACCTAACTATGATCTTTGGTGATAGTAGGGCGACTGGACAGCATAGCAGGTTTAGGGATGATGATAACCAGGACAACCATGAGGTCGACGATGACAGGGATGACAATACTCAAGATCAGAATGAGAATCCTGAAGACCAGAATGAGAAGACATACGGAAACGGTAATATTAGTGATGATAATGCATCTGAACTGCCAAAAATGACAAGAACTTCAATAGGTTCTAGTTCCCGTTCATTTATGAAGACAAAAAAGAGCACCAGAGAAGGGATGGTAGAAGCAATTCATTTGATGGCAAGTGCTGTTAATAATATCGCAACCAAAAAAGAGGAAAACGGAAACTCTTCTCTAGAGAAAAGTGTAGTTACTGCACTAGAGGAAATACCTGACTTGGATGATTTTTATTCATGCAAGGTTTAGATCTACTGGAAGACGAGAAGAAAGCAAATATTTTCATAGCATTAAGTGGGGATATGAGACGAAATTTGTTATTATCAAAGCTTAACTATTATGATTACTATTAAAGTGGCAGAAGTGATTAGGTTGATGGTTTGAGTTTAATTAGGTTCATATGTTTTGGTTTCCAAATAATTAGATGGATATCTTTAGTTGTGTTAAGTTATTTTTAGTTTCAAATTTCAGTCAACAATGTTTTGTCATTTTTAAAGTATTTATGCATTATGAAACTCTTTTTATTTTTACTTATTTAGATTTTACATTCAATAATAATTTTCCAATTATTTGGTTTTGTTTATTTATGTTTATTAGGTATATTAAATATTTTATTCATGGCTAGTTCCGGAGATGATGGGGATGCAATTGTAATCGTCACAGCAGCTACAACATCACTAATAGCATGTTATTATCAATACTTTGTGGAGAAGACTGTATGTCATGATTCAATTCTTAGTGGCTCAGCTCATGTAGATGAAATTCTTAATGGACATGACGCGCGATGTCAAAACAGTTTTCGAATGGAAAATCATGTATTTTTGTCATTATGTGAGTTGTTACAAGAAAAACAACTGCTTCGACATAGCAAGGGAGTTAGAATTGAGGAGAAGGTGGCAATATTCATGCTTGCCGTTGGTCATAATGAACGTAATAGAATATTCCAGGAACGTTTTCAGCATTCAGGTGAGACAATCGGTCGACATTTTAACGCTGTCTTGGATGTTATTGTTCAACTTGCAGATGATTTTTTACAACCAGCAGGGCCTAGTACCCCTGATGAGATAAGAAAAAATCCGAGATTTTATCCATATTTTAAGGTACACGATTTTCATTGTTAGTTCTTATTTAAAATTAATTTTATGTTATTCTTAGAGGTGTATTTATATTTAGATAAAATTAACTAATTAATTATGTGTTCAACCGTAGAACTGCATCGGAGCAATAGACGGAACTCACATACCGGCAATGGTTAGTGAGGATAAACAAGTTGTTTATCGGAACAGAAAAGGATTTATTTCTCAGAACGTTTTAGTAGCATGGTCGTTTGATTTGTAATTTCAGTATGTTCTTGCAGGTTGGGAAGGTTCTGCTCATGATGGGTGTTTATTGGATTCAGCTTTCACAATATCCGATAAATTAATAGTACCAGAAGGTATGATCTTAACTTAAAAATTTTCTTTTGCCTTTATAATAGAGAGAGTATAATCTTAAATTTTCTTACGCCAAGTTTTATTACTCCATATCGTGGCGTTCATTATCACTTGAAGGAGTATGGGGGAAATCATCCAAGAGATGCCTAAGAATTATTTAATCTTCGAGACTCATCATTACGAAATGTAGTTGAACGTGTTCTTGGAATACTGAAAAGGCGATTCACTATTTTGCAAGTACAACCTCAACATCCGTATGAATCACAAGTGAAAATTTTGCTAGCCTGTTGCATCATCCACAACCACATTCGTAGGGAGTGTATAAATGATTTGTTTCTTGATGATGAAGTGTTGTACCAGTTCAAGAAACCGATCCTGAGGTACCGGAAGACAATAATGAAGGTGCTAGACTCGGGAGAAATAGAGAGCGATATTTAGCTTCAGAACTTCATACTTCAATTGCAGACGCAATGTGAAACAATTATCAACGTCGCCGTCGTACCATCTAGTTTTTAGTGATTAGTTTTTATCGAATTCTTTTTCTAATATTTCTATTAAGATATTTTTATATTTTTCATCGAATTCTTTTTTTCATATTTATATTTTAAGGTTTTTTTTTATTTTTTTTATCGAATTCTTATTTTGAAATTCTTATTTTTAGAACGTCGATGTTGGTTTATATATTGCATATTAAACTCTGGAGTTTGAAACAAACATCATTCATGTTAACGTACTACTGTATAGTGTGTCAAACAAACACAATTTGAGTTAACCCAGGATAGGATAGAATTTCGGACAAACATCACTTAGACCGACCAGTGTCAAGGTTATCATAAATTAAATTAACATAACATATCCTGGGATATGTTATCTCATTTCCAGGTTGCCAAACTCGCCCTAATAGTTCGGTTAGTTGCAAAAAAATATTTCCCAACCGAATCTAATAGTTCGGTTAGTTGCTAAAAACATTTACCAACCGAACCTTAGTTCGGTTATTTCGCAAAATATTTCCCAACAAAACCAACGGTTCGGTTAGTTGCAAAAAACATTTCCCAACCGAACGTTGTAGTTCGGTTAGTTGCAAAAAACATTTCCCAACAGAACTCTAAGTTCGGTTTGATCGTAAAAAGTTCTAAATATTTTTGTAACCGAACAATTTAATGGTCACACCAAATATATAGTTCGGTTTAATCCCAAGGAAAATTTTTCAATTTTTTTGTAACCGAACTTCTTACCGATAACTAATAATACTAATCACTAATCATATCGTGGCTATAGAGACCCAATGAAACAAGGTTATGGTGTAGAAACGACAGCCATCAGAACCGCTTTATTCAACGATGGCTTAGCTTGCGGTGCATGTTACAAAGTCAGGTGCGTCAATTCCCAAGTGGTGCCATCCTGATGTTTCAGTTCAAGTCACCGCAACAAACTTTTTCCCGCCTGGTGGTGAAGGATGGTGCATCCCTCCTAATCAACATTTTGATTTAACCCAACCTATGTTCTTAAAAATTGTGGAATACAATCTGGAATTGTGACGGTTCAATATCGACGTATAAGTTGCATCAAACAAGACGGTATTAAGTTGGGGATAGAGGGTAATCCTAACTTTATTCTTTTGACAGTGTTAAATGTAGGTGGTGTGGGTGATGTTCATGGAATGTCGATTAAAGGGTCGGATGGTAATTGGATAGCAATGAGTAGAAACTCCAGCCAAAAATGGCAAACAGGGGAACAATTGGTAGGAAAAAGTTTATCATTCCAAGTTACTATTAGTGATGGTAGTATGGTCCAGTCTGATGATGTTGCTCCCTCTAATTGGGAATTTGGGAAAACTTATGAGGTAAACAATTTTAAATCATGTTTGGATAATCCATTGTTTTTACTGAAATAAAAGAAAAACGAACTTTTTCTTTTCTTTAATTATATTTTAGACAACTTAAATATTCATTTGGAGAGTGTTTTTATTTTTAATTGATTATTGTTTTGAGATCATACAGAGAGTATTTTTTTGAGATCATAAGGAAAATTTGATCTAAAATTTACTAACACAAAGTTGAACTTTCGGTATGTGATTTGGCGAGCAGGATGTAATTAAACTCTTTAAATAACATAACTGAATTTAAGATTTCTAATCTCTTGATTCAACCAAGAGCACAAAAAATAAGAATACTGTTAACACCAGAAATATATATATATACTTTTGGCCGTGTTTTGATTGTCAACAAATCATCGGGATTGTACCATTAGAGATAAATGTTAATCCCCAACGGGCATTTATGGTGGTGTATGGGATACTGTTGGTTAAGGAAAAGAACAAAATGCGTAAAATAATTTTATACTCAAAGCGATTGAAAATATCTGATGATCAACACAAAATACTAGTGACGCATTTAAATCGTGAATTGCGACATGATTAATTTTGTACTTTTGAGAATCACATCGTAAGTTGACTCGTGAGTCAGAAAACCATAATTAGTTTTACATGTAGGCTAAACTTAGTGAAAAACTTACTATATCCCGTTAATAATCTACATGATACTATTTTATTAGAATTAAATGATAAATGCACATATAGAGATTAAATAGTATGTAGTGTAATGGATATGATCCCAATATAAGGTTGTATGGGTGTTTAAGGTTCGATTATCATTAGGATAGAAAGTTTTTGGGGTTAAACAGAAATTAAGAACACAATGATTTACGATACGAGTCAGCTCAGTAAAATCATCATGTGGTTCAGTTGATTCAGAATGAATCTTCTGAGATACGATAAAAACACAATTCACAATCCAAAAGATATTCATATTTCAGTGATCACTCGTTCGAGTCTAAAAACAATGATAAAAATTATTAACTAGGCTAGCTATTTTTCGGGAATATATAAAAATGAGAAAAATAATTTACAAGTCAATTCGGTAGATTGGGTATGTGACTCAATCAATTCACAGTGTACATTATAACCATGGTAAAAGTAAATTCACAATCCGAGATGAAACGACTTTTATGCTTCAGTGGTGACTCGTACGAGTCTAATAAACGTGATAAGGATTGCATGACCTGCATACATGACATTGATGTTTTTTTTTTATTTAAAAAAAACAACATAAAATTGACAATTAAAAAATTCAGCAGTTATGAAAATACATACTAATAGGGCGATAATGATGAACAAGTGTCACTTAACTCACTTCATTATTTTGATTTGTGTACTTCATATAATATTCAAATTAGCTTTGTATGGATGGTGATTTTCTGAGGTACAAAATCACGGGAAAATAGTTTTTTCGGGCACTATTAACACGATTAGGTCACCAAAGCTCACAAGCCTGATTTTTGAAGATCGGCGCACATTTTGATCCATAAATTAAAATTTGGGTTTTTAATCAAACAATTGAAACCCACGGGAGCCTCAACCATGTGAGCCTCATGATTGTCTCTTACTTCACCCATATGAGTCTCGTGACTGACTCTTAGTACGTCCCAGAGTTATTTACTGGTGAAGTCAGTTCCTTACTATAATGAGTACATTCACAATTTGATTCATAGTAACATCATGGATAAGTCTCATTGTTCAAGTCAATGTGCTTCTTAGTCTCGTACAAACACGATACAGTTACCACATGCACGCATATCCCATTGTTAGAGCACTGCTCAGTCGAACTCGCAAGCGTTGCTATCTCAAGCTTGTTTATCAAGTTTAGTTGCCAAAACTATAAGTCTTGATTTCTAGTATACTTATAGCTACGTCTCGGATTAGTATAGAAAGTGTATTTGAGCTTTAGACTTCACAGAGTTCATCGATTGAAGACGAAGCAGAGCTTGTGGAACTTCATAAACAAAAGGTATGTGGAGACTTGAACTCATTTATCACTCAAAAGTATATCTACTCTATCTCCTATTTGAGAAAAAAGTCGCATATCTATATAGAATTCAATTATATACGTTTGATATCTCGAGTTAATTTTAACTCGCTTACATATTTCTCGAAATATGTGTTGGTAAGCTTTCGATTTAACCAAGTTCATCTTACGTTCTTAACGAAAGTCAAAAGATGATCATGTGAAAATCGCCTGGTAACATCTTACATGATTTGTGTGAGATAGTCATTTGATGTAGACTCGGAATGTTTTATATTGATCAGTCGATCACTTTAAAATTGCTTTAAAGCTAATAGTTTGTGTGAGACATCTATTTCCGTCTTCCAAGAATGTTTCAATGGTTGAAATGAGAGTTTAGAACAATTGGATTTAAGCATTGTATGCGTACTTGCTTACATGTAATCCATGTCCGGGACCATGGTATGCATACCCGTATGCATACTTGTTGGCTTTGAGAAAGTCCGGGAACCTGGTAGGCAAACCGGTATAGTACTGGCGTAAGGTTCAGGTCCGGGAATTGCTGCTGAGTTTGGATGGTATGCGTACCAGTTTGCGTACTGGCGAAACCCAAAATTAGTCCGACCATTTAAGTACGCATACCCGTACACATACCTAAGTGGATGATGTTCTAAAATCGATTTTTTCATGAACTAATACATTTATATATTAAGGAATGAAATCGTTTTCAAACCGTGGTTATAATGTTCATGACTTGATTCGTGTGAATCAAAATCGATTTTGCTTCAATTGTGTCTTGTATACTTCTATGAGAATATAAACAATTGAACAACTTTAGAACTAGTTTCATTTGAGTCATTTGAACTAGTTTTAGTTAAGATGAATAAGGTTGATATGAAATTGTTCATATGGCTAACTTCGGTTAACTATTATTGAGCCAACAAGGTGTACTCGTTTAGGTACGGTTACTCATATCAAAATGAAAGTACATTTTATTTGTGTGTAACAAGCTAAGTTCGATATAACGGTTGAAAGATATTATCTTGAGTATAATCAGGTTTTCATCTAACGGTGAATATTGAATGCTTCGTTGCAAGGTAACATTGATTGCAAACCCTGATTTGAAGTCTATATAAAGGAGAACTCTAGCAACTGGGAAACCTAGTCCCCACACCTCATGTGTGATATTAGTTGCGACTAGAGTCGATTCTCCTTTAACCTTAGGTTTTTCACGAGACCATGTAGGTTAACGACTTGAAGACTTCACTGGGATTCTGAAGCGAGACCCAAATATTTTCTATGTAGTTGTGTAATCTGATCTTGTTCTTTCTATCGTGATTGAGTATTATATTCTATAAGATTGGCTAGAGATTTATTATCCGATAGGCAAGATAAAAAGTAGTCACAAACATCTTTGTCTCATCGTTTGTGATTCCACAATATCTTGTTTCGCTACCATACGGTTAAGATTATTGTGAGGTGATTGATATTTCTAGGCTGTTCCTCGGGAATATAAGTCCGGTATATCAATTGGTTCATGTTCACCTTGACTTATCTAGATTGAGTCTGACTGTCTAGTTGATTCTATGGCAAAGTATTTCGGAGTTAGTCCATACAGATTGCTAATCGATTTATTGGGTGGTGTTGTTAGATACAAACACAGGCTTGTGAGGTCTTTAATGTGTTTGCCCGCTATGATACCAGTTAAAAAAGCGGGGGTATAACAACAACACCCAATATTTCGCTTAGAAATATGTATGGACTAACTCCGAAATACTTTGCTGGAGAATCAACTAGAAAGTCAGACTCAATCTAGATTAAAGTATCTCAAGGAGTTAATATCTCTCACTTGTTTTGATTTACTCAAGCTAAAACAATAGCGAGTCTTTAATCAAACACAAAGAATAACTTGGACGGTACCAAAGACCAATATCCAAGGATCAATCAATATCAATCAACAACCAAAGGTTGGATTTCTAATTGATGATCTTAACGCACAACCTGTATTACTTCAATTATATAAATAATGCGGAAATAGAAATAACACAGACACCAGAAGTTTTGTTAACGAGGAAACCGCAAATGCAGAAAAACCCCGGGACCTAGTCCAGATTGAATACACACTGTATTAAGCCGCTACAGACACTAGCCTACTCCAAGCTAACTTCGTACTGGACTATAGTTGAACCCCAATCAGTCTCCCACCGATCCAAGGTACATTTGTACTCCCTATGACTCTGATCCCAGAAGGACACTGCGCACTTGATTCCCTTAGCTGATCTCACCCACAACTAAGAGTTGCTGCAACCCAAAATCGCAAACTTGATGATAAACAAATCTGTCTCACACAGAAAAGTCTATCGAAGGATAAATATGTCTCCCACAGAAGAACCCTAGGTTTTTGTTCCGTCTTATGATATGAAATCAAGGTGAACAACCAATTGATAATCCGATCTTATATTTCCGAAGAACATCCTAGATTAATCAATCACCTCACAACAGTCTTACTTGCCTATCGGAGAACTCTCACGATCTCAAGTCAATCAATAGATTGTACTCGTACGATAGAAGATGCAAGATCAGATCACACAACTACGATAAAAGTAGTATCGGTCTGGATTCACAATCCCAATGCAGTCTTTAAGTCGTTAACCTGGTTTGAGAGGAGAAAACCAAAGGTTAGAGGAGAATCGACTCTAGCGAGCGCATTAGTATCACCCAAACGTGTGGGGATTAGTTTTGCACAATGCTAGATGTCTCCTTTATATAGCCTTCAAATCAAGGTTTGCAATCTAGGTTACCTTAGTAACTAAGTATTCAATATTCACCGTTAGATGAAAACCTGATTTAGATTCAAGATAATATTTCTCAACCGTTAGATCGAAAACTTAGCTTGTCACACACACTTGAGATATACATTTACTGGGTTTTTGAAAATCGTGCCCAAACGTGTACGTATGTGTTGGTTCAACATAATAACCCAAAAGGTTAACCATATGAGCATTTCATATTAACCTTGTTCTTCTTCACCATAACCAGTTCAATTGACTCAAATGAACTAGTTAGAGAGTTGTTCAATTGTTATGAGATCTTATGTAACTATACAAGACACAATTGAAACAAAGATGATTTGATTCGATTGAACCAGCTCATAAACTTTAGCCACGGTTTGCATACTGCATTCCTTAGTAATTTAAGTTTCATGTTCCAAGCACATCTTTAGATCATAACCCACTCAAGATCGCAAAAAAGTTCGCGGACTTAAGGCAACCGGCAGAGTTTTCCAAACTCAGCAGAAAATCTCGGCAAAGAGACTTCCGCCAGTTCGCGGACTAAACACGCAAACGAGTTTTTGGAAAACCCAGCAGAAATTCTCGGTAAGATAACTTCCGTCATTTTGCGGACTGAGTTCGCAAATTGGGTTCACGAACTTGGCAGATCCAATTCCTCCGGTTTCTCTTGATCGACAAAGTTCGCAAACTTCGGTTCAAGGAATAGGACTTATGCACATATGTGTTGCCACACAATTCTTATATCCATCATTGGTTATATAGACCTAAACTCTCATTCCAACCATCGAAACATTCTTAGAGGACGTTATATAGTCGTTACACTATTTCTCGTCAAAGAAATTTTCAAGAGGATTGAAACATTATGACCTTCGTCACTAGGTGAAGATAAACCCGATCAAAGCGAAACGCTTTACCAACACATGATTTCGAGAAAAAGATAAGTAGAGTATACTCAGCTTGAAATGTAAAATGGTTATGATCCAGTCTATATAGCATACGACTTTTTTCTCATAAGAAGTAGGAGATAGAATAGATAGACTTTTGAGTGATAGATAAGTTCAAGTATCCACATATCTTTTTGTTGATGAAGTTTCGCGGTTCCTTGAGTAGATCTTCGTCGTTGTATGTTGAATCGCCATAAAGTCCTTGAGCTCAACTACACTTTTTGATCCTAGTCCGAGACTTAGATATGTAGACTAGAAATCAAGACTTGTAGTTTTGATCACTAACATTGACAAACATGCTTGATATATCAACGCATGCGAGGTCGACCGAGCTATGCTCTAACAGTTCTAAACTCTTACTTCAATCATTGAAACTTACTTAGAGGATGACAATAGCTGTTTTCACACACTATTAGCGTCAAAATAATTTTCAAGTTATTGAAATAATCATAACGAAACATTCCAAGTCTACACCAAATGATTGTACCACACAAACCATGTAATATGTTACTCAGCAATTTTCACATGATCATCTTTTGACTTGCGTGAAGAATATAAGATGAACTTGGTTGAAGCGAAAGCTTTCCAACACATATTCCGAGAAATATGTAAGCGAGTTAAACTCAGCTCGAAATCTCAAATGTGTATAATTGAAAACCATATCATAACACGACTTATGTCTCAATATATGAGATAAAGTAGAAATAGACTTTCCAAGTGATAGATGATTTTCAGTCTCCATATACCTTTTTTTGATGAAGTTCCACAAGCTCTCCTAAGTAGTTCTTCATCTTCAAATGATGAACGTCGTGAAGTCTAACGCTCAACTACACAATCTATTTCCTAGTCCGATACATCTATAAGTAGGCTAGAAATCAAGACTTATAGTTTTGATCACTGATATTGACAAACATGCTTGATATAGCAACACATGCGAGTTCGACCGAGCAGTGCTCTAACAATCTCCCTCTTTGTCAATTTTAGTTACAAAACTATCAATACATATGGCTTATAAAATAAATAAAACTTTGTAGCTTCTCATACAAATGCTTGATCTCCTTGGCATCTTCAACAAAACTCGAAATTTTTGTCACTTCCAAGTACTCCATGATTCCAAACGTGTTCAACTCAGCATCATAGTTGTTGAAGATTAGCGATAACAACGAGAAAACAAATGCTCTCAATCATTGTTATATAGTGTCATAGTATCATTACGCAGCATCAAAGTTCAATTGTATCACAACTTTGAGAACAATATTATGGTGATATGTATCACTCCCCCTTAGTCAATACTTCATTTCGACATGAAAACTACTCTCCCTTACATAATGATCCGTAAACCATATGTATTTGTAGTATGAAACTACACATTAATTCTCCCCATTTTTTCAATATAAGTTGGCAAACGTACGAAAACTAGTGGGATCCTCATGAAATTTTCATAGAGATACTTCATGACCAAAAGAGAATAACATACCAACTTATATAGATGCAATCATATATCCGAAGCTAAATTCATTCATCAAAGAGTTTATAAAGATACAAGATAACCCCTACAATATTCCACAGCCAAACTCCCCACAAAGATTTGGCAATTAAGCACAAGTTCAAAAATAACTCTCCCCCATTAAATGTCATTCCCGAAAGAACAACAAGAACGACCTTACTTTTACGAGAAAACAAAGATTTCTTTGGACATAATCAAATCACATGAAAACATAAATTTGTATCCAAAAATCACAAATGAATTATCCACAAAAATGATCAATTCAATTGGCCATGCTCAATATAAGAGAAATTATGGAGAAACGCGGTATATGTTCTAAGATGTGGATCAGGGATGGACCAATACTGCGGAACAAACAAAGATTCATTCTATTTTTCATCACTATTTGCACAGTGACATATAATAGATTTATGTTTGTAAACAAAAATTCATCCTCTCTTCCATCAATATTTTCATAAAGACATAATAGGTTTAACTTTTGTTTGTCAAAAGTTCATTCTATCTTTTATCAATACTTTTATATCGACATATAATAGAGATAACTTTTAAACAAATATGGGACAGTCAAGGTTCACGGACTGGTATTACGATTATGGTTCGTATCGAGCATTTGTTTACTAGCCGTAACTGGTATTACGATTGGGTATTCCCCGAATTAAACCAGTTACGATTGGTGGTTCATCTTTTGCGAACCATGACTACTAATTACGGTTGGTTACATGAAAAATTCACCGTAAGTAGTTCTGAAAATGTAAAAATTTTGATTTTTTTACGTACTTTAGTTAATTTGAGCATCAAAAAGTTAAGTGGAACTAATTTAGAAGTATACCTAGTTATTTTCAGGCACTGATCTTCGCTTTCTTGGTTAATTTCTTCAATTGATTGAGATTGACCTTCACTTTGGGTTAAAACATCTCTATCATCTAACAAATACCCCATTTCCGGATCTCCATCAATAGGTATGTAATATATTTTTTCTCTATCATATAGAGATTCACTCATCTCAAATTTGTCACTGAATCACTCATTTTGGTTGAATGAATCAAAACCTAGGTTTCACAAATATCACCAAAGTTTTTCTTTTCTCTCCTTTAAACTTTTTTTTGGTTTTTAAATCTGATTTTGTTTTAATTTAGAGAAAATATAAACTAAGCATTAACACTAAACTAGATTATCAACACTAAACCATGTAAGGGTTAATTAGTCATTATCAAAAAAAAATTGGATAAGAGGCACTTGAAATTACCATGTAATGACCATTTTTGTCCTATTATATCAACCCTCTAATGATTTCTTCAGCCCCTATAACATGTTACTTTATATATGTATAATCAAATTAAAGGGTATTTTCTTACTATTGTTGTGGAGAGAAAATGACCCATTTACAGTAGAAAAAAAAAAAGAAGAACCAAATTGGCCAAAACACAGTAAGTAAATCAAAAACAACAAAAATAAGTAAATCAGGAGGAACACTCAGTAAAATAAATAACACACAATCTTTATATATAAATACCAATTAGTTACATAGAAGAAGAACAATTACATGAAGATAACCAAGTAACAACACACCTAATTACATGAAAGAATAAGTAAAATCAACTACACAGTAAATAATAGTTTATAATACCCAAACCCCTTCTTCTTTTTTCATTCTTTTTCTTCATCTACCCCAAACCCCTCTCTTCTTTCATGGTGGTGGAAGTGGCGATGGAGGTGGTGGTGGTGGTGGTGGTGGTGGTGGTGATGGATGACACATTAATAGTATAAATAATCATAAGAACCACAAACAAGAAAGAAGTCATATCTGAGAGAAGTTTATGTTTCAGAAAATGAATAAAGCTTGTCTGGGATGAGAAGAAAATTTTTTTTGCTCTTCGTCATATAAAGCAAATAATTTTCCATATCAAGGTGTTAACACTCTTGAGTTTGTGCAACGGATAAGGAAAAGAATCGACAGTATTCCTCCCGTTCTTTTGGAGTCTTCATTAGACGAATTAGGAATAAAAGGGAGATTTTTCTTCATTTCTCTGCTACTCATTTTTCTCTGCTAGTTTCTAAAAAATTTAGACTTCCTTTTGTAGGTTCATTTGGAATATTAATGGAGTAGTTAATACCCTCCACATTCATTTTACATCTTTCCGTGATATCATTAAATGCATCCAACAATGAACTCTAATTTTTTCTTATTTCAATTTTCATCCGTGAACTATGAGTGCCCCGTATATGTCAAAAGTTAATTCCTTCATATGTCATTATGTAAATATTGATAAAAAAATTGAATGAACTTTTGAAAACAAAAGTTAAGCCTATTATGTCATTATACAAATATTAATGGAAGATAGGATAAAATGTTGTTTACAAACATTAAGTCTATTATATGTCTCTATGTAAATAATGATGAAAGATAGAATGAATCTTTGCTTATTCTGCAGTACTGGTTTTCCCTGATCCACATCTTTGTGTAAATACTGTGCGGCTCCGTAAGTTCTCTTATGTGAGCATTTCCGATTAAATTAATCATGGGTTCTCTTGTGGTTAATTTAATTGAGTATTTTGGATACAAATTCATGTTTCATGTGATTTGTTAGTGTCCAAAGAAATCCTTCTTTTCTTGTGAAAGTAAGGTCGCTCTTGTTGTTCTTTCGGAAATGACATTTTATGGGGTAGAGTTCTTAATTGAACTTGTGCTTAATTGCCAAATCTTTGTGGGGAGTGCAGCTGTGGAATATTGTATGAGTTATCTTTTATATTTATAAACTCTTTGATGAATGCGTTTAGTTTCGGCTATATGATTATATCTAAACAAGTTGATATGTTTTTCTCTTTTGGTCATGAAGTATCTCTATGGAAATTTCATTAGAATACCACTAGTTTTCGTACCTTTGACAAATTTTATTGACAAAAATGGGGAGAATTAATGTGTAGTTTACACTACAAATACCTATGGTTTACAGATCATTATGTAAGGGGGAGTGGTTTTCATGTGAGATGAAGTATTGACTAAGGGGGAGTGATACATATCACCATAGTATTGTTGTCAAAGTTGTGATACAATTGAACTTTGATGTTGTATAATAATACTATGACATTGTATAACAATGATTGAGAGCAACTGTTTTCTCATTGTTATAGCTACGGATCTTCAAAAACATTGATGCTTTGTTGAAAACGTTCAGAATCACTGCAGCATTTGGAAGTGACGAAGTTTTCGAGTAATTTGAAGAACCAAGGAGATCAAACATTTGGATGAGAATCTACAAAGTTTATTTATTTTGTAATTCATGTGTATTGATAGTTTTGTCACTAAAATTGACAAAGGGAGAGATTGTTAGAGCACTGCTCGTTCGAACTCGCAAGCGTTGCTATCTCAAGCTTGTTTGTCAAGTTTAGTTTCCAAAACTAAAAGTCTTGATTTCTAGTCTACTTATAGTTAAATCTCGTATTATGATAGAAAGTGTAGTTGAGAATTAGACTTCACGCCGTTCATCGATTGAAGACGAAGAACTACTAAGGGGATCTTGTGGAACTTCATCAACAAAAGGTATGTGGAGACTTGAACTCATCTATCACTCCAAAGTCTATCTACTCTATCTCATATTTGAGACAAAAGTCGGGTATAGAGATATAGACTTCGATTATACACATTTGATATTTCAAGCGGAGTTTAAATCGCTTACATATTTCTCTAAATATATGTTGGTAAGCTTTCGCTTTAACGAAGTTCACCTTGTATTGGCGAAAGTCAAAAGATGATCGTGTGAAAATCGCCTGGTAAGATCGTACATGATTTGTGTGAGAAAATCATTTGACGTAGACTCTTCATGTTTCGTATTGATCATTCTATCACTTGAAAATTTATTTGAAGCTAATAGTTTGTGTGAGACAGTTATTCCCGTCTTCTAAGAATATTTCAATGATTAAACTGGGAGTTTAAAACAATTATCCATGATTGGATATAGCACAGTATGTGTACTTGTATACTAACTGTTGCAAGTTATTCCAAATTCGGGAACCATAGTATGCATACCCGTATGCGTACTGGTTGGTTAGTTAAAATTCCGGGAACTTAGTATGCATACCCGTATGTGTACTGGTGTAAATTCAAGTTCCGGAATTTAACTGAGTTTGGAAGGTATGCGTACCCGTTCGCATACTGGAAAACCCAAACCAAGTCTGGCCACTTAGGTATTCGTACCCATTTGCATGAGCATGTTATGTTCTAAAATCAGTTTGTTCATGAACTAACACATTTATATAATAAGGAATGCAATCTTTTGCAACCCGTGGCTATAATGTTCATGAATTGATTCGAGTGAATCAAAATCGATTTTGCTTCAATTATGTCTTGTATACTTCTATGAGAATATAAACAATTGAACAACTTTAGAACTAGTTTCATTTGAGTCATTTGAACTAGTTATGGTTAAGATGAATAAGGTTGATATGAAAGTGTCCATGTGGCTAACTTCGGTTAATTATTGTTGAGCCAACAAGGTGTACACGTTAATTTATGGTTACCCACATCTAAATGAAGTCATTTTTCATTTGTGTATAACAAGCTAAGTTCGATCCAACGGTTGAAAGATATTAGCTTGAGTCTAATCAGGTTTTCATCTAACGGTGAATATTGAATGCTTTTTTACCAAGGTAACTTCAATTGTAGACCCTGATTTGAAGAATATATAAAGGAGAACTCTAGTAACTGGGAAACATAACCCCCATACCTCATGTGTGATACTAGTTGCGATTACAGTCGATTCTCCTTTAACCTAGGTTTTTCCTAAAACTATTGTAGGTTAAAGACTTAAAGACTTCATTGGGATTGTGAAGCCAGACCCAACTATTTTCTCTGTAATTACATGTTCTGATCTTGTTGTATTCTATCGTATTGAGTACTATCTTATCTAAGGTTTGCTCGAGATTTATTCTCCGATAAGCAAGATAAAAAGTAGTCGCAAACATGTTCGTCTCATTGTTTGTGATTCCATAATATCTTGTTTCGCTACCATACAACTAAGATTATTGTGAGGTGATTGCTATTACTAGGTTGTTCTTCGGGAATATAAGTTTGGTCTATCAATTAGTTCATGTTCACCTTGATTTATCAAAAGAAGGAACAAAACTCATTGGTATTTCTGTGGGAGACAGATTTATCTATTCAATAGGATTTTTCGTGTCAGACGGATTGGTTTATCAAGTCTTGGACTTTAGGTCGTAGCAACTCTTAGTTGTGGGTGGGATCAGCTAATGAAATCAAGTACGTAGAGTCCTACTGGGATTCAGAGGCGTAAGAAACACGATTGACCTTGATCTGTGTGAGATTGGTTAGGGGTCAACTACATTCCATTCTGAAGTTAACTTGGAGTAGGCTAGTGTCTGTAGCGGCTTAATACAATGTGTTGTTCAAATCTAGACTAGGTTCCGGGGGTTTTCCGCATTTGCGGTTTTATCGTTAAAAAAATTTCTGGTGTATGTGTTATTTCTTTTCCGCATTATATTTTCTATACAACCAATTAGAGAATCCAACCTTTGGTTGTTGGTATAAACTGTTTGACACTTGAATATTGGTCTTTGGTGTTGTTCAAGTTGTTTGACATAATGATCAGGCTCGCAGATTTCTATCTGCTTGATTTGCTGATTACATTGTGAAACAGAGATAAAACTCTTGGATATATTTCCATTGATTGAGTATGACTGTCTAGTTGATTCTCTTGGAATTATATTGGAGTTTTTCCATACAGATTGCCTATACAAAATATTGTATGAGGTTGTTAGACCCCCGATTTTTCACCCATACTTACTATCAGTTTCATCGGAATGAACACGGTTAAAACTGGACTCCATGATGATTACACTCATCAAAACGCCCCACTTCGGACTCTAGGTCGACCGTTCTAAAATCCCAAGTGTGTCATACTTATGGACCACTTTACACACTCAAATCGTCAATCCAATAAATGGAGATCGGGATATTGTATGGAGCACATTGACAACAATCCTTAAATAAATGAAGTTAACTATATAAAACTGGTAAATGACATAAAGTTTAATAAAATCTTTAAAATGAACTTAATCCTCGACACGCATGTCGGTCTCTAAAGTAAATTAAGAATTTATTTAACGGAAACAAAAGTATAGTCTTTAAAAGAAATCAATAACCATTTAGCTAATTATTCACGTATATAAGACGTGCTAACTGGCCCCATTCCAAGGCACGAGCCTTATTCTCAGTCTTATGAGCATGTCCAAGGCTGATGTCATGAAGCTGAGCTATATATATTATTGGAAAATTGATTTTTAAAGATTTTAATTAATTATTTATTTTGTGAATGAAAAAACTTATTAGTCCCACATCGTGGAGTTTCCACTCTTTAGTTGTTTTAAGAGACTATATAAAATTTTTAGTCCCACATCGGGGAGTTGCTCTTCTTAAGTTGTATTTGTCAATTGTATAAAAAAATTCACTACTTTTGCAAAATCTATGGGAAAGGGGTTGCTCTATATTTTAGAGGGACCCCTAAGGGAAAATATTTTATAGCATTTCTTAAGCGTTCGCGATTTTCCTTAACGGTTTTTTCGTAGTTGTCAAGCTCAAGTTGAGCATCTACTACATATGCTAGTAGTAGGTGTATTAGGGTGTTTTATCCTGAAGATATCCGTCCTGTGGGGCTATAGCATCACTCTTGAGTGTAGACGGGCGCTAATGTCTTAAGGACAGCGTGTTGAACACATGACTCACTCTGTTTTCCAAAGTTTTGTTTATTTGCTGTTGCGGAGATATGGGGAGCTTGTTTGTTTCGTCAAAGCGATCACTTCCATTATAAAGGAGCTAAGTATCAATAACTTTTGCTTATTTGATTTTTATTTGTTTTTTATTATTTCACCCAACAATCTTAAGACATTAATATTTGTAATAATCGAAAACGATTGATTGGTTTGTGAATCATGGATGTTAATTGTGGAGTGAAAAACAAAAACGAATTTCTGGTCAGCTGTAGAGTTTCAATTTTATCTTTTAATCTAGAAGGAATTTCGATGAACCCTTTTGACCTAATGTAATAGACATCATGATAGTTACCCATATAAAATTTCGGAATTTCCGGAGTTGTAAATGTATTTTTTTGATATTTTAAAAAACAGAGAAACGTTCCTGAAAAATTCTGACGAGAAGAAATTTGTTTTAACTAAAGTAGTTTTTATGGGGTAACCATGAGTTTTTTTTCCGAAATGGTGATTCAAACGAAGTTTGTAGATATAGATGTTATCTTCAAAACTCATATTTTATTTTCCGATTCGGAACTAAGGTTTATGAGATGTGGTGTTTTAGGTGATTGGGAAATTGTCGTGTCCGTGTTCAAAGTATAAACGGAGATTATGACATGAAATTGGGAAGGGACATGGATACCAGGAGCCTGTTGATGAACACAAGTCTTCCAAAGCTGACAGAGGCGAGAACATCAAATAATTCTAAGCGTAGTCTTCAGAAGAAAGGTATGTTTCGTAAAACTGAATCCGGCATTACTTTAGTTAAGGGTGAGTGTTATGTTTGTAAAATTCCTGGCCACGCGGCAGTAAATTGTAGACAACATAAAAACCTTAATAAGTAGAAAGTTAATTCTAATATAGTTAAAACAAACTAGAACGAGTTTAGTGGCATGATGTCGGAAGTTATTTTAGTAACCAATGTGAGAGACCATTAGGTGGACTCTGGAGCCACCAAGAATGTTTGTTGAAACAGAGACCTGTCAAGAAACTCTTATTGAGTAACTCATATGCAATAGAGGTTGCATAAAAGGAAAAGGTCGAGCAAAAGCTCATATCTGTAATATTCTCACATTGAATGAAGTTTTCATGTTCCGAGCATATGCGAAAATATTGTATCTTGTTATGTTGTTGATGGAAAAAGATTTAAGATCTTAATTGAATCTGGAAACTTGTTGTAACTAGGCAGTGATTTTTTAAGCAAGAGTTATAGGACTTTGGGTGTATATAAGCTTAACGGAAAAACTGATGATGTGAACGTAGTTGATTCTTGTGCTTTCTTTGTGTGATTGATTGTTTTATGTGGTAGACTTGGAACCGTAAACTTATAAATCAATGCTTAACTGGCTAGCATAGGCTGTGTACCCAAATTTAGTTTGGATTTTGAACACAAAAGTGAAATCTGTGAAGAATAAAAATATGCTATAAAACCTTTTAGAAAAGATGTTCAGAGTAATTCCAAGCCTTTAAAATTAATTCAGTTAGATCTAGTTGACATGAGTTCAACCCCAAACCACTGTGGTAAAAGATGGTTTATAACTTCCGTAGATGATTGTACGAGGTACTATCTTGTATACTTGCTTAGGGATAAGGATGACGCCTTCGAAGACTTAATATGTATAAACTTGAAGTTGGAAACCAATTATAAGCCTTGAACATAACAACTGTATCCTTAAGGAGATGATAATTTCCATGTTGATTAGTTCAGGATTACCTGCGGCCTTGGGGGGGGGGGGGGGTCTTAACTAGTATATCCTGAATAAATTGCCCTTTTAAGGATCAGATGAAACTCCATATGGTTTATGGAAAGGTAGATGACCTTCTTATGAATGCGTCAAAGTGTGGGGGTGTTTGAGTAATATTGTAATTCCTCTTCCTAAAAGAACTAGATTGCAACCAAAAATGTTGATTGTGTTTTCGTATAGGGTATGCTGAGTATACTTATACAAATAGATTTTTGGTTGTGTGTTCTAATTTTTTCTGACTTTGGTGTGAATAATATTACGGAATCTAGGGATGCTGAGTTCTCTGAACATGTTTATTCTAAACCAGTACCTCATTAGAGATGTGTTGTCGATCCCCTAGATTTATTTTCAAATAGTCAGAACTTATTTTAAAGGAAGATGAAGTTGATGTTGAGCCTAAGAGAAGTAAAATAATTAGACTTGAGACTTCTTATGAAACCGACTTCATAACATGCCTAGCTTAGTCTGAGGCCCCGACTTGTAAAGAAGCCTTGATATCTACTGAAACCCCATTTTGTTAAGAAGCTTCATTTAGTGAAATGGACTCAGTCCGTTGGAACCAGACTTGGGAGCTTGCTAGTTTACCTCCAGGGAGTAAGACCATGGGATGTAAATGAGTCTTTAAGAGGAAACGATAGGTAGATGGAACTGTGGAAAAATATTAAGCTAAGTTGGTATCTAAAGGCTATAAACTAAAAGAAGGTGTAGATTTCCTTGATTCTTATTCACTTGTGACGATAATTACTTCTGTTGAGATGCTAATTGATATTGCTGCCATGAACAACTTGGAGATACATGATGTGATTTCAGATGGTTGTAGTAATAGTGGTTAAAACGGGTTCTTTTCGAACTTGTGAAGGTAACTTTCTTTTAGATTTAAATAAATAAATAAATGAAGGAAATTAATTTTTTGATAGTAATGTCAAGATTTTAGAAGGATTAAGGCTCAGGATTCACTACCACTTCAAGTTGATTGGTTACAAATAATATTTCAGAAATTATTATTAAGCTATTTTTATTATTAAATCACTTTTTAATTTAAAAGGTGTCCAAATATTAAGTTGTAATCCTTAAGCATGATTTATCAAAGAATTTTTCTAAGCATAAAACATCAAACTGATTCACAACTAATTAAGAAAACCATTTTATCCTTTTTTTTATATTTATCCAAGTGAATTAAATAAAGTAAATAATTAAAGAAATTATAAATAAAAATATTACCAATCAAACATGAGTGAATAGATCCTCCATTGCCTCAATCACCAAGAATTTAGCCTCTCATCATGTTGGAAAAATACTCAAAGGATTTTATTAATGCTCAAAAGTTGAGTACAAATGATGAAATAAAAAGAAACTGTTTTAAGACTGTCCTTTGCGACACACAGGAAGCGTAGGGAAGAACATCCCTTCAGAAGTGTTGTAAGCTCGTCGCGGGAAAGGAACTGAGAATTGTCGCAAATTTGCGACACTAATCAACGACTTTCCTGGACTGTACAATGTTGTTCGTGTTCTTCCTTTGACAGCAGCAGAACTTTTTCTCTGTCGACTCTTCTGGTGATTCTCTCGGCTCTAAATCTCTCTCAATCTCGTGCTAACCTTTCCCAAACTGTTTTGCCTTGTATTTATAGTGTTTCAGGACCAAAAATCCCCTCATTGATTGCGTATATTCTCCATTTAATCCGAATATTCCTTGCTGCCCATAATAACGATAATTTCCATTTTTAAGCTCATGCACGCGTTAGATTTGATCCTTCACTCTCTAGTTATCCTTCTCCACGTCTCAGAACTCTTCCAACGCTAGTAAAACTCCTCCATGCACACAAGAACTTCAATTTTGCTCGTGTTACAGTACATGTGCTCTGTTTTGGGTGTGTGAATCATCACGCCTTTTCCAGCCAATTCCGATCGAACCCACTGCCCAAAATGTGTTCCTTAACCTATATCACATCTCTCTATCAAATTTCAGCCATTGAATCGACCCGTAACCCCTTCATTTTTGTGATCAAACTTCTGCCAGTTGAGATTTTCATTTCCCGCCAAAAAACAGTTTTCAAACGAAGAAGAAAGGGTGTCCCCCTATCCTGAACCGGGGTGCGAATAGCAGGTGTCCATTGAGGTGCCCCTTAACCGATAGTGAGATTCCGAATAACAATTGTCCTTCAAGGGTGCCCCGGACAACTTTTCGAGCTGATTTTTCCAAAAATATTTATTTCCAAAAAATACCTAAAAACACACAAAACACTATAATAAGGACAAAAACAAGTACTAACAATACTTAACATTGAGGACAAATTAGACATGAAAATGCGTCTATCAATACATCAGATGGATGTTAAGACAGCTTTTCTAAAACCATGAATTATATAAAGAAATTTACATAAGCCAACCTGAGGACTTTGTAGTGAAAGGTTGTGAAGACAAAGTTTTTAAATTGAATAAATCTTTTTATGGTTTTCAAATAAGCACGTAAACAGTGATATGAGTAGTGGATTTAAGTTAATGAATCTCACAAGTATATTAAAAATAACTTGTTAAGGATGCGTGTGTGATTGTATGCTTGTATGTTGATGATATGCTTATACTTGATACAAACATAGATGTGATTAATTCCACTAAAAACATGCACTGAATGAGGACGTTGACTTGAAAGACTTACACCCTTTTGATATAATCTTAGGGATGAGGGTTAGAAGATAATCAAACATTTATAGTCTTATTCATTCTCATTATGTTGAATTTGTGCTTATGAGATACAACCAGTCTGATTGTAATCCTGCATGTACTCCATACGATTCTTCTTGTTAGACTCGAGAAAAATAAGGGTAATGAAGTATCTTAACTTGAATACTCAAGAGTTATAAGATGTCTAATTAATTTAATGGACCGTAAGAGTCCAGACATTTCCTATATTGTGAGTAAGTTAAGTAGATATACTTGTAGTCCAGAGAAAAAACATTTGTATGCACTTAGTAGAGTATTATGGTACCTAAAATACTCTATTACCTTTTGTTTTATTTATGAAAGGTAACTTGCTATCTTTGAGGGACTTTGTGATGCAAAATGGATAGTTTACTCAGAGGAGTCTAAATCTACGAGTGGATATGTATTCAATCTAGTAGGAAGGTTTGTTTTTTGATAATTTCCAAACAGACATATAGCTCAATTCACTATGGAATTTGAGAATAATACGTTAGATAAAGCACGAGAGGGGGCTGAGTGCCTAAGATAATTTTTAGAAGACATCCCTCTCTGGCATAGGCATGTGCCAGCTATATCTATACATTGTGTTAGCCAAGCTATAATAGTTAAAGCTAAGAAATAACTAATCTAAATCGGCGTTATTTCCATTGATTGGATAAATTCCAAGGAGAATATCGTGCAACCTTTGACGAAAGGTTTGTACAAAGAGATAGTTAAAAATGCATCGAGGGGGTTGGGGCTTAAGCTCATATATTAAACTTTCCATGAAGGATACTCAACCTTGCTGACTGGAGATCCCATGATCAAGGTTTCGAATGAGACAACTAATTTGTGGTGGGTAAAGGTAAACACTATCAGAGATTTTCATTCTCTGTCCCTTCCCTATGGTGTAGACGTGATAGTGTGACTGCGTGTGGAGGATGACTTTTTAATAAGTCTTAATGAGTTTTATAGTTTCAATTTAAGATTGACGTGGGGTGTATGATTACGATTTTTCTATGTGGTTGTAGTGATGGTGGTAAGAACTGGGTTCTTTTCGAACTTATGAAGGGAATAATTTTTTTTAGATTTAAATAAATAATTTTATATGCACAATACTAACAAAATATGGGAGAGAATTTTTACTGGGGATCAGTATTCCACCATTCACCAAAATTTATGTGATTCAATAACAATTTTTATCATGCAATTCTAGACAATATAACTCCAATCAAAGGAAATTGTGATTCTAATCATTGCCTAAATTAGATTTTGAAAACGTCCATTGTTAATCGCGAGCATGAAGTATCAAAAGCAATTTACTAAGCATACTTCATCAAGAGAAAACACAATTGATTAATAAAAATCATTTACTCCATTTTTATTTTGTGCAATTAATCATAAAAGAGTTGCATAAATAAATTTAAATAGATTTTACCACATAACTTTTGGAAGAATGGATTCCTCCGTCACCCCTGGGATTGGGTTTAGCTACTCATGATGAAAAACCTCTCAAAATGATTCATTGATGCTCAAAAGTTGTTTACAATCAAGAGAAAATGTAAATATAATCGGGTTTGCATCGCATATAAACGTTACACACTGCCGTTACAAGAGCGACAGAAAAGAAACGCAGTTCCCTGGTTGAATGCGACTCACAATTGAGTGTCGCAAACGCTTGCGAAGAACGACTGCTTTGCAAGTCTGTTCTTCCTCTCTCGCACCAGCAGAAACTCTCTCTCTGTATGTTTTTTTCTTTGATTCTCTCGACTCCAAACTCTCCCCCAAAGCTCTCCAACCCTTCTCAACTCTTTAGCCTTGTATTTATAGTGTTTTAGAACAAACATATCCGACCATAACACCGTATAATCTCCCATTAATCCCGTCATTGCTCGCTGCCCATATTTAACAATAATTTCCATTTTTGGCTACTACACACGTAAAATTTGATCATGTACGCTCTAGTTAACCTTCCCACGCCTCATAAGTCATCGAAATCCTCCAAAACACTCCATGCATGGAAAACACACAATCAAACTCGTGTTACAGGACACGTTGCTCTGTTTTGAGATCGTGAATCAAACCGGGATTTCCAGCCAATTACGATCGAACTAGACGCCCACAATTTCTTCCCTAGGCTAAATCACATCTTCCTACCAAGTTTAAGCCATTGAATCTCACTGTATCTCCTCCAAATCACGACTGAAAATCTGCCAGTGTAGAAGAACTGTTTCCCGCCAAAACCAATTTTTGAAATGAAAGAGAAAGGGTGTCCCCCTATCCTGAACTAGGGTGCGAATAGAAGGTGTCCACTGAGGTGCCCCTTAACCGATAGTGAGATTCTGAATAACAATTGTCCTTCAAGGGTGCCCCGGGCAACTTCTCGAGCTGATTTTTCCAAAAATGTTTATTTCCAAAAAAACCCTAAAAACACACAAAACACCATAATAAGGACAAAAGCAAGTACTAACAATGCGAAACATTGAGGACAAATTAGACACGAAAATGCGTCTATCAAATACCCCTAAACTTATTATTTGCTAGTCCTCGAGCAAAAATATATCTAGAAAATAAAAAGACCGAGTTATAAACTCGGGAGGGTTTACCATAGGTGTACCCACAAAACCAATACTCCAGACCCTAGCTATTTATGCAGAACCTTGGAAGACACTAAAGAATCTCCTTGGTTGGCATACTTATTGACTAAAGGAGGAAGTACCCTGATGCGAAATTCCAATTGTTGAACACGAGTTTGCACTCAAGCATACTAAAATTCATATAAAGTGATAGATCTATACTCAGATAGTTTCTAGACATCATAAACCGGAGTCAACCAATCACATGGATAGATTAAGAAGGTGGATGTACGTGGATGATGTTGACTAAGGTGAACCTATCCTAATGGACTGAGATATTGGTCCGGACTAATATCAACACACTGTCATATACAAGGGAACCTGGTCGATAATCCTAACTCTAGGTCAACTCAGCTGGCATATACAAGGGTACCAGTGGTCGACTTTATTGTATTTATTCCGGTTGGTCTGGTGGTCTGGTCTTTTTTTTTTTTGATATCTCAGTCACTCTATTTCACCCTAGCAATGGTAAAAGTAAAACAATAAGAAGTGATCAGGATTCTTTCGATGTTTCCATCACGAGGATATGGCGAAACTACCATGTTTTTTTAATTCTAACACCTGAGCTCTGTGCTTTTATGAATAGACTCTTTATATGTTTCCATATAATCAGATTGGTTCCTCAACTCCTACAACCAAGATGTTCTCATCCACTTAGATTGGTTAGTGTCATCCTTAGTAAACATAAATTCTAAGCTCTGGAGTTTATTTATTGCAACTAAAAAGTTTCTCCCATACCCCCAAACTTAAATCTAACATTGTCCTCAATGTTCTAAAGATGAAATTAAAAGCATGAACAAGGAGAAGCGGTTACTATTTGAAGCAAAAGAGTTAAGGAAGGATATTACCATGTTGCATGAGATTGGGTTACCTCCCAAGAAGTACTAAGTTCAAAGTCTTCAGCCAGACTTAGAAAAGGTTTAGTCAACTCGAACCGTATAACAGTAGCCGGAATAACTGTGGGTCTTTAAAACCAAAAAGAGCTGACAAAAGGAAACTGCAGTGAACCAAGAAAATGTACAAGATTAGCATGCCCTTACCTAGTTTCCTGATAACTATCGCTAATTGCGGTTCAGGTTCAGGTTCTATGAAGGGGTCTAAATAGAATATTTTCCTCGGATACATTTCCTCATAGGTAGGATCCAAATTATTAGGTCCTAGAGTCTAGAAAAACTCAGATAAGAACCTGGAATCACAAAATAACCTAAATAATTTAGGATCCTTTAAATTAATTAGGTATGACTTACATAGTTGACCACAGTCAGAGTAGTGGTCATTCTTAAGCAAATGTGTTGATTCTAATTTCCTAAAGTACTTAGGCTTAGTCTCAGAACTTAATAAGTGACACATTTGAAATCTATACGTTCCCACAATTGGAAGAAAACTATTTGGTGGGAAAACAAAGTCAATCTGGGTATCATATCCTGGGCAAACCACATCAACCAGAGGATGGGTTTCTAACGACTGAACTTCTTTCAGGACATCATTAGGTTCGGGAAACCTAGTATGAAGATAATCTTGTAAGATGGTTGAGGCATGGATATCAAGTCCTATGTGAGGGGACTTTCTGAGAGTTAAAGGTACGTCACTAGGAAGGTGATAATCACCCCCAAACTTAGAGTTTTCAGTGTCTCTAGATAGACTAGTCACAATCTCCCTAATTTCTAGATAATCAGATTCTTGGAAATGGTCAATTGATTTTTCTAAGTTATTATCAGGTAGTGCATCTTTACTCATCTCTACGGGTCTATCTTCTTCGTCTAAGATTATTGTTTCTAAGTTGCTAGACTCTAAAACAACATTTTCAGAATAAACCTGTTCCTCTAAACCACTATCGTCTTCGTAATTAAAAGGAAATACTACATCGTCTAAAACGGTGGTATTCCTAATAAAATCTTCGTCCTCTTGAATAGGTGAATAATTATAGAAATTAGTTGGATTTGAAGTATAAATAATATAATCACTATAAAGCTCAATTGGATTACTAGATTCCTGATCACTATGCCTACATATTTCAGATCCTTCATTACTACTATCATCATCATCATAATAGTACGAAGATGATTGAACCTTATCTAAATAAGTATTGTTACCAACTCTAACCTCGTTATCTTGATTATGTGAAAAACTATCTTCATTCTCAAGGGTATTATTGGATACACTATATTGGCAATTCAAGTTATTTCGAGCAATACTTTCGTTCGTCTCTAACTCAAGTCTACGTGCCGACTCAGCTATCCTCTCAAGGGTCTCTTCCAAAGAAAGTTCTCTTAGTGTTGGATCTAATTTTTGAGTTAATATATTGAGGATATCTTCTACAGATTCAGTTGTTGTTCCAGTCCTTTCGTCCATAACTACGTTATCCACCTCATCTAATTTATACGTCGATTCAGCTAACTGACGTGATGACTCAGCTAAATTCCTGAGAGTCTCTTCTAGAGAAGGAATAGGAACTGAAGGATCATAAAAAATACTACTTTTCAATAGTTTGATTGTATCCTCTAAAGACGAAGAACTAGTACTATAATCTTCTTGCTCGTATGACTGATGCACGTGTGGATAGTAATTGGGCTCACTATGGTATGACCCATAACCTTCAAAAGGTTGGCATTCCCAACCACTATTCACACTATGGTCATAATAATGTCCATATTGTTCAGTTGGATAATCATATTCATTCTGATGGCTATTATAATACCAGTTTGACATTTTAACTACAAGGGAATTCTAAACAAGCACAAAGAAGGCTGACTCGACCACGACAAGCCTATTTTATCTAGCAAACAAAAAGCATGATGGCTCCCTTAGATTGTTTCTAGACTAGCTTCTATCTCTCGAAGGGGAATACGTTACAGTTTGAGCAACCTCTCTGGATCAATCCGAGCTAATGTGAGATGAAACTGAGGCGAGGGAAGCTCAATGGAGCTTTGATACCCAAGGCCTCACCGGCGTTACAAGGCGGCTTTTTTCAACTCCCAGAAGTCATCATGAACTTTGAAGTTGCTTAAAAGGTGACCAATATCCTTCGAAAAATTTTCCTAACAAGCTCGATACCCTATAGGTCTCTTTCTAATCATATTTTAAAGCTTGGGTTCGCGTTAGGTTTTGTTTTCCTAAAACGGGAAAGAAGGGAACGGTGATGAAATCCGAACCCTTATCTTGTTTAGGCCAGGCCTTTCCCTTTACTAGGAAAATAAAGACAGTCCGGTTCGTCCTCAAACAATTATCACCTTAAGGAATACAGTAACTCGCTTGCAGGGGATTCGCGAGTGTTTCGATTGGACTTATGGTAGGCTTGGGAACGACACACAAAAGACTTGCAAGTATACAAGGTCAAGTTTTAGTATAGAAAGTAAGAATGGGATCAGTCCACAGGGAGTGGGAGCATACAAGAAATTATCCTAAGCTATCAATGGGTGCAAAGCACTATGGCAGTGAGCAAGGCAAGGTAATATGGCAGATGCAAAGAACCAAAACAGTTAACAAACCAAGCAGTTAACACAAGATGGCAAAACAGCAAAGATTAAATGGCAGAGGATATAAAATAAAAATAGCAGGGAACCAAGGCTGTAAGCAAAGGGCAAGGGGAGTTTGTGCACTGATTTCAGTGCACAACAGCTTCAAAATGCAAGAAAAACAGTGAAGGAAAGTAAATTTAGCATGGAACAAAATAGAACTGAAATTAATTGTAAAGGATTTGTGGTTAAGCCAAGGCTTAGAATCCACCTTGTGTCCTAATCAAACAACATATTTCTAGGTTGAGTTGAATATCCTATGCATACATCTAGAAATGGAAGAGAACTAACTTGCTCATTAGTTTGCCCCTAGTATTGACTGTCTTTTGACAGAACAGTCAATCACATGCACTATGAGCATTAGTTTCTTCCAATTGCTCAAGCAAAACAGGCATCAAGATAACTATCCTAGCAATACATCATTCAACAGTGCACTAGGCTTCATCTGAGCCTTAGCAAGTGATAAATTAAAACATGATGAACATAAAGAGCAATTGAAATTGAAAGTGAAACAACAACAGAACATGAACAATTGAGGAACTGGCTATTCCAGTCCTCTTGGTGGTGCTCTGGCTAGTCCAGGCATGCCCAAATTCACAACCCTTAACACCTATTTATACACAAACCAACTTTCCCCAAAACAGGACCACATCAGTCCAATTAGGGTTTGGTGAAAATACAAAAAAAAATCCTACCTAACTCTGATAACAACCCTAATAGACTATCCCATACCTCAATTTAACATTCAATTGATTTCCCCCAAAAATTTCCCAAATCAGAAAAATTAGGGTTTTAGAAATTAAAATTAGAAATTTACCTAATCTCTGACTCCAATCAAACTTCGACCCATGCTTAGAATTAGTCTTCTCTTGCTTCCCATACCTTCAATTTGCCTCTAGATCGACCTAATTTACCTATTTCACACTTTAGGGTTTCGGTTGAAAATGTGTGGAATAAGTAAAGTAGACGGACTAGGGAGAGGGGAACAATGATGGGTTATCATTGTTTGATGCTGTGGTAATTATGGTGGTGATGGCGGAGCAGTTGGGATAGCAGGTGGAGGAGATGGTGGCGGACATGGAGGTTGCAGAGGAGGTGAGGGGAGAAAGAGAAGATGGAGTCGATGAAAAAGAGTGAGGGGGGTATTTGGTTGGGTAGGAATAGGGTTAGGTATTAGGGTGTTGAGCGGATGTATCAGAATTCGATGTCCAGTGAGTTAAAGCGTTGGATCGACACATCTGGATCGAATCTATCGGCTGATATGGCAATGCTTGCAGCGACCGTAGGATTGTGAGACACAACAAAACTGATGGCTCCAGATGGAGTTAGGTGCTGTAGTGTTTGACAGGAGCTTCAGACTTCGATGCACGACGATGAAGCGACCGTAAGATGCTGAGATGATCTAATATGACGGCTAGAAAGGGAAACGGGTATGGATATAGGAATTGGATTTGGGTGATGGTTTTGGGCCTTGGGTATGCCAAGCCCATATCTTCTTTAAGAACAATTCTTCCTCTTCAAGCCCACTTCTAGCCTTTTGGTCTTGTGCACAACATTCTTCGCGGCTTCCTTATGTAATTCCTCCCGGCTTTTCACCGCTTTTCTGCTCTTTTCCGCTCCGCTATTCATCCAAACTTTATTTATTACCTAAAAATGCAAAATTAATTAATAAAAATATTTATTCTTGAAAACAAAGAAAATACAGAATATGGGATAAAATGTAGAATTAATGCACAAAAGATGAGTTAAATGCCAAGAAAAATATATATAAATATGCACTTTTTAGCACTCATCAACTTACCTCCCGTACCAGACGGGGGATGAACCGTTGTCGTCGACTCGGGCCACGACTCCTATGCCGTGTACGAACCCGAGGGGCCGAGGTGATATTGTAATACCGTCCTTCTTTGCACACAATTTAATAATATTTTTTTTATTATAGAACCCTTCCGTAGGGTTTTAAAAAAAAAAGTCCAAAGTCCAAATAAAAGTCCAAAAAGAAACAAATAAAATAATAATAATTACAATATTTTCTAATACAATTCTAAAAAAAAATAAAAATATCTAAAAATTAAAAAATTAAAAATTAAAAAAAAATAAAAATTAAATCCTAAAAATTTATTTGTCTTCTTTCGTACTCTTTTCGCTTTTCGCTTTAAGCTTTTTTCTCTCCAAGTCCTTAGTGTTCCACTTCGAACCTGCAAAATAAAGACAGAAAGAAACGTAAAAAGAAACAAATAAAAAAAATAAACCTAAAACAAAAAAAAATCTACCTAAGCACATGTCCCCGGCAACGGCGCCAAAATGATTACGATTTTTCTATGTGGGTGTAGTGATGGTGGTAAGAACTGGGTTCTTTTCGAACTTGTGAAGGGAATAATTTTTTTTTAGATTTAAATAAATAATTTTATATGCACAATACAAAATATGGAAGAGAATTTTTACTGGGGATCAGGATTCCACCATTCACCAAAATTTATGTGATTCAATAAAAATTCTTATCATGCGATTCTAGACAATATAACTCCAATCAAAGGAAATTGTGATTCTAATCATTGCCTAAATTAGATTTTGAAAACATCCATTGTTAATCGCGAGCATGAAGTATCAAAAGCAATTTACTAAGCATACTCCATCAAGAGAAAACACAATTGATTAATAAAAATCATTTACTCCATTTTTATTCGGTGCAATTAATCATAAAAGAGTTGCATAAATAAATTTAAATAAATTTTACCACATAACTTTTGAAAGAATGGCTTCCTCCGTCACCCCTGGGATTGGGTTTAGCTACTCATGATGAAAAACCTCTCAAAATGATTCATTGATGCTCAAAAGTTGTTTACAATCAAGAGAAAATGTAAATATAATCGGGTTTGCAACGCATATAAATGTTACACACTGCCTTTACAAGAGCGACAGAAAAGAAACGCAGTTCCCTGGTTGAATGCGACCCACAAATGAGTGTCGCAGACGCTTGCGAAGAACGACTGCTTTGCAAGTCTGTTCTTCACGTTCTTCCTCTCTCACACCAGAAGAAACTCTCTCTTTGTATGTTTTTTTCTTTGATTCTCCCGACTTCAAACTCTCCCCCAAAGCTCTCCAACCCTTCTCAACTCTTTATCCTTGTATTTATAGTGTTTTAGAACAAAAATATCCGACCATAACACCGTATAATCTCCCATTAATCCCGTCATTGCTCGCTGCCCATATTTAACAATAATTTCCATTTTTGGCTTCTACACACATAAAATTTGATCATGCACGCTCTAGTTAACCTTCCCCACGCCTCATAAGTCATCGAACTCCTCCAAAACACTCCATGCATGGCAAACACACAATCAAACTCGTGTTACAGGACACGTTGCTCTGTTTTGAGCTCGTGAATCAAACCGGGATTTCCAGCCAATTCTGATCGAACTAGACGCCCACAATGTCTTCCCTGGGCTAAATCACATCTTCCTGCCAAGTTTAAGTCAGTGAATCTCACTGTATCTCCTCCAAATCACGACTAAAAATCCGCCAGTGAAGAAGAACTGTTTCCCGCCAAAACCAATTTTTGAAATGAAAGAGAAAGGGTGTCCCCCTATCCTGAACTGGGGTGCGAATAGAAGGTGTCCACTGAGGTGCCCCTTAACCGATAGTGAGAGTCTGAATAACAATTGTCCTTCAAGGGTACCCCGGGCAACTTTTCGAGCTGATTTTTCCAAAAATGTTTATTTCCAAAAATACCTAAAAACATACAAAACACCATAATAAGGACAAAAACAAGTACTAACAATACGAAACATTGAGGACAAATTAGACACGAAAATGCGTCTATCAGTGTAGCAGTAAACACTCTTGATGGAATTCACCTATCTGAATGAGGAAGTGGGTTGCTTCCTATGAGAATATGAGTTGATTCTCTAGAGAATTCTGAGAAACAGGATACGTCCAGGGCCAAAACGGACACAACGGCACGAGCTTGGCAACAACCTTGGAGATATCATTGCGTGGTTGTTATCGCGAATTACACCAAACGCTAGCAGTTCAAGACATAGTTCACTATCTCTATCAAGTAATTTCAGTAATATCTCACTAAGCAAAGGTTCAAGACCTCATGGACACCTCTACTTGAAATGGTATTTCCTTCCCTTTTTATGTGGTTTTCGTTTTTATGGTTTTGGTATTATTGGAACTTAGGACCAAAGGGTCACTAAGGGTTCACTAGTTCATGATTTTTCACTTTGGTGAAAGAAACCTTTAATCTCACTTGTGAGAAACTAAAGATGAAAGCTCTCTATGCTATTATGATTTATGCAATCCATAGTATGACCCTGGGATCAACACACTGTTGTGTGAAGGAGAGGACGTTGAAATGGCTAGTATGACTTCAACAAACGCACGACATGTCTTCCTGCTCGGTCAGGTTAGGTCGTGGGATTGGGATTTGATTTACCAAGATCTATTTATATTTTTCACATTTTATTGAGTTTTCATTCAAGTGGGGATTATTGGAAAAACGATTAATAAAATTGATTTTTAAAGATTTTAATTAATTGTTTCTTTTGTGAATGAAAAAACTTATTAGTCCCACATCGTGGAGTTTCCACTCTTTAGTTCTTTTAAGAGACTATATAAGATTTTTAGTCCCACATCGGGGAGTTTCTCTTCTTAAGTTGTATTTGTCAATTATATAAACAAATTCACTACTTTTGTAAAATCTATGGGAAAGGGGTTGCTCTATATTTTAGAGGGACCCCTAAGGGAAAATATTTTATAGCGCGTTCGTGATTTTCCTTAACGGTTTTTTCCGAGTTGCCAAGCTCAAGCTGAGCATCTACTACATATGCTAGTAGTAGGTTTATTAGGATGTTTTATCCTGGAGATATCCGTCCTGTGAGGGCTATAGCATCACTCTTGAGTGTAGCCGGGCGCTAATGTCTTTAGGATAACGTGTTGAACACGTGACTCGCTCTGTTTTCCAAAAATTTTCCTTGTTGCTGTTGCGGAGATATGGGGAGCTTGTTCGTTTCGTCAAAGCGATCACTTCCATTGTAAAGGAGCTAAGTATCAATAACTTTTGCTTATTTGATCTTTTTTTTGCTTTTGATTATTGCACCCAACATATATCACACACACAAAAGCAGAAATATGTTGTTTTTTTTTTACATTCAAAAGCAAGAATTTGATTGATTTATTTTTTGCATGAACCGGGATAAAAAAAACATTCAAAGAAATCCAGTGGTAATTATATGTCTTTCCTCGGATCACTAGGTGTTTGGAAGAAGGGGCAGAGGATTTCATAGTAAAACCAGTGACATTACCTGAAGTTAAAAGATTGAAAAACAACTAGACAACAAAAGATTCCGATCAAGAAATAGTTATTGATAATCATCAGGTTGAAGTGACCCTTAAAAGGAAATTTCATGATCAAAATGATGATCTTCAATCATCTCCGTCATCCTGTTTTACTTCATCAGATTCGGCATCGAAAAGACAAAGGAAGTCCATGAATGACAGTGGTTGGTCCAGAGTTCTCCACTACTAAGAATTTTTCTTTTTGATTGGGCATTTTGTGATTATTTGACATGTCTGTTGACTTAATTTGCCTGACCTTTTGACTATACCTTTTTAATGTTGAATTTAGTACAGTCCTGTTCTTTGTCTTATACATTTAGCAGTGTTTCATTTGAATTTCTCGCACAATTTCCATATTTTTCTTCAAGTAATCGAACCCAAAGCAAAAATGAGCCACAAAAAAATGAAAATGAACACGATAAGAAGAGATTGTCCTTTTCCTATGCCATGTTTTGCTTAGTTCAGGTGGTTTAGTTGTTTAATCTGTCTCAGGTTCGATTTTCACGGCATAAATCCCTAGGTTTATTGGGATATCTGAAGTTAACATTCGCGGGCATGCTAATATTCGATCTCGCAAGAGACAAGTCAATGTCTTCATGGTTGTGCATCTTCATGGTTGTGCAAATGGAAGAAACTTGCGAACTTCAAAATTTTACAAGTCCATGTTGTTTGCCTGGTTGCGTATCTTTTTCATCTATTTTTATTTTTCCAGACACAAAGGTCACATGCGACTACATTCACAAAACTGGTAGTGTCACCAATAGTACTTGTGTTTTCTTCTGTAATTTACAACCAGAGACTAACAAGCATTTGGTCTTGCATTGTACTGGGACTGCGGGACCTTGGAATTATTTTTTCAATAGTTTTGGTATTGATTGGGCTTTTGTTTTTTTGTGGATTGAGTAAGAGCTACACCGTGGAAATGACTAAACAAGAAAAGTAACGTGATGGTTTAAAAGATCCGGGGGGGTTTTCCATTTACAATTTGGTGGGCTATATGGAGGGAGAGAACGACCGGCTGTACGGAGGCATAAAAAGGAATTAGAATCAGCTTATAATCTTTGTGAAGTGCACTTTGTTTAGTCGGGCTTCTTCTATAATTTTTATTGATGATGATTCATTTACACCTCATTCGGTTGGAATTGAATGATGATTTAATTATGGGATAATCCATTTCTTGGAATTGAATTTCATAAAATTAGATTTAATTCCAAAAAATTAGCGTTTGGTTGAGGTAATCCAATTTTTTTTGTTTTTATCTTGGAATTCAATTCCATTGCACTTCTAGACCAATGCAATAGATATCAATTATTTTGGGGGAATTGGATTCCTAGGAATCAAAATTCTCAATTACATAGAGTTGGTTTGGACTGTTTGGTTCAAGGAATTGGTCACATTCCCCATGAATTGGATCACCAGGAACCCAATTCCTCGAACCAAACGCGTTGTTAGTACTTTGATTTGTAATTGGAAATCAGTTTGTGTTAGAAATAGCAAGTAGCTAGCCCTTAAATTTTAGTTGTCAGTGCTTTGGTGACAACTAATTTATTAATATAATTTGCCATTTTTTTGTCAAAAAAAAAAGTAAAACATTCCAACAAGTGAACCTTGAATCAGACTCACTAAACTTCCTCCAATGGTATTAAATCTATTGATGAATGAGATGAGGCATGGCCGCATGGAGTGTTAAAAATTTGATCTCATAATCCTTATTATTATTACTTCTTGGTGTCAAACACCACTCTAATATTTTTCACCAAATTTTATAGTTTATATCCAGACGGATGAAGCTAAGGTTTTAACTTTTAAGGCTTAAGTAATTTCTAGCTTCGAATAGAAAATACTGTGTTTGCAGGTTGCAATTCAAGTTAAGGGTAGTTGACAGATAGAAAATAGTTGACGGTAACTAGTGTTTGCATGCTGCAATTCAAGTATTGTGTTTAGATACAACTAGTTGTTTCTTCGCTAATAAATCATCTTGCGTATTTATATTTTCTACCTATAGTTCTTATTTGTTTTTTTTGCATTCTCTATAGGCTTTAACTCTCTTTTTGTTGTTTCCGACTGCACCTAACTTGTGTGCCTCTAATATACTTTTTATTGACTGATCAATTTTTCTTCTTCTTCCAGCTTCAGCTTAAAATCAACTTTCATGTAGAGAGATTAAGAGAGGGTTTATAATGAATATCGGAGTGAAAATGCTTATAGTTTAGAGTTTTGAGCTGATTTCAGGATAGTTAAGCGATTAGGGGTCGAAGGTCCATTTCAGGATCTTCGAGCCATTTCCTGGCACTAGCAGGATTCACCACTCGAGTTAAGGGTATACGGGCCTTGAAATGTCCCTAAAACTAAAAGTGATTGTTGCGCGTTGTGCATCCATTTATGGTAACTTGTAACCAATAAAAATAAAATCAACACCAATTTATGGATTTGTAAGTGTGCATGCATTTGAATTTATTAACGCGCCAAAATATATACCATCCAAATCTGTATGCTTCTTTTTACCCCTCATAAACAAAACCAACATCTAAATACAATAAATGAGCAGAGAAAATTTAACAAGAAAATCTTGCAAGATAGGATTAATATTAATTGCAATCTGCCTAATAAGCATTATTTGTTTCAATTAAATGTTCTTAATGGATTTTAATCCATTGCCATGTTTTCTAATCTTATATAAACCCTTCTCCCATATGCCATATACACATTACTCGATCGAAAAAAAAATTTAAGGAAATAACAGAAACAATTTTGAACAAGAATGGCTTCCTTCCATGGTTTTTGCTACACAATTGTGATTGCATCTTTGTTTTTCGCAGTTGGGAATGGTGATGGTGAATGGCAGCCAGCACATGCTACATTTTATGGTGATGCACAGGGTGGTGGCACTATGGGTGAGTTTCTTTCCATGTATTTTTGTTTTGTTGATTTCATTACATAATTGATTCTAAGGAGGCCGTCTCTCGTTGCAGATTTCGCATGGCAGATTCATGTTTCCTAAACTAACAATTTTTTCTCTTCATTTTCTGTCATTTCAGAGGGAGCTTGTGGTTATGGTGACCTAATGCAAGAAGGCTATGGCTTAGAAACAACAGCCCTCAGTACGGCTTTATTCAATGATGGCTTAACTTGCGGTGCATGTTACGAAATCAAGTGCGTCGATTCCAAGTGGTGCCATCCTGATGTTTCAGTTCAAGTCACGGCGACAAACTTTTGCCCGCCTGGTGGTGAAGGATGGTGCAGCCCTCCTAATCAACATTTTGATTTAACCCAACCTATGTTCTTAAAAATTGCGGAATACCAATCTGGAATCGTTCCGATTCAATATCGACGTATAAGTTGCATCAAACAAGGAGGTATTAAGTTCGGATTAGAGGGTAATCCTTACTTTATTCTTGTGACAGTGTATAATGTAGGTGGTGTTGGTGATGTTCATGGAATGTCAATTAAGGGGTCGGATGGTGATTGGGTAGCAATGAGCAGAAACTGGGGCCAAAAATGGCAAACAGGGCAACAATTGGTAGGGCAAAGTCTGTCATTCCAAGTTACTACCAGCGATGGCAATATGGTCCAGTCTGATGATGTAGCTCCCTCAAATTGGCAATTTGGGCAGATTTATGAGGGTAAACAATTTTAAGTCTTGTTTGACAATTTGGGCAGACTTATGAGGGTAAAAAAAATAAAAAATGATTCAGCCATTGGATGGACTGTTAAACCTGACCTCGTATTGTATGCGACTGAATTTATAAATTAGCAATCTTTGCTGTAATCTATCCTTTATTTCCAAAAAAGTAAAAATTAAAAAAAAAATTGAACGATTTTATTTGAAAAATACTTTGTTTTTTATTAATAATGCTTATACGATCAATTATATCGTCATTGCTACATGCGGTATCCAGAATTCGTAGAATAATACCCTTTATATGAGATAAAATAATGTTAAAACTGATCCTGACCGTCGAGTCATTCAAACAGTGCCCCTGTTAAGCTTTTAGCAATCATGAATTATCTGGAGATAATCTGAATAAAAAAAATAAATCCCGGCGGAAATAAAGCTGGGTTGGAATAGTAAAACCTTGGGCCTAAAACACTCAGAACTTCACTGGAAAAGTTCCCTCTTATTCTTTTCCTCTCACCTGTAACCAAAAACCCTCAGAAAACACAATTGATGGCTACAGAATCACCAAAATTTCATCACTGAAAGGTAAAACTTCTCCACAAAATTGCTTCAATTCAAGTGAAAATATTTCATGTGGCTCTTTCGTTTTCGTATTTTGTTTAATTTTTGAATTTCAATTGTCGGTGTTTTTCAGCTGTAGTTTCATCCTGCAATAGCTACAAAGAAGAAAAAGAAAAGCTTAACAATGGCGAGCCTTCCTGAAGATATGATCGTCATTATAGTATCGAAGTTACCAGTCAAATCGATCTCTCGTTTCAGGTGTGTGTGCAAACGCTGGTGTGAATTGTTCAAAAACCCTAAGTTTATTAAGACACACCTTCACCATGCTATTGAAAACAACAAGTTTAGTGTCCTGCTTGATACAAATTTCGCGGCTTATTTGATAGGTTCTGATGACGAGAATAGGGGTGTTTATAAAACCATAGATTTTGATTTAACATCCTCCTTGTCTTACCCTATGGCTGTTCGAACTGATCTCCCACAAGATACGTTTCTACCTGGTTATCTACGTATTTATTCATGTGATGGCTTAATCGTCTTATCCACTGGTAGTCGGAAAATGATATGCTTGTGGAATCCATCAACACGAGAATACAAGGATATACCCACACCAACGTCAAATCTAGAAGGCTTCTCCAGATATGGTGTTTGTTACGATTGGAAAATTGATGATTACAAGTTGTTCAAGTTAGTGGCCAATCCAGAATTTAGTATTACCTCTGAAGTTTGGGTTAGTAGATTAGGTTCAAATTCATGGAATAACATTGGAAACTTAAGTTATAATGTGAATCGTAGTAACAATATGTGTGTGAAGCCTTTAAATGGAATTATACATTGGATAGGAGACACTGAAGTTATAGTCTCGTTCGATATAGTTGAAGAGCGAACCAAAGAAATCCAAGTACCCAGTTGCTATCTACACGACTGCAGGTATTCATACGAAGATATGGAAGTGGTTGTCTTGGGAGAGGAACTTTGCCTATCAGTTCATCCAAGCGGTGAGAGCAACATCGAGCTTTGGATAATGAAAGATTATGGAGTTACAGATTCTTGGACCAAAATTTTCAGCCTTTCAAGAGATACAATAAATTTTTATATGTTATTGCCCCTGCATTATCTCAATAAGAATCGCGAGATTCTATTACAGGGTTTACGTTTAGAAGGCAGGGATGCTTTAGTCTCGTATAACCCCAAAAGCGGAAGACTTGTGGCTCTTGATATTCCCGGCATGCCAAAACATTTTAATGCAACTACGTTTGTTGGAAGTCTAGTTTCACTCAATTCAGGTGAATTCATAAAGGCTTCAAAAATATCTGAGATGAATACCAGTGCTAGCGCTTACAAGTTCTTTTCGCTGACAGTTGAGCGAGCGATATCAGAATATTGGGAGCTACGAAGTAGGTATGGCCTGCGCCCATTTCTTGTTCTCTCGGCTGTGCTTGGCTCGTTCTCTGCAATTATCTTGCATTTGGTATTTTGGTATCTAGATCCTTCTGCTTGAAATGGTTGAACAAGAGTCCCTGCTATGAAACTGGAAATGGTGGTAGCAGCACATGTTGTCATCATCCACGAAAGAAACAACAAAGGTATTGGTGGTTTATCCGTAGCAGCCACTGAAATAAAAATTACTCCGTTACTTATTTTCTTCTCGTCTTTCCGCTGTATGATTGAGAACTTTCTTTTCTTACTTTTACTCCTTAATTACCCACTTCCGGTGAAATATTATTCCCAATCCCAACAAGAAAAGTGTGTGGAAGGTTTCCACTGTTACGTGTGGCGATGACATACTGAATCTTATTGCATCCCTATATTGGAAGTATTTTGTGCATACAAATTTGCAAGTTGCAACTATAATGTGTCGTAGGGTACTTGACTCTGCTTTGCATCACACATAGGGTATCTTAATTCCCAGCATTTGTCATAAGCAATTTCGAGTGTAGTTCGTTTTAGTTTACAAACTATCTTCAGATGATGTCCAGGAGGAGAAAGATTCATCACTATCTTTTACTGTATAAAATCTTCATTTGAACATTTAGATTTCAAATGGTTTTGTTGATTGCTCTGTATATGTTTGTTGAATTGCAGTTCTGCAAGCACTCAAAAATTATCGATTCAGATAAATTATGGTTTTCTCAAGTATCTTTGCGCCATTTTGACTTTTGAGTGAACTACTTGCACATAATAATGGAATTATATAGTAGGGCACTTACAAAAACAAGTTCTGGGCAGAAACAGAATTCCGACAAGAGGCCTACAGCCTTATCATATATAGTTGTCACTCCTTTGTTTTAGCAGTAGCTATTTTGCCTCTTCTCTCTAACAGAAGATTTTTTTTTCCTACAGTCCTACAGATTTGAACTTCCTTGTTGGTCCAAACTTGTATGAAGCTAACTGGTTAGACTTGGTAAAATTATTGGTTCAATGTGCTGAAATATAGTGTCCAATGACAAAGGAGTTCTACGCTGAATATTTGAAAGAAGCGAAGAAAAGACAGGTCCTTTTAGATCTATGTTTACTGTGGTTCTGAAAGTCAGAAAGAGATTATAAGATGTTTTCTACTACCATGATTTGTTTTGGTTCTACTACTTAGTTTTGCTGAAGCTGTCAGTGCCAGTTGCTGATCTTAGATTCAATCTTTCCAGTACAAATAGTTTCTGCATTTGCCATAATACTCGTCTCCTTTCACGGGTCAGCTAAATATTTGAAATTCAATTACTTCTGAAGGGGTAATGTGAAATCTCCTTTCATCAATGGGTCAGATATTTGAAGTTCAGTTAGCTGTTTTCACTGATTGGTTTTGCACGTCGTATTTCTTATGGAAGTTTATTTGTAGTGATGAATCAAAATAAGTTCCGAGCATGTGAGTTTCTGATATGATTTCAACCTTTTCGCGCTTACGGAGTATTCCCGGAAAAGCTTTGGAACCTATGATATAAGGTGCTACCAGGTTCGCAATCAATACATGTCAAATTCCTTAACTTTTCAGGGTTTGATTCTCTTGTCACGCTTACATACTTAATGTGGAGTATGCTTCATCTCGCAACAATGAACATGTCACTTTTCCTGGATCCACCGCATCCTAATCGGTGAACCATGGACTCAAACCCAAATGATTCAACCAGTTGACTTCTTCCCTTTTGTTCCCTTAAAAGCGTGGGTCCGAAGATGCGACTTTTTTTCTCCATTTTTGTAACGTTCACATAGCTATCTCGATGCCGGGTAAAGTCAACGTACTCTAGAAGAAGACTTCAAGACTACGATACGACAATGTTTAGTCAACAAAGCTGTTGAAGTGTAACGGGTAAACCATGGAGAAGACTGACCTAAATCATCATGACAATGGGGAAAATGTCCTACTTTCCTTCACCGGTAATAGAGTTGTTGAGATGTGAAGTGCTCACCACAATGAGGTTCAGGATTTTTTGATCTTCGTAGAAAAACAAATGAAAATTAGAGGGTTTGTTTCATTGTTTGAAATCTTCAATATACAAGTATATTTTTTATGCTTCAATTTTTTATTTTTATGGAATTGCTAGTGTATTTGAAGGAGTAATTCCCCGAACATTCTTCATAATTTAAAATTAGAATCTTGTCAATGGTGTTTCTTTTTTCTTCTTTTGCTGCTTTCAAGCCAAATAGCGTTTAGGACTTTTTAATGTTTAAAAACACAAAATGATAAATAAAAGGATTAGATTTTCAAGCATATTGTTATGGAACTAGTAGCATACGTGAAGTAGTAATTTTTCAAAATATTCCACATCTTTATTAAAAAAATGATAAGTAAAAAAATAACATGTTTATTAAAAAATAATGATAAGTAAAAAAATAAAATGTGAAGTTCTGAGGACGAGACTCGAACACAACACCAGCTACTTGCTTATTTTCGTCAAAACCACCGAGCCACGGCTACAATTTTAAAAGGCAATCAACACGAGGACTTCCCAAAGTACAACCATCTTAGTACTACTCTCTGTCCACATATTTATTAAATAGTACTACTGTTAATGTCCTGGATCCATATTAGATAATTAAGCCATAAAATTAAGAAACCTAGCTAAATTAAGGCATATCCAGAACATTATTATTTTTGTGTTTTACTCAATTTGTCCAGATTAAACTGAGCATGCCCAAATTTCGCCAAACTAGGAAGTAATTTTTCAGAACATAGGTCAGGAACATTTTTAAAATGATTTCAAGAAACAAGAAAATTACGATTTCTTGGTATATACTCCTTCGTTCCAAATTATATAGGCTGAGAACTAGTTAGGCCAACCGAACGAGAGGGATGACTCTGTATATGGTGACTTTGTGTCAATGTGAAGCATGACTTTTTTTTTCCAATTTGACACAAAAAGATTGGATTTCTTTTTGGTATTCACTTCTTTTTGGTCGTGTGCACCTGAAAATCGGAAATGTCCCTCAAAAAGGATGCAGACGTAATTTATTTTTTCTTTTCTTGTAGACATTTTCGTAGATAAGGCGAAAAATAAAAGGTAATCGCATAAATTTAACAGAGAGAAAAAAGGACACGGAGGTTGGAAATCTTTTAATTGCTAAGGGAAGTTCGATAAAAAACGAGGTAGAGGTCAGAGGGTCGAACCCGACCACCTTTATAAATTCCAATTTATTTTTTTATTTTTTTTTCTTCTTCCTCCTCCTCTCGATTAATTTCTCTCAATCATTTCTTTTCAAACTCTAAGGAAACTAAAGGCTGTCATTGTTGCTACTGGGGTGGAACAAATCGACAGCGGCAGATGGAGAAATGGAAGCGTTGTAAAGGTGAGATCGAGAAGTTGAGTGGGTTTCGATGGGAATTTGAAGATTGAATAATTTAGGGAGTTTAAAGAAGAAATTGAAGCTCTTTGTTCAGTTATTGATGATTGTTTGATGTCAATGGAAGAATCGGTGATGAATAATGGAGGAACTAGGGTTTAGCTCAAGAAGAATTAACAGGTTAGTGGATTTGAGTAATGGGTCTGATTCTGACCGAGAATTATTGAAGATAGGTTTTGACTGGAATTCATGGGGTTTGATATTTGTTGTGGAGTTGAAGAACAAGAAGATACATAATGGTTTTGGCTGGATTTGGTTTTGAGAAAGATAAATTAGTGAAGAATGAACATAATTGTTCTGTGGTTTCGTGGGTGTTTGGAATCTGAGATGAACTGAATGGAATACATTCATGTTGCAAATGTTGGAATTATGGAGATGATACTGTTGGTGATGTTGGAGATGGTTGCAAGGGAGAAATCACGGATGGAGATGAGATATGTTAGAGTCTGTCTTGGCCAGAATGAAGCAGGAATTGCAGCTACAGTTGGTGATGCTTTACTCGAGTTGATGCAAGAAATGGGTTTAACAGAGGTGTTGTGCAATGGCTAGTTAGGAATTGACTGTTGTTAAAGCACTGCTCGGTCGAACTTGTAATACCCCGATATTCGGTAGTCGTTGGCCGAATGGAATATAAGTAATGATTTGTCCTTCCCTAACACCGAGGCCTTTTCAGCACAATTGGCTCCAGAGTTGGCAGAAAACTCTGTAGTTAAGCGTGCTCGGGCGGGAGCAATCCAGATATGGGTGACCATCCGGGAAGTTACTGCTGGATTACCGCAGCGATGCCCGTTGAAAACCCCACACTGCCGGATAACCGCAGTGGCTAAGTGGGGACAGTATCGGTGGAGGGACGGGTCATTACAAATGGTATCAGAGCCGACGACGGTTCACCTGCCGAGGGTGAGAAGGTACGCTGGACGGGGTTGTTCCAGGTGCTTCTCATGAGGGGTAGGGAACGTCGGAGATCTGAGCTTGCGAATATATTCTGGAGCCGAGGACGGCTCCAATTTAAGGTGGTGGTATTGTAATACCCGATATTCGGTAGTCGTTGGCCGAATGGAATATAAGTAATGATTTGTCCTTCCCTAACACCGAGGCCTTTTCAGCACAATTGGCTCCAGAGTTGGCAGAAAACTCTGTAGTTAAGCGTGCTCGGGCGGGAGCAATCCAGGGATGGGTGACCATCCGGGAAGTTACTGCTGGATTACCGCAGCGATGCCCGTTGAAAACCCCACACTGCCGGATAACCGCAGTGGCTAAGTGGGGACAGTATCGGTGGAGGGACGGGTCATTACAGAACTCGCAAGCGTTGCTATCTCAAGCTTGTTTTTCAAGTTTAGTTGGTCAAAACGATATACTTGATTTCTAGTATATTTATAGCTATGTCTCGGATTAGGATAGAATGTGTAGTTGAGCTTTAGACTTCACGTCGTTCAACAATTAAAGAAGAAGATCTATCGAGGAGCTTGGAGGAACTTCATCAACAAAAGGTATGTGGAGACTGAAACTCACATACCACTCTAAAGTCTATTCTATTCTATATTCAAATGAGGCTAAGTCGTATAGATATATAGACTTCTATATTATACACATTTGATGTTTCGAGATGAGTTTATCTTGATTATCTATTTCTCGAAATATGTGTTGGAATCTTTTTGCTTTAGTTATGTTCATCATATTCTTGATGAGTTTAGTTGGACACAATTTATTTGTTGGAAACTAAATATTATGTCAAAAGATGATCATGTGAAAATTACCTTGAACATCTTATATGATTTGTGTGAGAGAGTCATTTGATGTTAGCTCGGGAAGTTTCGTATTGGTCATTCGATCACTTGAAAATTAATAGAAGCTAATGGTATGTGTGAGATTACCATTTTCGTCTTCTAAGGATGTTTCAATGATTGAAAGAGTTTATAACGATTACCCATGTCTGGATACAACACGGTATGCATATTCAGTATGCGAACGGTATTGTGATGATTCAGGTCTGGAACTCTTGTTTGCGTACCTAGTATGCGGATTTACCTGAGAAGGTATGGAACTCTTATTTGCGTACCTATTATGCGAACGGGTTTACCTGAGTAGGGTCCGGAATAGTTGTTCGCCAATGGGTTTGGGAACGGCTTGACTAGGCCAAGGTCCGGAGCTGCTGTTCGCGCACCCAATTTGCGAACACATTGGTTAATTTCTAAAATCGGTTATGTATGATTCTCATACTCATGAACTAAAACATTTATTAGTTAAAGAATGCAAATTAACTTTGCAAACCGTGGCTTAATGTCCATGCGTTGATTCATGTATAACTACTGTGTACGATTACGAATCAATCCGGTTTCATTTCAATTTGTTCATGAATATTTCTATGAGATTGTGATACAAATTGAACAACTCTATTTGAAACACAATTAGATTCATCATAATATTTGATCTAGAAGTGTTAGATGAATATGGTTAAGACAAAAGTGCTCATATGGCTAACTTCGGTTAACTGTTATTGAGCCAACCTAATATACACGTTTAGGTATGGTTCCCAAATATAAATATATCTCATTTGTGTATAACAAGCTAAGACCATCAAATGGTGGATATTGATTGATTAATTTTTAAGCAGACTTAGATTGAATCTTAAATCAGGAGTTCATCTAACGGTAAATATTAAATGCTTTGTTACTAAGCTATCTTAGCTTTGATTGTAAGCAACCCTGATTTGAAAGGCTATATAAGGGAGAAATCTAGCAACTGGAAAACCTAATCCTAACACTTTTGTGTGTCCTAGTTGCAAACTAGAGTCGATTCTCCTTTAACCTAGGTTTTTCAAAACTCATTATTAGGTTAACAACTTGAAGACTTCATTTTGGATTCGTGAAGCCAGATCCAACTATTTTCTCTGTAGTTGAATATTTTGATCTTACCTTTTCTATCATATTGAGTTTTACCTTCTCTAAGATTTACTCGAGATTTATCTCCCATAGGTAAGATATAAAAAGTAATCACAACAGTTCTTCGTCTCTGGCCCTTGTGATTCCGCAATAACTTTTTATGTTAATTAGTTGGGTTATTGAGAGGTGACTAATATTTCTAGAATGCTCTTTAGGAGTATAATTCCGGGGTATTAGTTGGTTCTTGTTCACCTTGATTTTGGTATCAAAAGACGGAACAAAAAGAATAAAGGATATACATATCTGTCGGAGACAGATTTTTTTTATAAGTCGTCGATTTTGGTCGTAGAAACTCGTAGTTGTGGGTGAGATCTGTAGCAATCCTATAATTTTTCCTTCATTTATCAGTTAATCTAGGCTTGGTTGGTAATATGGTGATGTTGTTATTTTAAAATTTCAGAGACCAACCATGCGGTTGGATATCTTTGTTTGGTAATAGTAATTTTTTTTAGGATGTTAAATGTCTGTTTGGTGTGCTTTTTTTTTATAGTGCATATTTAGCTTAGTGACGTATATGTCTTCTGAATTGCCTTAGCCTAGTCAACACTAGTTAACGGGTATGTGGCGAACTCTCTTCTTAACACAGTGGTTTGTCTTGCTGTGTTGGGGTATGTTGGTAATGAGTTGTGATACAACTCTGGAGGCTTACCCGTATGGGATCTTAGTACTTGGTCATTGTAAGAAAAATTGCAAAGAGAAATAGACGAGATATCTGGGTGAAAAGAAAATCAATCAGTAGTATAGAAAATTCGTACTCAACTCCTAACTACATCTTAAGTGATTGAAAATGGTGAATTTCTTATTCTCGTCTACTGACTTCCATGGAGATTGGGAGGTATCTGAAGAAGGATTTTCCTTGTTCTTGAGTTTTGACTGCAAGTATGATATCAACCTTATTTCTTCTTGCATCGATAAATTGATCATACTTTATATTTTCTCCACTGAACCAATCACTACTGTTGTAAATCTTGTAATCTAATCGAGCATGAAGAACCTAAGGTTTCATTAGGTTTTAGTCTCAACTTCGCCTGTTGTTGAATCATGATATGTTTTAGGTTCGAATTAAGAGGATATTAGTGAAATTCTTTAATCTACGTAACACCAGAATCATTGGGTTGCCTTTTGAAAACATTTTTGTGGTTGTTTTGTTTTATTTTGTTTCTTAATCTTTGTATGTGTTTCGTGTTAGAGACAGAATTCTGCTGGAACTTAGAGTTGGGTATGTTCTGGCCTTAAGAGTCACTGTGAATGTCATATTTCACAAGAGCAATATGTGAATTGAAAAAAACCACTTCATATCATAAAGTTCATATTTTTGTCCCGTGGCTTCGGTTTGATTCTAGGATACTTTAGAAAATGAACTGAATTAAGGTTCTTCTCATGAAATTCAGTACTTTGAAAGACGAATCTATTGTGATGATTAAGTGTTCTGTGCAGAGCTACTTAATGTAAGTGACGCCTATTTCAGTATCTGTTGCTCAACATCCTTGGCCAACTCTATTTCAATGATCTTGACAATTATACATCTTAAATTAGCGTAAGATTCTACTGATAAGTATTAGATAATCTTTTGAACAAGAAATCCAGCATGACAGCCGTTATTGCAGTTATAAATTTACATCTTGATGTAAAACAACTTTGTATAGCAACTGACTGGCGCTCCTGACAGTTCTTTTCTCAAGGATTTTGACACTTACAACTTGATTTGGCCTTAGTTCTTACTCAGGGAATATAATGTATTGAACTACCAAACTTTAGAGACTCTTGTTGCTTGATTTAGGGTTGAATTGATTAAGTTTTTATAATTTTAGAGTTTATCATGAAATCTGGAATTTGCCGGTAACTGCGGTGAGTAGGCGTCTTTATGGACTTTTATGGGTATGCTAGAAACCGATTTAGGTCACGATGTCTTAATGAATGTTGTAGGGGAGATTGTCATCTTTCTATGGAGTTATTGATTATTTAATTTGAATTGAAGACGAATGTTTTATGAACCCTTAAACTTAGGCCCTCGCGTTGTTTACCAGGGTGTTAGAGACTATAATCGAGTGAGTTTTAATCAAACTACTTTGTGCAGGTTGTATTGTTTGACTAGGTGTCTCTGAGTTCAGTTGGTGGATTATGAAGATTGCGGTTCGAGTAACGGTTTGAGGTGGGAACTTACATTACTCTTTTGCACCATTAATGTCTTTTTCCAAAGTTATATTTAAGCACTTAAGCAAAACTCATGCATTGTTGGATTTTTGTTTCCTAAAACCCTATCGACTCTCTTGGCCTTTCTTCTACTTAGAAAGGACCTAAAACGTTGCTTGCTTGTATGAATGTTGTGGGAAACAAGAGTTTCCATCTGTGGTATATAGGAATTCTACTCCTTCATTTATATCTACTCACTTTCGAGCTATGCTTAATAGGTGCGGGACGAGTCACCATATCGCTATATAGGTGCGGAACGAGTCACCATATTATATATTGATTAGAAGGAGTTAGGTCCGTATACGTGATTCTTTCGTGTGCGTTTTTTTTCTTTTAATGTTTGAATTACTTGTTGTCTGTTTTCAGTGGGTTAAGTGTGTTTTCGACGTTTGGTAAAATTGTATTGTTTGAAATTCAACTTTAATGATTTCATTTGAGAAGTGTAAGTGCCTACTGAGCGTGTTTAGCTCACCCATTCCATCTCCTTTTAGTGACACGTAACCTTGAAGTGAGTGGCGTAGACTCGGCTGAAAAAGAAATCAACGTCTGGGTTGAATAGGGTGTTTTGGTTTATGTTAAGGAAGGTAACTGCCGATAACTTTTTGATGGCAGTTCTGTTTATGTAGTCCTTAAGGGTGATATACTTTTGCTTGTCAGTAAGGTGTTATCTATTGTATATTGTGTATAAGTATCTATGGAAACACTTGTATGTAAATAAATAGTAATGTTATGAATATAGCCATTTTGGGTCTAAGACTGTTCACTTTGGTACTGAATGTATCATCTTGGAGGATTTGAATCTTATTTTCAACGAAATAAGTTTTCATTTTTGGTTAAACAGATTTTTTTTTGTAATCTAATTTTGGGAAAACTCTTGTTGATTCTTTCTTTTGATCTAAGAACATAATGTTGTACTGTTCATTTTGTTTTTGACCTTAATGTTATAGACCATTATTTCATTAGTACCGTAAATTTGGGTTTAGCGTTTTAAATTCAAATTAGAAAGATGGGGCGCTACAATGTTGGTATCAGAGCCCATTAGTATATCTTATATGGGCACATAGAAAAAGCTAGAGTTAAAAGACATCAAGAAATGTTGTTGAATATGGTAGTTGTTATTTGTTGTTGTTTGTGAGTAATGTTCTAATAAAAATCTTGTAAAGTTTTAGATATTAAGATTTATATTCTTGTTGCGGTGGCAGAGAATGGCAGACAATAATGAAAATCAGACTTTGGAGGGTGGAACTGGTCAGCATATTGAGAGTAGTAATTTGGAGATATTAATGAAGTCTATGGCAGATACGAGGCAACATCAACTATTATTGGAAGAAAGGCTTGGGATTTTGCCTCCACGACACAACTCAGGGGTGCAGCTCATACTTATAATAAAGGGAATCTAATTATGTCAGTATGAAATCAAAATCTACTTGGGCAGTTACTTCAACAGTATGTACAACTCGCTCCAGAGGAATTTAATGGCAGCCCACCAGATCCCGTGAAGGAGGAAGAATAGTTGTAACATGCGGAACATGTTTTAGAACATGTAACTGATGATAGAGATATGTGGGTCAAGTTGGCTACCTACATATTTCGAGGACCAGCACGACATTGGTGGAAGGCAGTAATGAAAGCGGGTGGTGAAGTGATGACCTGGAATAGGTTTAAAGATTTGTTTATGGACAACTATGTACCTGATGCGGCAAGAGATAGGAAATTTCATGAGTTCATGTTTTTAACGAAGGGTGGTATGTCTGTTAGCGCTTATAATGATAAATTTATAAGGTTGTCGCGTTATGAAGCAGATTTAATAACCACTGATGAGGCTAAAGCGAAGAAATCTATCAGAGGTTTGGATCCTGAGATGCGAAAACAACTTTCATGTTTACGAATCAGGACTTATGAGGATGCTTTGAATTGGTCTCTTGATTATGAGAAAGAGATGGAAGATCAACTTGCAACCTGAGTTAGAGAAAGGCCGCAACAATTTTCAGTAAGACAAGGTCCAGCTAAATGGCCAATGTTTTCTGCTCCTAATCAGACTTTTGGCAGACCATGGTCAACATGATCAGCATCAGCACCATCTACAACACGTCCACCTACGGGTAGACCTCAAGGGAGATGGGTACGTTTCCAGCAGGTACGTCCGGCTGCATCAAGAGGTTATAGTTTGGATTCCTTCAAATGCTATAACTGCGGGGAATGGGGTCATCTTAAGAGGGATTGCCCAAAGGAACCTTCAGCAATGTTAGCTCATCAAGGGGCGGTTTATGCAATGGAGCCAGTAGTAGCTTCTAATCAAGAAGAATCATAAGAGAGTCAAGTGTTTTATACAATGGTGGAAGGGGATGGCTCGCAACCGATCAGGTGGTTGAAGGTAAGATCTTATTATTCAATCACCTAGTGCATGTGCTGATAGACACCAGTTTTACTCAATCATTTATTAACCTAAGCATAGCAACTGAATTGGAGTTAGACTTGATATGTAACAACAAAACTTTAGCTTTAGCTACACCATTAGGGAGAAAAAATTTTCATTTTCTAGTTTGCAAGAATTGTTTGATGATGGTTAATGATCAGGAATTAACGGAAGACTTGATAGTGCTAGAAATGTGCGGTTTTGATGTCATACTAGGTAGATGGTTTACGAATTCAATCTCACGCATCAGCTTCATCAAGTCAAAGGTGACTTGAAAATCAGGCGCATGTCTCAGCAACACAAAACGAGGGTTTCCTCCGGATAAGTCCTTATCCCCTGGTGTTGTAGATCGATTCTGGAAAGATGCCACCCTAATTCCTGAGCCCTTGGTCTCCGCGCCCCACCTTACTTATAGGGCTAGGGGAAGTCCGGATGGAGGATTCCTTTAAGCGATCTGCCCTGGATTGGTTAGATAAATATCATGCTAGTGTGGATTGTTTTACAAAAGTAGTTACATTTATCTTTCCTGGTAAATCTCCGTTTGTGTTTGAGGGTTCCATAAAGCCACAAAGTTTGTTTCAGAAACTGAAAAGGCTGATGGTGAAAATGGGTTTGGTTTGATTGCTTGTGTCTCTGAGGACACAATGACAGTAGAGTCAATACATGTAGTACGTGAATTTAAAGATTGTTTCCGGATGTTCTGCCAGGGTTACCACCTAAGCGAGACATAGATTTTTGCATTGCTTTATTGCCGGGAACTTCTCCAATTTCGAGAAATCCTTACCGTATGGCTCCTTGTGAAAAGAAAGAGTTAAAGTCACAGATAAAAGAATTATTAAGTTTAAGATTTATTCAACCTAGTTTTTCTCCATGGGGTGTTCCTGTTTTGTTTGTGATATAGAAGGATAATATGTTTAGACTATATGTTGATTTAGGGAGTTGAATAAGGTCACAACTAAGAATAACTATCCACTTCCAAGGATAGATGATTTGTTCGATTAGTTGAAAGATGCCAAATTTTTGCTAAGATTGACCTTAGGACAGGGTATCATCAATTAAGAATTAGGGAAGGCGACATATCAAAAACAGCATTTAGGACAGCGTTAGGGCACTAATAATATCTTGTTATGCCTTTTGGTTTGTCTAATGCTCCAGCAGCGTTCATGGATTTGATGCATAGGGTACTCAGGCCATATTTGAATGAATGTGTGATTCTGTTTATTGATGATATTTTGATTTATTCAAATACTCGTGAAGATCATGAAATACACTTGCGAAATTTTCTTCAAACTCTGCGTGAAAATCAGCTTTATGCGAAGTTTAATAAATGTGACTTTTGGTTGAATGAAGTTAAGTTTCATGGTCACGTAGTATCAAGAGGAGGTATTGCAGTAGATCCTTCAAAGGTTGATAGTTTTTTGAATTGGCAACAACCAAGGAAAGTTTCAGAAGTCCGAAGTTCTTTGGGGATGGCAGGTTATTATCGTCGGTTTGTGCAGGTTTTTCTGTTATTGCTTCTCCATTGTGTCGGTTGACACAGAAAGGGGTTAAGTTCGAATGGACGGCTGAGTGTGAGTCTGCATTTCAAGAGTTGAAGAGTCGTTTAACTTCATCACCGGTATTAACAGTACCAACTCCAGGGGAAGTTTACGACGTGTACACAGATGCTTCTATTATCGGGCTTGGGTGTGTGTTAATGCAGAATAGAAAGGTTATCGCTTATGCTTCCAGAAAATTAAAGGTTCATGAAAAGAATTACCCAACACATGATTTAGAGTTGGCAGCGGTTGTGTTTGCTTTGAATATATGGAGACATTATTTGTATGGGGAAAAATTCAACTTGTATTCAGATCATAAAAGTTTGCAATACTTGTTTTCTCAGAAAGAGTTAAACATGAGGCAAAGACTCTAGACAGATTGCATGAAAGATTATGAATATACTTTATTGTATCATCCGGGTAAGGCAAATGTGGTGGCTGACGCTCTTAGTCGTAAGAAGGAGGGGATTCTAGCACAACTGTTGGTTAAGGAATGGATGTTGTTGGATGCAGTTGTGGATTATATATTTCAAGAATCAGAAGATTGTAGTATTTGTACAGGATACTTGGCTCAAATGTCAGTACAGCCTACTTTGATTCAGAGGATAGCCATGGCTCAAGTTGAGAGTCAAGACTTTGTTATATATCTAGACATGGATAATGACAAAGATAACACGGTCTGGAAGCTGCATTCTGATGAGACTCTTCGTTTCAGGGATCGTTTATGGGTGCCGAAGAAGACAGGGTTAGAATTAAGGAGTGAAATTTTGAATGAAGCGCATCGATCTCACTACACTATTCACCCAGGCGGCACTAAAATGTACAGAAACCTACGAAGAAATTTTTGGTGGCCCGGAATAAAGAAGTCTATCGCTGACTTTGTGAAGAAATGTTTGACCTTTCAACAAGTAAAAGCTGAAAATAAGTTACCATAGGGTCTTCCTCAACCCTTAACTATTCCAGAATAGAAGTGGGAACATGTTACCATGGACTTTGTTAGAGGGTTGCCTAGAACCAATGATGGTATGGATTTCGTATGGGTTGTAGTGGACAGATTAACGAAGATGGCTCATTTTGTACCGGTTAAGACTACTTACTCAGTAGACAAGCTAGCTCAGACGTATGTTTCCGAGATTATTCGGTTGCACGGTGTTCCTCTATCCATCATATCATACAGAGGGGCTCAATTTACGTCTGATTTGTGGAAGGGTCTTCATAAAGAATTTGGTACTAGTGTTGCTCTCACTTCAGCCTTTCATCCACAGTCAGATGGGCAATCCGAACGGGTTATTAGAATACTTGAGGATATGCTCAGGGACTGTGTATTAGAGTTTCAAGGTAGTTGGAAGGGTCATTTTTCGTTAGCCGAGTTTGCATACAACAATAGTTATCAGGCCAGTATTGGTATGGCACCGTTTGAGGCGTTATATGGGCAACCGTGTAGATCATCAATTTGTTGGACAGAGGTTGGAGACAATTTATTGACTGGGCCAATAATTATTGCAGAGACCACAAAGAATATTAGAATAATTAAAGAACGTCTTCGGTCAGCCCAGAGTCGACAGAAAAGTTATGCAGATCATCGTCAACGTCCATTACAGTTCGAAGTTGGGAAGCATGTGTTGCTACGCGTGTCGCCAAGAAAAGGTATTACTATATTTGGCTTGAAGGGTAAACTTGCAGCACGGTTTATTGGTCCATTTAAGATTGTTGAAAAGATTGGAGAGGTAGCTTATAGGCTTGCACTACCAGCAAGCATGGGTCAGGTTCATAATGTTTTTCATGTGTCTATGCTTCGAGGTTATGAGTCTGATCCATCTCATGTTTTGGATTGGCAATCTCTGCCATTAGAAGATAATGGTTCATATAAGGAAGGTCCAGTAGAGATTCTGGACAGTAAGGAAAAGGTTTTGAGAAACAAAATAATTCCATTAGTAAAAGTACGCTGGATTCATCACGATACGTAAGAGTCTACTTGGGAAAAAGAATCCAATATGCGACCTCGATATACAGATATAACTTCTTTTCGAGGACGAAAAATTCCGTTAGGTGAGGTGATTGTAGCAATCCTATAATTTTTCCTTCATTTATCAGTTAATATAGGCTTGATTAATAATATGGTGATGTTGTTATTTTAAAATTACAGAGACCAACCATGCGGTTGGATATCTTTGTTTGGTAATAGTAAATTTTTTAGGATGTTAAATGTCTGTTTGGTGTGCTTGTTTTTTATAGTGTATATTTAGCTTAGTGACGTGTATGTCTTCTGAATTGCCTTAGCCTAGTCAATACTAGTTAACGGGTATGTGGCGAACTCTCTTCTTGACACAGTGGTTTGTCTTGCTGTATTGGGGTATGTTTGGTAATGAGTTGTGATAAAACTCTGGAGGCTTATCCGTCTGGGATCTTAGTACTTGGTCACTGTAAGAAAAATTGCAGAGACAAATAGACGAGAGATCTGGGTGAAAAAGAAAATCAATCAGTAGTATAGAAAATTCGTACTCAACTCCTAACTATATCTTGAGTGATTGAAAATGGTGAATTTCTTATTCTCGTCTACTGACTTCCATGGAGATTGGGAGGTATCTGAAGAAGGATTTTCCTTGTTCTTGAGTTTTGACTGCAAGTATGATATCAACCTTATTTCTTCCTGCATCGATAAATTGATCATACTTTATATTTTCTCCACTGAACCAATCACTACTGTTGTAAATCTTGTTATCTAATCGAGCATGAAGAACCTAGGGTTTCATTAGGTTTTAGTCTCAACTTCGCCTGTTGTTGAATCATGATATGTTTGAGGTTCGAATTAAGGGGAGATTAGTGAAATTCTTTAATCTGCGTAACACCAGAATCAATGGTTTGCCTTTTGAAAATATTTTTGTGGTTGTTTTGGTTTTTTTTTTTTCTTAATCTCTGTATGTGTTTCGTGTTAGAGACAGAACTGTGATGGAACTTAGAGTTGGGTATGTTTTGGCCTTAAGTGTCACTGTAAATGTCATATTTCACAAGAGAAATATGTGAATTGAAACAAACCACTTCATAAAAGTTCATATTTTTGTCCCGTGGCTTCGATTTGATTCTAGGATACTTTAGAAAATGAACTGAATTAAGGTTCTTCTCATGAAATTCAGTACTTTGAAAGACGAATATATTGTGATGATTAAGTGTTCTGTGCAGAGCTACTTAATGTAAGTGACGCATATTTCAGTATGTGTTGCTCAACATTCTTGTCCAACTCTATTTCAATGATCTTGACAATTATACATCTTAAATAATCGTAAGATTCTACTGATAAGTATCAACTCATCTTTTGAACAAGAAATCCAGCATGACAATCGTTATTACAGTTATAACTTTACATTTTGATGTATAACAACTTTGTATAGCAACTGTCCGGCGCTCCTGACAGTTCTTTTCTCAAGGATTTTGACACTTACAACTTGATTTGGCCTTAGTTCTTACTCAGGGAATATAATGTATTGAACTACCAAATTTTAGAGACTCTTGTTGCTTGATTTAGGGTTGAATTGATTAAGTTTTTATAATTTTAGAGTTTATCATGAAATCTGGAATTTGCCGGTAACTACGGTGAGTAGGCGTATTTATGGACTTTTATGGGTATGCTAGAAACCGATTTAGGTCACGATGTCTTAATGAATGTTGTAGGGGAGATTGTCATCTTTCTATGGAGTTATTGATTGTTTAATTTGAACCGAAGACTAATTTTTTATGTACCTTAAACTTAGGCCCTCGCGTTGCTTACCAGGGTGTTAGAGGATGTAATCGAAGTGAGTTTTAATCAAACTACTTTGTGCAAGTTGTATTGTTTGACTAGGTTTCTCTGAGTTCAGTTGGTGGATTGTGAAGATTGAGGTTTGAGTAACGGTTTGAGGTGGGAACTTACATTACTCTTTTGCACCATTAATGTCTTTTTACAAAGTTATATTTAAGCACTTAGCAAAACTCATGCATTGTTGGATTTTGGTTTCCTAAAACCCCGTCGACTCTCTTGGCCTTTCTTCTACTTAAAAAGGACCTAAAACATTGCTCGCTTGTATGAATATTGTGGGAAACAAGAGTTTTCATCTGTGGTATATAGGAATTCTACTCCTTCATTTATATCTACTCACTTTCGAGCTATGCTTAATAGGTGCGGGACGAGTCACCATATAGCTATCTAGGTGCGGGAGAAGTCATCGTATTATATATTTCTTAGAAGGAGTTAGTTCTGTATACGTGATTGTTTCGTATGCGTTTTTTTTTCTTTTAATGTTTGAATTACTTGTTGTCTGTTTTCAGTGGGTTAAGTGTGTTTTCGACGTTTGGTAAAATTGCATTGTTGGAAATTCAACTTTAATGATTTCATTTGAAAAGTGTAAGTGCCTACTGAGCGTGTTTATCTCACTCCTTCCATCTCCTTTTAGTGACAGGTAATCTTGTAGTGAGTGGCGTAGACTCGGCCGAAGAAGAAATCAACGTCTGGGTTGAATAGGGTGTCTTGGTTTATGTCTAAGAAGGTAACTGGCGATAACTTTTTGATGGTAGTTCAGTGTATGTAGTCTTTAAGGGTGATATACTTTTGCTTGTCAATAAGGTTCTATCTATTGTATATTGTGTACAAGTATGTATGGAAACACTTGTATGTAAATAAATAGTAATGTTATGAATATAGCCATTTTGGGTCTAAGACTGTTCTCTTTGGGACTGAATGTCTCATCTTGGAGGATTTAAATCTTATTTTCATCGAAATAAGTTTTCGTTATTGGTTAAACAGATTCTTTTTGTAGCCTAATTTGGGGAAAACTCTGGTTGAGTCTTTCTCTTGATCTAAGAACATTATGTTGTACTGTTCATTTATTTTGTTTTTAACCTAAATGTTATAGACCATTATTTCATTAGTACTGTAAATTTGGTTTTAGCGTTTTAAATTCAAATTAGGAAGATGGGGCGCTACAATATCATCTAAGGGAATCAAGTGCGCATAATCTGACGTGGTTCTAGAGGCGTAAGGAACGCGATTGTACCTTAATCGGTGTGAGATTTGGTTAGGGATCAACTACATTCCAGTCCGAAATTAGCTTGTAGTATGCTATAGTCTGTAGCGGTTTAATACAGTGTGGTTTTCAAACATGGACTAGGTCGCGGGGGTTTTCTGCATTTGTGGTTTCCTTGTTAACAAAATTTCTGGTGTCTGTATTATTTCTTTTCCGTATTATATTTATTTATATAAGTGGAATATCACAGGTTGTGCCTAGTTCAATCACAGTTGATAAATCCGACGTTGACACTTGAGCATTCGTCCTTGGTATCGTCCAAATTATTTCTCATATCTATCAGGCTCACGGATTTCTATTTTTTCGAGTTGATGATTGTATTGAGAAAGAGATAAAGCTCACTGACATATTTCATGATTGAATCTCACTTGTAAGTTGGTGCTTTCGGAATTATATTGGAGTTTAGTCCATACATATTCCCGAACGAATTATTGGGTGAGGTTGTCATACCCCGCGTTTTCAACTGTGTTGGTGTTGAGTTGGTTGTTGGTGAAAGAAATGGTGCTCAAGGAAATCAGAGTAGGTGATTGTGGATTGATTCGAGGGTCCTGGTTATGCATGAATGGCTCTGAACTGATTGAAGTGAGGAGTTTAGTAGTATATGGAAGTAAATGGTACAGAGAATACTAGTTCTAATATAGAGAAGGTGGAGGTTGCAAGTATTGGAGTTGATTGTTATTTATATTGATAGTGAGAATGTAATGGAACTATTGAAGCAGGGAGAAATGACTCAAGAATGGTTTCTGTTATGTGTGTGATTTGTAGCTATGTTGGTTGTAGGATCAAGAGACTTGGAGATGAATTCAGTGATGTAATAGCTGAGTTTGTATGCTTTAGATGATTTCTGAGGACTTAACTGCAATGGGAAATGGTGGTGAGCAAATGATGGTGTTGATATTGCACTGGTTTTAGCAATGGAATTGTTGCTAAAATTTAGGTTTGCGTCAATTTTTCAGGTTGACCATCCTACCATGGCAGTGGTCATCTAGTTTTTATTTGTCCATCTAGATGGACGTAGTTTTATTTCCTGGATAACTCTTTCCAAATATGCGCATATTTATGATAATAATACTCCACTAAATTTAATTTAATTTAATATTCCTAATTTTCATCAAACCCAAAAGATAAAAATAAATAAATAAAGGGATATTTATAGTGGCCGAAGGGAGTAACTTTTCTTATTTTCAAAAATTATTAAAAATAACTTTGGCCAACGGTCGCCAAACAATCCGTTGATGCGAAGAATCTCTTAGGCTACCCGGTGGTTCCTCAAATGTTCTGTTGGAGAGGATATCTTTTTTTATCATGTGAAATTAGAATCATGTCAAACGTGTGGTATCTAATTAAAGTAAAACTCTTTTTCTTTCGACTTACCAACAGCCTAAAATCCCACGTCATCTCTCATTCCACGCTGAGAGTTACGGTAACCTCCCCTCTCATTGGACAGTGAACAAAACACTCGCTCCTGATTGGTTGAATAGAAACTTATACCCCTACATTTCGTGACCATTAATTTTTAATAGGACTGATTTGATCCATTGCTCCGTATTGATCGAAATTTTAATAATATTCTTATACGGGGTTTACATGATTTTAGTAAAATCAAAACCGTCCCATCTATGTGCTAAATTTGCGAATGAATCTTTGAGGAAATATGCCAAATTTATTGACACGGGAAATGCTAAAAATAAAAACTTTCATAACATGTATATACGGAATTCTTTTTTCAAAAGGTCAATAATAGATTTTTTATCTTTTAACATTTCATGGTAGATATGTTTTGTGGAACAAATCCAGGAATTGCTAAATATATTATTAAACCAGATTTTCTTTCCCATTCATGTTCGATATATTTAAAGAAACAACATCTTATGCCAAATTTATTTATTTTTTTCATTGGCAACATATGAAATTAGCTTTGTTTACTGGCAACTTATGCCAAATTTAGCGTAAAAAATATGTTCATTTAACATTCTTGGAATTTTCGTGGCGACCAAAGTTACGGAGGCTATATTTTCTTTTAATATTCTGCTCAATTTTGGTTTTTCTTCCGATCATTGATTGTGAATCTGGCAATCCATATATATCATCAAATCTTTTTTGTTTTTATTCATTCGACTTTTTTTCTTCTCTCACATTACAAAACCCTAATATTCACTCACCACACGGCTTTAGTCTGTGTTCGTAGCATTAATATCTAATATGACTTGATTTGTTTTAAATGGTAATCCCTTCTCTCTTTGATTAATTAATCTGCAATTGTGACGTATTATATTGTATTAGTGATTCAGGCATCTCTAATCTCTATTTTTTCAGTTCTTATTATTTGATTTTAATTCTTTGTTGATTCTGGCAAAGCAACTTTTTTTCATTGGAAAATCTGTTTGGGTGTATGAAATTATATATTTTCAAATTATAGATGACCATAAATTAAGATTTTTTTTTGATTGAAAGGAGGTAATAATAAAAGAAGAAGGAATGTACAGGAGATCTACCAGTGGTAGAAAAAAACAACGAAAAGTGAAAAAACAAAACAAATATTACAGAAATAGAGCTTGCCAATTAGAAGACACGGTATATGAGAAGTTCAAATGAACTCTGCGCCCCGCAGCCACTGCCCATAATAGGATAGAAGTTTTTGTTTCATAGATAAGGTCATCATTTGTTTTGTAAATATAGTTTTCTTCAAATCTTCTACAATTCCTTTCCCTCCAAATCGAATTGATGATTGCAGAAGGAATAAATTTCCAAACAAAGTTACCAGAAAAGAGAGTAAACCAAATCTCCGCCAGAGTTTTCATAGAACCTGGAACAACCCAACACCAACCTATATTTGGTATTATGCTACACCAAATCTTATAAGCCACTTTACAATGTAAGAAAATATGGTCCTGAGATTCCTCTCCTCCTCCACATAAAGCACAATTGTTATCAATATTCATACCTTTTTGTTGAAGCCTATCGATCGTGTTCAACTTACCATGAATCAGGCTCCACATCAGAAAGCAAATTTTTGGAGGAATTTCATGTTGCCAGGTGAAATGAGAAGGGAAGTTTGGTATTCCGTGAGTCGCCACCAACTGTGAATACAACGATTTGATAGTAAAAATTCCAGAGGGATGAATCTTCCACCTACGAGTGTCTGATAGACCATCACGGATAGGTGGATTGTCACCAATGATGGTAAGTAAAGCAGCATACTCTTGAGATTCAAAATTTGAAAGAACTCTCCTGAAGTCAAACTTCCAGTTTCCCTCAATGGAAATCATATCTGCAACGTTAGCATTCTTGTTCCTGATCAACTTAAAAAGATTAGGACAAACACATGATAAAGGTCGCTGCCCTCTCCAACAATCATTCCAGAAGGAAATATTTGTACCTGAATGTAGGAAAATAGTCGAATTCTCACTAATGTAGCAAGCACAATCGGCTATAGCTCGCCAACAAGACACCCCATAAGAGAGATTAACCTTACCCGATAACCAATAGGAATAATCAGTACCGTACTTATCTGCTATAATCTTGTACCAAAGCTTGTTCTTTTCCACACCAAATCTCCAACATCATTTAGCTAACATAGCAGTATTCATAAGCTTAAGATTGCAGACACCCAGACCACCTCTTTCCTTTTTCGCACAAACTATATCCCAGTTAACTAAGTGAGATAATTTTGCACCTTCTTTAAATTCCCATAAAAAATTCCGCATTTTCTTTTCAAGAAGCTTAATAACTGAGACCGGGGCTTTGAAAAGAGAAAAATAGTAGGTTGGCAGAGAAGAAAGAATACACTTCAAGAGAGCTAATTTCCCCCCCTTCGATAAAGAAATCCGCCTCCAGACTGAAAGTCTAGCATCAAACTTCTCAATTATTGGATCCCAAATTCTTATAGAACCACATTTCGCTCCAAGAGGCATTCCCAAATACATAAAAGGAAGGACGTCAACTAAACAACCAAGTTCTTCTGCCCACATTGGTAAGTTATGGACTGCTCCAACAGCAATAAGACGTGTTTTCAAATTGTTTATCTTGAGGCCTGCTATGAATTCGAAACATTGTAAAACAGAAAACAAGTTATGTAGCTCTTCTCTTTTATTATCCAAAAAGAAGGTTGTGTCATCCGCATAATGAAGATGATTTACCACAATACTGGATGACGAAACTGAGAAACCGCTGAAGAGACCTTGACTAGATGCCCTATCCATAAACCTTGAAAAACCTTCCATTGCAATGATAAATAAAAGAGGAGAAATTGGACAACCCTGTCTAACACCTCTTGAACTCGTGAAATATCCAAAGGAAGACTCATTAATAAGAACCGAAAAAGAAGCAGATGAATAAGAAAATCTTAGCCAGTTGCACCATTTCCTGCCAAAACCCATCTGAACAAGAACAAACTCTAAATATCTCCAGTTAACTCTATCAAACGCCTTTTCAAGATCAATTTTACACACAATACCCGGATCTTTAGACCTTATTCTTGAATCCACTAATTCATTAGCAATAAGAGTGCCATCAATAATCTGTCTGCCTTCAATATAAGCACATTGGACATGAGAAATCAATTTATCCATAACAAACTTCAGCCTATTAGCTAAAACCTTAGCAATAATCTTGTAAACACTAGTCAACAAACAAATAGGTCTACAATCCTTTATAGTCTCAATATGATCTTTTTTAGGCACAAGAGTAATGAAAGTAGAATTTTGTTTAGAGTTGATAGTACCTGTATTGCAGAATTCATACACCGTACCCATGATATCATCCTTGATGAAATACCATCATTTTTGAAAGAAAAGAATAGGAAAACCATCCGGACCTGGAGCTTTGTCATTCCCCAAATCTCTAATTGCATGCATAACCTCCTCCTCTATGAAATCCTCCTCTAACATGGTGGCATCTGCGTCAGAAATGGAATCAAACAGAATTCCATCTAAATTGGATCGAATGACTTCTTCCTCAAAAAATAGTGTTTTGTAATAATCCACTATATGATCTTGTAACCTTCCACTATATGGTCGAATGACCATAAATTAAGATCAAGATTTGAGTTCACAGACCAAGCTGTTTGGTTGTTCAAATTGTCAGTTGTGTACTCCGTGACATGCCTCTGGACATGATTGAATTTAGAGCATTGTTTATATGATTGAATTTCTTATTTGTAGCTTACCATGTATTGGATGTTTTGTATTTTGCGGACAAAATTTGAAGTTTCGTATTACCTTCTCGAAAGGGACATATATCCCATCTGTGTGCAGATCATGGGAAGACTCTTGGAGTATTCCATATGATATTATGACAGCTGATGCTTTACCGACCATCACAGACTCCTAATGATTATTTGTTTGATCATGTTTAAGCTTAACGATAATCAACAAGTCGCAATATATAGTTACTATTGACTCATTCCTACGGGTACTACATTTTTTGTCACTACATATACCGAACTTCCATGCCCTTGCTTTGAGGAAAAATCTACATAGTAAAGTTGATTGAATTGACAGTTCCCATCTTTGTTAGCCTGTATCCTAGCTTCAGAAGGGAATGGTTCTGAATTGTAACTTATGCCAAAAATGAATAAAACATATTTAAATTGTTTTTGAGCTCATATATATGATTGTCTTACTTAATTTATCCAAACGTATTGCACAATGTTATTGAAATGTGTGTGACATGCAGGTGTTAAAGATTTGAAAACGAGAAAAGCTATGCCGGAATACACGGGTAAAGTCTCTCAAATAAACAGTAATGACTATACATTGTTGGTATTAGCAGAGAACTTTTTAGGAGTATGTATTCTGGGACCATTTAAGAGTTTGCATTTTTAAAATTGGTCATCGTTTGGTTCAGTAGTAACGGACCGTTTAGGTGCATGCATTCAGATAAATTGTAGTTATCGACCTGTATGGATTTATGGCTCTTTTGTTTCTTATATATAAGGATGTTTTTCCTTCTCTCAGGATTTTATAAATACTTAAGTGACCAATAGAACAACGATCTCAAAATTATTTATGGAATAATTCAAGGGCTGCTCCATGAAGATCCGAAAAAATACTTTCAATTGGCCAATGGAGAGATCGTTACTTACATTGAGATAAATCTCTATGCACTTGGGTTGCGGGTTATGCTTCTTCACCGGGTGGCTTCAGGACTGTTCCAAACGGTTGCAGGACTTCGGAGAAACATGGTTGTTGCAGGTAAATTTGCCTCATTTGGGTTAGACATTCTTTTTCCTTCAGCGGTATCAAAACTCCAACTAATAATTGATCTTGGCTATAATATACAGGCTTTTGTTTATTGTTTTCTTATCTTCATTTTTATTTGAAAAAAAAATGATGGATATGGGGAAACTGGATATCATCGTTGATGTATGGAATGAAAGGACTTGCAGTTGGGACAAGGTATGTTTCTAGATCACGAATGAAGAACAAATGTACTAAAGATCAACTCAAATTTTTTAACTCTTTTGTCTGCAGTTTAATCCCGATGTTACAGATAAACTAGAATAGCTGTTTTGAAATCGAGTGGATTCTACACAGGACCTTATTAGTTGGAGTACGGGCTTTTTAACTGACCGACTCTTTTTGTGTTGTTTTGGAAATGAAATGTATACGTGAAACATATTCATGTAGTTCAAATGGAACTATGGAAGTAGTCTTTGTTTTAAACTCAAAATGGTATTCCTCAACAGAAAATTTTCTTTTGTTGAATTAATCTAATGATGTCGACGGTATCTCATAGCCAGAAAGTTGTCGAATAAGATGTGATAGACATGGTTTTTTGTTTATATCAATCTAGCACGGAATTTCTTTTCTTCCATAGTTCCAGAAAGCTGTAAAATTTCTAACACGGAATTCTTTTGACCCCTTGAATTATATTGCTCAATGCTGTTAGGCAGGATCAGTCTGTCGTTCACTCCAGTTACTATAGTAGGCAGTTGTATCACACAAACTCTTTTCCAGGACAGTTGAAAAAATATTCAATCTGGTGTCATGTACAAGTAATATTTCCAAAAAACTCCACGAACTATAAATTTTATCAGAATGATGCCACATCTTTTTTTTCCTTTCAGATGACACTGAATGTTGAGAGCTCATATACGGTAACTCAACAAGCAAAGTCTCAACTTGGGAAAGCCGTGACCTTCTTTCTACATTCCATGAAAACTTCTAGGCATCCGGCTTTTGAACTTTTCTTTAATTTTGAACTTTTTTTTTTTGTGATACTAAATCAGTTGAGATGATCGGATTGTCAAGAGAACTCATCACTAACTCATTGATGTTGATACATCACTAACTCATATTGATGTTGATATAATCTTCTTTCCTGTTCTATAATCTTCTTTCCCGTTCTATCTACCATGAAGGCAACTATCTTAAAGAGTTTGGCAGACAAAACATGCATAATCGAAGCTCAAAATGATTTACAGATTAAAATCAGGCTAGATGCTTATACGTCATACATTTGTGTTCCATATATAGTAAAATTTATGAAAGATTATTTAGTTATTGCAAAATGCTTCGTCTAAATCCATCCCATAGTTTAAGAAGTTTTTGTAAAGAATCAAGGTTTCAGTTGTAACCATCCCATAGGTTAGTGTTTTCTTATTCAATAATTATTCAATTGTTTAGTTTTATAAAAGTTCAATGAAAATAAAAACTGTTTTATATATTATATAAACAGTTCATTCGAATGGAATGAGATCGACGGTGAGTGTAGTGGATGTGTGTACGCTATATTATGTTCTACTTATAATTAAATGAAATTATGGGATATATTCACTTATACACCGAATAAACCATTATATATATATGAGACAATCTCAATATACATGATAGCAAAATAGAATGTATATATTCAACTTTACTGATGCATGTAGGCAAAATTCGTATGAAAGTCTTGGATGACACCGTTGGGGAAAAAGTAGCAGATCAATCCACGGATTACAGTATTAAGAGGCACTCTAGAACGGAATTTAAAAGCAATGGTAACAATGTCATATCAAAAGAACAAATATACTAATACGTTTGAATTGTAATGGCGAACAAATATGGTAATTCGTTTTAATTTCAATGGCCAGGTGAACAACCTAGAAAAAGCATCGACTCTATTTGATAGTATAATATGATAAAATATATTTTTTTGAGGTGCTAATTTCAAAATGTAACACAGAAAGCAAGTCAAAGAAATTCATAGTCCTAGATTTTTATGAAGACGTGCAAATGCTTTTTACAATTGCGGATGGCCAGTGACATCTCTATAGGACACATGTTTTTATGGACACATGCTTTATTTACTCATATTGTATTATGATCAAGGTGGGAAATCGAGTCTTTGCAAAAGAAATATACACAACCATAATGATCTTAACCAAAGGTAAACTATACAGTCATTTGTACACCATAAATTTTTATCTCTTTCGTGTGATGATAAAAATTGCAATTTTAGTCTTTCTCCGAGAAGATTATAAATTAGTCATATGTATTTATTTTTTTCTTTTTTGGTAAAAAGTTGTTTTGTAGGGAAAGTTCTGAGACAAGAATCCTTCTGATTCAGCTTTAGTACAATATGGGTCAAGAATGCTAAGGACAAAGAATGCGGCAAATAGGAAGTTGGTGACGATAAAGACACCTGGTGCAACAATTGTAAGAAAGTGGAGTCATGAGTACCTACGTAATGTCACAACAACTACAAATACTGCACCTATGTTTAGAAGAAGATGCATGCACGCACAAGGAAGTTTAGAAACTAATTCTATTTTATTTAACTATTAGTACATGATTTGGAGAGTACAACAAGTACATAATTGTCTTTATTGTATAGCAAATTGTCTTTGGACATTTCATGAACTATTTTTGACGGACTCAAAATAACCTAATATATTTATAATTCGTTTCAGGTGTGGCGCTAACCTCCCTTCCCATTGTAAATAACCTAATATATCTACAAACACTTAGACAAGTCTTTCAAACCATGGACATGTGGCGTAAATGGTAGTGCACGCATCTGACTCAATGTCAGAAGGTTACGTGTTCATCTCACGTTAGTAGTTAGCTGCATGTAAAACTGGCAAACCGGTTTTTAAGGTATTAACATTTTTAACAGCAAATAATTTTTATTTATTTTTATTTTTTAAAGAAGCATCGTAAGAAAGGAGTAAATCATAAACACTGATTTGATAAAGAAAATTCTATATTATGAATTTCATTTGTGGATCTTATATATAAAGTGCAGCGGAACTATTTCGCTATTTTGGTAATCTCTTCTTTGGTGCGGCGGTAAATGGATTTTTAAAGTATGCAAATGACTGCATTTTTGGTTTATGTTTAAAAATACGAGTCTTTTCTTTTCAATTATCTATGTTTATAGTTGTTTTTTAAGAATTTTAAGTAATATTACGTGGATTATTATAAAAAACAATAAAATCTACAACATTAATAACATGGCTTCCGGACTGTATTTTTTTAGAAAATTCAATAAATATCTTATTTTCTATTAAATACATTGGAAGCTGAAATGCATGTTTCGAAAACCTGTCCCTTGAAATTCCAAATTTGGAATGCGGGTTCCTTGTTCTGATAATAAATTAGCACCAAACCCATTGCTCAAGCCATGAAATATATCTTGAATAATAACCACTTTCTAAAACAAACCTTGGAAATGCACAAATACGAGGGAGGTCTGCTTTTTTTGGAGGAGCCTATGAAGGAGTTGTTATCTATACATCATTTAAACATACGTGATTCGGTTCCAAGGGCATAACTCAGTGGTATTCCATCAACTCTAATAAGGAGGAGTCAGGGGTTTAATCCCACTGTAAAGGTTTATATTTAAATTAGTTGTATACAGTAGTTTTGTGGGATTGGGTCTGGCAGTATAGCCAGTCCTATCGGATGGATTTGGGTAGGGTACTGGGTTCGGCTTTAGCCTAGCCAAAAAACAAAGAAAAAGAAACAAGATTCCGTTACCCAAAAATCTGAACCAACAAGGTAACACGTTGGAGAATTGGAAGAATCCCACATTCAATGATTTTTCAACCGACATATAATGAGTTGCGAAATTTGTAAAAAAATAGATTTCAAGCTAATGTTTTATTGATTGTTCTTGGTTAAAATGTCTCACAAAGCCATACCCTATAAATCATCGATTCCTTGAAAGGAGAATTTATTCCTGTGATCATCTGCACATAACAGAGAACATCTTTTTCTTACTCTTAGATATTTTTCAAGCGGCACATGTTGTCCAATATAATGATGCGGGTATATGATATGTGATTGGCTATTAACATGCACGAACTCTTTTTAAAATTCATGGTGCCCATAAATTAACACAATGAAATTAAGTTTAAGTATTTACTTATTATATATATATGAGTACCCAACGCTCACCTCAATGCACCAAATCAACGAATAATTTGTGAGTAAATATATATTTAACAAAATCATTCATCATTTAACGGTTTTTCAGTTTTTAGTGTTGTGGAACTTACGTCCATTGATTACACAGTTTACTCTACATATGAACGACCTGGATAGAGCTACGAAATTGTTTAATTTGTGAACGGGACATTCGTAATTAAGCTATTGATTTTAGAAGGCAATATAACAAATTAATCGGATGATTTCGAGTTATTGTGGGTCTATGGAATGCTTTTGAGAAACTTAAAGGTGGGGTTATCCAAAAAAGCGTGTAAAAGAAATCCACTTAGAGATACTGAACGAATGGCTCCACATGCCCCTAGAAAAAGAGGTTGAACAAAATACTAAGTCCCGGGAAATAATAATAAAAGGCCAAATCAATCATCTGGTAATTTTATCATTTGAAATCATGTGTTAGGTTATTCGGGTTTTGGTTGGTTGCTTATTTGTTAAATATCTTTGATGTTGGATTCATTTTTTTAAACATACAGAACAAACTAATGATTATATGATGTTTTAATTGTTTTAGTTGGTCATCTGACAATAAATATCTATTCGTTATTTTCTTGCACAAATGCTTTTTTATTGTAGAAAATCGTAAAACTTTATAAAAAATATTCAATTGCATAACACGATATAATTTTTTTAGAAAAATGTAATTTAATTTACAAATCATATTTGTAATGATTTTCGTGTGACCGTGATTTAAAACTCAGGTTTTATGGTAAAATTAGCATTTTTGATTTGCTTTGTTCTTTCGTAGTTTTCCTATGGATTATAAAATTTACTTTTTTTCATTTTTTAAAGCGTAGATAAGATTTACTATTTCTTTAGTGCACAAGTGTAATTATAATGAGAATATCTATTTTTATTATATTACATTCATAAATTAGATATCTCCGTAATATATTGAATATCCAAGGGTATCAAAAAAAAATATTAATTAAAAAGTTAATCAAGAATTCTTTTAAATGTTCCAAAGGCATTTTTCATCCCGCCATACCAATCGATGCCCCGGTACATAGCACGGGTTACACACTAGTTTAGTTTTGTTTTCATACTGAACGTATTCTCACTTTCTCACACGGTCTTTGTATTTCCTAGTCAAGTCTTTCTGCTTTGTATTGGTAAGGGTGATGTATGCCGATCAATAAAGGAAGGTACACACGTATTGGACCCTTAAAAACTTAAAAAGGAGGCCGAAAAGACAGGTCTTAGTCTTCCTTGTCAAGTTGCCAAGATACTAAAGTCCTAGAGTCACTGTTTCATTTGCAGCCTTTCAACAGTTCACTTTGACAATGATACACTGGTATAACCTTCTATCTAACACCTACGAGCTAATGTAATAGTTATTGAGGTAATTGTGTATCTGATATTTATTGCAAGAAATTGAGAGACAAATCTTCCCTAACCACTTAACATCAGTATTTTAAAACAACATGTTTGTTCCGGAAAAAAAAAAGACATTTGTAATAGTCCCGTACAAAAATATCATCAAAACCAACTCGTAAAAAAAAAATTCAGGAAAAAATATTTTTAATACGTTTTTATTTTTTCCGAGCAACCCATGAACAACCCATGAATAATTATTGTTGCAAAACAAGTTACAGCTTACGGATTTTATAAAATTCCGGATCCTATATTAAGCCAAAGATCATGCATCTTGGATCGGCCGGTACGGCGAATGCATATACAAGTAAAATCGCACACAAAACATTGGTCAACAATGAGATGCCTTACTCCAGTGGTCCCGCGCATTAATACCTCATCATCATTTATTGCGTAACCAATTATTATGGAATTATTACACGCCCAGTTTGGCTCACAAAAAAATAATATCGATCTAAATGAGTCTTCAGTTGACCATTTCAAATTACAAGACGAGCCTTTTTTCCCCTTCTGTCTGATGCATCCTAACTTTTACTAGTATTAACCCTCTTCTCCCTTGGAATCAAACTACGGTTAACATCAAAAAAGTACCACTACATATAAATATCCATTGCATGGATGGATCATAATCCCTCGTAATCAATCTAATTTCTGTAGATTAGTTAAAAGAATTAGAGAGTGAACACGATTTATTTTATCTTTTTTCTTTACGTTTTTTTTCTTTTTAAGAGAAAAGAAAAATCAGAAGAAAGGATCTGCCATCCACAAGCTCTTCCAGCTAGGCTAAGAAAAAAAATCCGCCCACCCTGGTATAAGTGAAATTGAAACACTTCATATTTTTCGATACGACTGCCAAGCGTATGACCAACTCAACTATAAATATCATTCTTAGAAAGAGATAGATTGTGCATGAAATTTGATCTTTTCCGAAAGAAATTCAAGTGAATGATATATTAGTAGTTAGAATAGCTGTTTTCCTCATTATTTCTAATCGTGTTTTTATTTGAAATTTCAGGGTCCTTTTGGCTTCTAAATGACCTTGTGAACATATTTTTCTTTCACTCGGATACTCTTCTGGTACTTGAGAGAAAAACATGTGCTAAATATCTGGATTTCTATATCCAAATGATTTGATTAGACACAAAGCCTTCTAATAAGTTATAACGCGCAGTTTAGACTTTCATGCATAGTCCACCCTTTTCAAAAGATTGTGGATTCCTTGTCATGGCAGCAACAAAGTGAGCCAATCAAGTTTTGTGTCTTTAAAAGGAAGAGAGATTTACAATAGTGTTACCCAAAAGTAGATTGATAATTGCCTTATAGGTAAACCCAAAATCAAACTTATGTCAAAATTTTCAAATCAAATGTACAATAAAATATGTTTGTATAGAAAAGGCCGGTTCAAACTATTTGACGTCACTTACTAGGGGAAGATGTATATAAGTCACCAAACCTACCCTTTCGCACCTAAGCCCCTTAAAATGCATAATTACTAATACACCCATACCCGTTTATACTAGACTTAATCTTACGTGTTGTCTGCATTATTACGGCTTAAACATCTGACTTGGCTAAATCCGGACAAAAAAAGTTTGCTAGACCTGAATGAGGGTAATTTAGTCTTTTTGGAGAATGAAAGCCCGGGAAAGATAAAAAGTCTCAACCACAGCCAACTACTACTCTTTCCAACATTGAAAGTGTCAGCAAATAACAAATCCAAAAACACCACTACACACCACCATGAATATTTACTTCTTCAATACCCCATGACTCAAACAATATCCTCAAAAATTCCAAACTAGAATTCTTTAGATTTTCCTTTCAAAATTCATCTGCAAATAATATCAATTCTGTTTAATCATCACTTTCATGGCTGCTGCCGGCCTGGAGCTGTCATGTCTGTTCATTTCTCTCCTTTTCCTTTTACTTGTTCATTTTTCATCTTGTCAATCAAATTCTCCTCAAAATCTTGAAACATTCTTCCCTACTATCCCCATACCTCCACCTTTTGTTCCTCCGACAAGACCTTCACCGGACCCTGTTCCAGTATTTCCAGTACAGCCGGAACATAGATCGTCACATTCCACCGGTAAAACGGTTGGGAAAGTTGTTGGTATAACAGCAGCTAGTACTATTGTAGTTGCCGGACTCTTCTTCTTTTTTCTTCAACGATATGTTAGTGCCAATCGGAAAAAGAAAAATGAAGATCAGAAAACCGATACTACAACCACCACCAACGGTATGGTTTTCCACCGGGATCCTCTTCAACGGGATAACGTGAGAATGACTAAGGAAGAAATGAAACGATTTGACGGAACCCTGAAAGGTATAGTCGTCGATGAAGATGGATTGGATGTACTGTATTGGAGAAATCTTGAAGGCGGAACATTGCGAAGTAGTTTCAAGAAGGAGATTTTGTCAAAGATTAACGATATTAACGAAGACGATGTAAGAAAAGAGAGACGAAGAGAGAGCAGAAATCGAAGAACTCACTCTGAACCTGTTCAACAAACCCCGTTTCTCCGTGGAAGTTCGAATTCATCTGATCAGACTAGTCCTATTGCTATTTACGATGACCCAAGAAATGAAATTACTCCGTTTAATAACCGCGGTGATCGTCGAACTGGAACAGTTCTTCAGACGATGTCTGTGCCGAAACAGGAACAACCCGCGATTCAAGCACAAACATCAGCAGCTCCTTCGCCACCACCGCCTCCGTCATCTCTGCCACCATCGCCGCCTACTCTCCCTAAAATTGCCACAAAGGAAGTTTCAGCACCACCCCCACCGCCACCCAAATTTTCAAAACCACCACCACCACCACCAAAAGGAAAATCGGCAAAACCAACTTCTGCAGAGTTCTCTAGTGAGAGTGCAGCTGAAGGGTCAGGTAAGGCTAAATTGAAGCCATTACATTGGGACAAAGTTACAGCTAATCCTGATCATTCAATGGTGTGGGATAAAATCAGTGGCGGTTCTTTCAGGTAATCATCAATCAAAAATCTGATTATTTTTGTTCATTTTCGTTTTGTTTTCAGTAATCTGAATTTTGTTCATTTTTACATTCAAGGTTCGATGATGATTTGATGGAAGCTTTGTTTGGAAATGTTGCAACCAAGAAATCACCAAAAGGGAATGCAACCAAGTCAAGCATGGCTGTGGGTGGTGCTAATCCGAATTCCCCAACTCAAATTTTCCTGCTTGATCCAAGAAAATCCCAAAACATTGCAATTGTTCTCCGGTCTCTCGCGATATCTCGGACAGAAATCCTGGATGCATTACAAGAAGGCCGTGGTTTGGATTCCGATACCTTAGAAAAACTTGCAAAGTTTGCTCCAACAGACGAAGAAGAAACTGCACTTTTCGAATTTGATGGGAACATAACAAAACTTGCAGATGCTGAGTCTTTCTTGTACCATATTTTCAAGGCTGTTCGCTTTCCGTTTGCACGTCTTGACGCTATGCTTTTCCGGTTGAATTATGAACCGGAGATTCTCCAACTCAAGAACTCGTTAAAAATACTTGAAGCTGGATGCAATGAGCTGCGAACTCGTGGGCTGTTCTTGAAACTTTTAGAAGCTATATTGAAAGCCGGTAACCGGATGAATGCAGGAACAGCAAGAGGAAATGCAAAAGCATTCAACTTGACAGCATTGAGAAAACTTTCAGATGTCAAAAGTAGTGATGGGAAAACTACTTTACTACATTTTGTCGTCGAAGAAGTAGTTCGATTCGAAGGTAAGCGTTGTGTGCTTAACAAAAACAATAACTTCACTAGAAGCAACAGCCGCGGCGGTACTAGCAGTGGCGCATTCAGTGGTGGTCTGAATTCGGATCCTTCATTATCAAAAGAAGATAGAGAGAAAGAATACATGACGCTCGGACTACCGATTGTCGGAGGTTTAAGTACTGAATTCGCGAATGTTAAGAAAGCAGCAACAATTGATTATGAAGGCTTTGGGAACATATGCACTACTCTGACAAAGCGTGTCACTGAAACTCGAAAATTCACTGCTAAAATTGAAGCCGAGAGAAGTGGGTTTGTGAAAGAGATGAAGACTTTCCTAGATTCGTCAGACGAAGAGCTTAAGGCCATGAAAGAGGAGCAAGAAAGGATAATGAACTTAGTGAAGAGAACTACTCAGTATTATCAAGCTGGAACTAAAGATAAAGATCACCCACTTCAGTTATTTGTTATAGTGCATGATTTCCTAAGAATGGTCGATCAGGTCTGCCTTGATATTGCTAGGAATGTTCAAAAGAAGAAACCTGCTGAGCCGGCTGCAGGTTCATCTACTAGTTCATCTTCACCGCCAAAGAGAGCTCCAGTGAGGTTCCCGTATTTGCCTGTAAATTTTTTGTCAGATAAGTCCAAGTCCTCCTCTTCAGGTGGTGATTCTTCAGATGATGGGTTTTAAAAGAACTCAGATTCATTTGAAATTTTTCTTTTTTATTGAATTTAAGAGATTTGTTTCGTGTACATAGACAATGAGTAACTGAAAGTTCAAGACCAAAGCTCCAAGTGTGAAAATGTTGTTGCTAATGAAAAAGAAAAAAAAATTGGTTATTGAATGTTCGAGTCTGATTCTTTTCCTGAGTTGGGAAGGTTTTCAGTGTAAACTGGACTAACTCTGTCAGGTTAATCGAGCTTGTTGTAAACGATTGTATAATCCAATTCTTCTCGAGAATTTTCATACCCTCTGTGTCTTCGTATTACTTCTCGGTTACTCTGGTGTTACCTGAAAATCTTCTCAGCAAAGTCTCAATTACTGTTCTGGAGAATGAAACTGCAAAACTTGTCAAGAGCAGCCATTCCTAAAAAATTAAACCTGCAGTTCTCCTACTCCAAAGGAATACAAAGAAGCTGCCTTTCCAAAGATATAGCAGGCAAAGGTAACAAAGCTCAAGATGTTGCAGGCAACCTCCCTGACAAACACAAAATTTCCGCTGAGTCTTCTCACTGTATAGGAAGTTCTGTGAGGTTACTCAGCCTTTGTAAAAAGATGCCAACTAATGTATTTACCAAAAAAAAGTTTTCACATAACTATCTTGCGCAGATAAAATACATAATTCCAGCAGCTGTTCAGGTCGAAAAGATTATTGTTCATGATGAGAGAACCTTGTGTATGAAGCAAGACATGAGAGTAACAATACCACTGGATACTGTTGAAGTTCATCCTGACCGATCTCCATACACGGACCTGAGTCAAATTTTCCACCAGCGGCTGATAAAGAATCTTTAGCAACCATCCCGAGGGTTGGACATTACCAGTTCTTATGAGCCGAAAGCGCTCCAATTTTCAATACCTGCTGCCAGAGGAATCACGCCTAGAATCTCGTCCCAGCTCCAATGAGCTCTAGCCATCTTCGAGTTCGTCACTATCATCCTTAACTTTTAAAAGGCAGGGAAGATTATTGTCCCAGAAACTGAAAAGACAAATCTCTTAACATCCCTGCACCCAGTTTCACCTCTGGAACCTCAAGATGTGATAAACCAAGATCGTGAAGGCATTGAACAAAAAGTGTGCTTAATGCAGTGATGTTTAGTTTACGAAAAAAATAATCAGAAGCCATGAGTTGATGAACCAACTTCTGATGTATGCTTCTTTTTACTAATCCTTGTTAATAAAAATACGCAGTCATTATGAACCAACTTCTGATGTAAGCCTATGTTCTTGTTAGATTCTATTCCTGTCATCCTGTTACTAATAATTGGATTGCAGAAGTATAGGTTTACTAAAAACAAAGTTTCAACTTACATTCTCCATTTAAGAATACATAAGTAGATCACAAAATGCGCAATAAGCATAGCAACACATAGCTATAAGAGTAATTCATACACGATATACTATCAGCACATATTACATACTAATTAGATTCAGAAACGATCCCAATCTCTAAATGCTTAAAATTTCGATGAAGGTTTAATATCATTACACATACCTAGAGCTCTCTTGCTTCTATTGCGGCTTCTTCAGTTTGTCACTGGTTTCTGTCTCCTCAGTTGAACTTCCTCTATCACATCATTCCATTGTTTTTACATCCTTTTCACCCAATACTTTCAATGAAACCAAAGTATTCTTGTAAGGAATTGCATCAGAAACAGCCTTGCCAGAACTGACATCCAGTTTAGTAAATGAAGCTTTTGGATCACAAGTATAAATGTTTTCACTCCCATAACACAGAAGCCTGCCACTCTTCGTGAACTCAAATGGTGGTAATATGTGAAACCTGAAACCAAACTCTTTACTCCAGCTCAAGTCATTATTATCTTTATTCTTCTTAAAAAAACATAAGTCAGAATGACTGGCACTATAATAAGTAGCACTTAGAAAATCACCTGAAACCCCCTAGTATAACATCTGAATATGGAACACTAGCTCGTACCAAAGAAGGTGATGGTGATGGAAGTTCACTAAACTTTTCATCAACCAAACTGAAAGCAAGAATAATGGTTCTTTTCGTGTCCACTCAGTGAAGAGCTTCACCTGCGAACGCACCATTACCTCTTCTAACATATTTCATATTGATGTCCAACGTTCCCGCATTTCTCCATCCAATGCCACTTCCAAGGGTGTATACCTGAATAATGCCAACATTCGAGTCTCCCCCAGACTCATACATCCGAACGACCTTGTACTCATTGGTCGAAACAACGCAACCAAATCCATACCACCTATACTTTCCTTCATAATCTGGAAGGATAACATACTCTCTAGTGATTGGATTACAAATACAAGTAGGTCCATAATGCAATCGAGCACGTTTGCCTCCATTAAACAATCCAGTAAAGCAAATTAAATTATCACAGGAACAGACAGAATAATAATTATATCTAACTGGTGGGTCATAATTAATCCTTGTTTTTCTAGTGAGGGGTTTCTCATGACATTTCTCGTCATACTCAGCATAGAAAATTTCTTTAACCCCTTCATAAACAGTGAAAAGAAAACTCAACTTACCAGAATCGTTAGCAGCATATTTAAGACGATCCAGGTGTATTTGAGAGAATGGTGGAAGATGAACAACGTCCCTCCATGGTTTACAAACCAATTTGGAGTCTAGGACAGTTTCAGTGGGCAACCTAGTCAATATGTCGAGTATGATATCTTTCGGGAGATTGTCAAACATTTCCATCATGAAACCCTTTGTTCAGAGACAAGTAATAGTGATGGTAGAAGAGATGGAGAGTAAATCTTGATGACAAATTGATTTTCTAGGGTTTGGAGGAGAAATGGGTTTCATTTTGTGTTTGGTATCCTGGATATCCTATCCTAGGTTGGGTTATCCACTAAAAAACTTTTAAAATGTGTTTGTCTCACTGCAATTCCAATCCTGGATAAGGATTACTAAACCTTCCTTGATTTTAGGAAGCTAAAAAAGTGAGGTTGAGGTATTCTTCCAAATACCTTGGATACCTATATCCTCATCTGGGTTAGACAATTATTTTTCTTTAAAATAAGTAATTGTCTAAAAAATAATTATTTATATTAATCTGTTTCTATAGTCAAACAAACACAATTTAACCTAACCCAAGATATAATAGAATTTTATACAAACACCATTAAAACTAACCATTAACAAAGTTATCATAAATTAAATTAAAATAAACCTTTCATGGATATGTTATTCCATTTCCTAGCTCCCAGAGAAACTGGAAAGAACACATTTCTGCAGAGAACAGAAATAAGGCCCATCAACAATATACACATTTCTAAGTCCAATAGAGGGACAAGTAAGAAACTTGGCATTTCTAGAATGCTAAATCTAAACAGGATCGCATTGTGCTCATACAGGACCTAATAATGAAAATGTGCCGCAATGCATATTTTAAGTCACTCAGCTTCTTCAATTTCTTGGCACCTCTTGATCTGACAGATTTTTCTTTAACCATCCTTTTGGTTGGTCTTGTTGTAGCTTTGTAACTACTCATTACTTGAGTTTCTCCCAAATCTTTCAAAGAGACATTGCTGTGCATGTGGGGAATTGCCTCGGCGTACCTGCGCCCAGTTCTGGGGCAATCCCAAAGTTTGTTGATGGTTGAAGTGTGAAGGTCATGACTGAAAATCTGGTCTTTGTACCAGGATAGAAGTTCATTTTTACTTGAGATCCCAAATGTAGGGGTGCACAAAACCGACCCAACACGCCGACCCAACCCGCACCCATCAGAAATTATTTGTACCCGACCCAATCCACCTAGGCGTAAATCGACTATGGTTCATAACTTCAAAACCCGCCATATGTTGGGTCGGTTGTGGGTGGCACCTATTTTCACCTGACCCAACCCGCCACCCGCCCAAAACCAAAGAACATAATTAAACCAAAGAACATCACAATCAAGCCTGTAATCACAAAGGAAGCTTAAAAAAATTGAGGATATAGATTTGAAATTCATGTTTTAAGCTTAATTTGTCATATGAGTAGATCCAGATGAAAGATGTTTGAAGATTAATTAACCATCTAATTAGATCTAAATGAAAAAGATAATCAAAAATTAACAACAAAAAATTCAATAAAAATAAATTTGATTCAATTCTATAACAAGTATCATACAATCCAAAGGAAACGCCAAGCAGACCACACATTCGTTCTAAAATCCTATATGAATGAACAATTGAAGTAAGTAGGAAATTTATGATCATCACCTTAATAGCTTGGTTTCTTTGATAAACTGGGCTTGGTGGGAGTGTTTTCCTTCGCACAAAAGGAATTGATTTGTTTGAGCAGCACTGCATTCATTCGTTGTCTTCCTCCTAATCATGGTACCGACTTTTTAAAATTAATGGTAATTTATTTTTACTACTGATTATTAAAAGTCAGAGAAAAAATATATATTTTTGTCGGCCTCAACAAATTCAAATATTCAGTTATGCGTTAACCCGCCACCCGCCCGATCCAACCCGTTGTAATGTGGGTCGGGTAAAATTGACCCACTATGATGACGGGTTGGTTATGGGTGATAACTTTTGTTACCCGCCATCAGTGGGTTGGGTGGTGGGTGAGGCCAAAACCAACCCAAACCGACCCATGTGCAGCCCTAACCAAATGGCATAGACTCGTGCATGTCGTATTGGTATGTACATGACTCATTAATCCAAGACCACGATGATTCTATGTCGTAGTTCCTTTTCAAATCAGAACAGGTGGTGGTGCTAGTATTATAGGCCAACCGCCATATCTCCGAGCGATTATTAACCAAATACAAGGTATTACGCTAGAGCTGGCAAACGGGCGGGTCGGGGCTTGCCCGTTGCGGTTTCCACGGATTCGGGTTAATGCGGGTTGAAACCCGCAGGTTGAAATTCTTCACGGGTTGTCATTTCTTCAACCCGTGCCCGTAACGGGTTAGCCCGCCCGTTTCAAAAACTAGATATTACCAGTAGTAAACAGTTGCTCTGATTGGTTATATCCCGTTGATCGATGTGATGAAAGTTGAGTACCGCATTGCCATAAGATCGGTGGTGCATTCCGTTTCTCAAACCTGAAAATTCTCTTCCTCGACTAGCACTTGTGGAAGACGATCATGTGATGAGAAACCAACAACGAAAAAACCTTGTACATGAGAATTGATTCATCCAAATTCGGAAATTCCTCACTTTTAATTTTACGTCATTGGGTTGTGACCATGAGAGAAATGAGAAAATTAATTCTATTGGTAGATGAAGCTCGTATTGATTGAGGATTTTTCTCAACCAGTTGGTATGCATTTCACCGGTGTTGCCTATGCATACCAAGTTCTCTTTTATAAGTCTCCAATTCCATTCAATCTCTATTATGATAACAACATTTAACTCAAATTGATTGATTAATCAATCTCAAATCAGCAACACTTGATTTAAGTGTACAATTGAAAACCACACCATTGGAATTATTGAATAAAAAAACGGGAGCTTTAGATTTATAACATGAAGATTTCTGCAATTTTGGTTTTCCGTAACCATAAAGCCGGATGGTTCGCAAGCTTTGGTTTAACTTTAGAATTTTTTGTGTTGCAGGTTTAATGGCTACGACAGAAACGCTGGAAAGTAAATGGATCTCATACTCTCTCTGTTTTATCTTTTTATGTTCTCAATCTTAAGCATGTGTCCAATTTTCACCAAGAAAAATCAACGGGTTATGTTCAACCACGTATTTCTTTTTCTTTCTTAATCTAAAGGCGCTTGCCCGTTGCGAGTTGTACCCGCGGGTTCACGGGCCGGGACGTATTAACCCGTTTACTCACAAGCCGACATTTCTCCAACCCGAACTCAAAACAAGCCGAACCGGATTCGGATTTTTACGGACCGGGTACGAGTTAATCCGCGGGTTTTGGCTTGTTTGACAGCTCTATATTCCGCTCTCCAAGCAACTTGAAACTTATATAACCGCGACAATGGTTCGCATCTTTTGGGAATGGGATGGAATAAGACTTATTATCTTTCAAACTGATGGCCAAGACCTCAAGTTTTGGTGAATAATGCAACCGGTGAAGAGCTCCATTGGCATAGACGCCTGATGAACCTTGAATTGACGACTCACAAGCAGGGATAGATGTTATGTACTTCCACTTTCCTGATCCAACAGTATATACTTGGACATGTCCATCATCATCCTGCTGCTTATATATCGTAACCACCTTGTACTCTTTAGTTGAATGGCAATAACCAAAACACTTGCTACTTGATGATGATAACTATTGACATGATCATTCCCAATAAATTTTGGAAGTAAAACATATCCCCCGGTGAAGGGATTTCAAATTTCGAAAGAATCCAGGCCATTGTTACGTTTTCTAAGACAAACCAAACCATTGCAAGACCCAACCGGGAAATCCTTGTCTAGGTTTTTCATAGTGAATCTGTGAGGTTCCATCCTTGCAAAAGTGTCGTAGTAATTCTTGTTGACATGATCATCATATGGTTCTCCGTAGAAAAGTTGTCCATGCTCATCATCATCATCAAACCCAAGAGAAAAAAGATAACCCGGCTTGTCAAATTTATAATTGCGGAGGAGAGCTTCCCAAGCTGTGCATACCCGTCTGTCCTGTAACATTACAGGAACAGGTAATTGGAAAAGTATGTTTTCTAAGATATCAGTGGGAAGATTCTCCATTGTTGTTGCTGATTAACCAAATTGAAGCTGCAAACTCTTTTTAGGCTAAGTCCTGTGGGAGAGTTTGGACTGCTAAATTGGTCAAACAGTGTAGTAAATCATGAAAAAAATGTGGGAAAAAAGTTAACATTCTTTCAGGCTACTTCTCTCTCCTAGCATTTGCTCGTTGTTTCACTATCAGCGAAATTGAAACGCTGAACGGAGCGGCGTTGAAAAAGTAATACAAACGCCGGATGGTTCGGCATTAGAAGAATATTCCATCGAATCACGAACGGTTAGGCGACCGGGTAAACGCCGAATGGAACGGCGTTGGCGGGCGACGGTGCTTCATACGGCGCTTGACCCTGTTTTTTTCCCCAGCTATTTCTTTTCTACATGTAGCCAATTTGAGAATTTGTGCTTGTGCGTTTATCCATTTTTTCATCTGATTTTTGCGATGCTTTAGCCTCACGAGCCTTTTTCTTTGCTTGATCTCTACCTTCACTTCTAACATCATCGGTTTGTTCGAAATAGCGTCTTAAAAACTTAAAAACACTCCATAAAAATAAATCATAACACTCCATAAACAACAAATAAACAAAGTATAACACTCCATAAAAATAAAAATCTTAAACACTCCATAAAAAAATCTTAAACAAAGTATAACACTACGACAAGTAATTTAATTCAGGTCATAAGAAATTATGGGGTTCTTGGTTGAACTGAGTATCATAAACAATGTTAGGCTCGCTTCCCAACAACGCATCGGTAAATTCATTTCCTCCTTGTTGATATTGTGCATTTCCTTGTTGTGATGTAGTAGCTCCATCTTCGACCCTAGGAGTGTAAAATCCTTGACCCGTAGCCCATTCATATGAACCACCTAATGTGAGGCCTTGTGATGTAAAAGCTTCATTTGGGTTGTTTGGAGGATGGATATATGGTACCGAAGAAGATGTAGATCTGCCAGATGAGGAACATGAAGTTGTAGCCGATTTGTACGACTCGTCCCATGCGGCTTGACGAGATCCAAGCTGGTATGAACATGATTTTTCCATCCACCTAATGCAATCTTCCTACAAGTATATAAATTAGAGAATTTAGTCGAATATTCAAGAAACTTAAAATGAAAATGAGTACAAAATGTAAATGTACTTACCATTGTCAAATTCATCTGCAGAAAGTTATACGGACAAGGAACCATTGGAACTGGTACTTGACGTTCTACGCCGGTTTCATTGGAAAATGGTAAACTGAAATCTATCTCCGGCAATCGTGATGGGGGATAATTATGTGTGTCATAGGTGTATGTCTGCGACATCATGTCAGGAGGAGGATGACCAGGAAACAAACGGCGAGGAACAACTGAGCTACCCACTGCTATCTCATCGACGTTCTGTGCATGGTATGACTCAGTGACATAAGGTCCAACACTCTTCTTCGTCCACCGAGTGTTATATTGATCCTCAGTCACTGTATAATAGTCATTGACCTCTACTACAATATCATTTTCATCAATTGTTTCCAAATTTGGAGGATTTGCCGGGACTACAATATCACCTGTAATCTGCCTCTGGAATCTCTCAGCCAAATAACAACTAACTCTTGTACGCTTTTCAAAGTGAACAAAAAGAAATCTCTTTTTGGATACCTCTAGTGCATACTCATATTGGTCTCCCGCAGCATACTGACTCTCTGTCCATGGTTGCCAAATACATGTTTCCCTTGTTCTTGTGTCAATCTGTGTTCTTGAGCTTTTGACTGAGTGTTTCATAGTATCCTTTTGGCCGTTTCGATGTTCTCTCTTCCTTGATGCAATCCTAATCTTCTTGAAGAGACAAATATTTGGGAAAACATCATAATATCCTCCAGGTGTCTGACAAAGCAAGGGTTGCATGTTGCGAAAGTAGTAATAGTACCAATATTCAAGTACCACAACCATGCCAACTAAATTTGTACCTATGGTTGACCAATCGTCGAGATATTCATAGGTATTACCTAACGAAGCTAGACCCCAATCATACTCCCCAACTCTAGTCAAGTCATCCAATAACAAAACCCAACGTTTATCTATTTTTCCACTAGAATGCGTTAGAAGAAAATGACCAAAACACCACATAAAGAATGCTCGTGTCAATGTCACTGCACATCAATATTATCCTGGCCTCTTCTACTTTCAATGTAGTTCTTCAAGACCACCAAGGAGAATGTATTAGTCTTAGAGTCCCATGGACCATGAATTTTGATACCCGAAAAATACAGATCATCCAAAGCAGGATATGTTAGATGACTACCCAACTGCGGCATAACTATTGGTCGTTTACAATAGTCACCAGTGGGAATTCCCGTTAACATGTACCAATCTAAAGGGTTGAGGCCAATCTCAAACTCCCGAAAATGAAAGCTCTTGGTACTTTTCCACCATCTCTCAGCTATGGCTTCAACTAAGGCTCTATCCCCACTGGTGAAATCAAACTCAAAAACAGAGGAAAAGCCACAATTATCACAAAATTGTTTTGCTACCGGATTATCTTGCACTACAATTTGGTAATACTTTTCAACATCTTTCAAACTACCTCTAAAGCTTACACTGCGAGACTCTTTCATAACATCTTGACACACATGTCTATCACAATTTTCTGAAGAAACTGTATCCAACCGGTCTATCAATTCATCCATACTCGTACTACAATCAATAACAAAGATGAAAAAAAAATATCATTATCATTCATTTTCATCCATACAAACTAAATCATCATTATTATTCATTTTAATCATACAAATTATCATATAATCCATTCATCTTACGAATTCATATAAATTCATTCATTCATTCATTTTCATCAAAAAAAAATCCCCAAATTCATTCATTTTCAACAAATTCATACAAATTAAAATTCATTCATACAAATTCATTCATTTTCATCAAAAAAAAATTCATTTTTTCTTCATCACACATAGTCAAATTAAATCCCCAAAAAAGTAATTCATCACAAATAATCAATTTAAATCATACACATATCATTTACAACATCTAATACGAAAGAATCAATCATCAATTTGAATGAAATTGCATCAAAAATCAAATATCATAAAAATTTAACCTAAAATTTAAATTTCATACCTCGAATTATTTCGTAGATGAAATCGCACCAAACCACCTTCAATCGATCACAAATTCAATGAAGAACAAACCCACAGAAGGAATTTGAAAAAAACTTCCTACAACTCGAGATATTGAAATTGGAATTTTGGGGAAGAAGTTGGAATTTTGGGAAAGAAAAGAGAATGGGGAGAAAGTCAGGCTTCTGTTGAAGATATTGGTTCTTTACAACGTCGAATGGTTCGGCATGGTCAGTCTAGCTGACCAAGTTAAACGTCGCTCGGTTCGGCGTTCGACAGACGCTGCACTATTCAGCGTTTAACGTCGAATGGTTAGGCGTTTCGCTGCTAGATTGGCCAACTCATAGGACTTAAGAGGTCGACCAGGCTAACGTGGATGGCCAATTTAGCAGCTAATTATCTCTCCCATAGGACTTAGCCTTATGATTTATAGCTGGCTAGCATAAAAAGAAACCTGCTAATTTTAGGAAAGAAGAGAGATCAAAAAATTGCGAAAGCAGCAGTGTTATATATACGTAGGGTCCAAGAGCATAGCTCAGTAGTATCCCATCAACTCCAATAAGGAGGAAGTCAGAGGTTCAATCCCCGCCGCCATAAAGATTTGTGGTAGATTAGTTGTATAGTGGGTTGAGCGGTGTTGAGTCTGGCAGTGGGGCCGAAGAAAAGAGAAAGAAAATGTAATATCAAAATGACACTAAGCTCGGCTTTGTTCCTTGTCCTCCGGTGCTTGCACATTGCCACGTCCCACCTCGTCCTCAAGCAAGCACGCCACAACCAAGAACAGTAAGGTCTGAAACACAGAAAATCTTTTGAAAATTTCCAACTGATTGAGTGACATTATTCAAGATAATTTGCATGTTGGTTTAACAGATTTTACTTTATATTGATTGATTGGGTTCAACAAATTACCCTGCCAGCACTAAGCACTGCTCTGTCCCGACCTCTAGTCAAGGGAGGAGCCACGACTTCAGCCTGTCTTAACGTAGCTCCAGGTCTAGCCCAGCTATTCCCAGACACCTGGTAAATCCTGCTTGCTTCAGCGAGACAGACCCACCTGGTAAATCTTCCTTTCCACCTTCAGCATTATGCATGGTGTTGTATTAGAAGACATGAAGGCTGCTCTTTTGGTAAGTTTAAATCACTTCCATTCTCGACAAAACTTCATCGGACGCCCAAAGCAGCAGATAAATTCCTCCATTCTACTGCAAAATTATAAGCATCTAGATGTAAGCAAATTGAGATGAAGCTCAAGCACAAAAAAAAGCAAAGACATCCATACAACAAAGTACAAGGGAATGAATACAAAAAAAAAGACATCAGGAGTATAAGATTATACCACTCAAGACAGGAAAGCATATATCTCGCAACGGAGTACAACATGCACGCGCACATAGCATACATACACAGAGTGCAACGACCATGCTTGGGAAAAGAAACTAAACTTTGAAACAAAAACTAGAGTACATCTCTGGCTCAACTAGAAGTAATAAACATGGTTATGCTAAAAATAGTCTGAGACTCATGAAAAGACTGACAACACAAACTGAAGGAGAATTCACATTGAATGAAACACATACAACTGTTAAAGAGACCCAAGTGCGGAGAGTGAGTGGTGCTGCTGCAAGTAAGTTGGCTTGCAAAGCAATTCTCTCAGTTCTGTTTCGTAGCAGTCGTTAAGATAACTACCACATTTCTCAGTTGGTGAGTTCCCAAGAAGACTTTCAAATGATTACTAAATATAAAGGTCTCGATAACCTATTACAATCATAGATTGCCAAAACAGTGATCAAATATTAAAATTGAGATATTTAAAACTCATTCATGCTTTGCCCTGAACCCCTGATTATCACTTTTACTACCCATATGTAACTACAATGAACGCCAGCACACATTGAAAAATGATTTATCTATTCACATATAGAAGTTAACTGACAATAACTAAAATCGGAGGACTTTTATCATTTTTGAGCTTTCTAAGTTTCTCACTTTTCAGATTTTCACTGAAAAATCGCAGACCTATACCAACCTGACAAAGGTAATGAAGTGCATAAGATAATTTACCTCTTCAAGTTTTCTTCTCAGGCTTTTTTCCATGTTCCCATTGGTTTTCTCTTACTGGTCCTTCATTCTGTAGTTAGGTGAAACTAGGCTAACATTATTATTTCTTCTGGTTATACAATATATTAAATTCCCATCAACCTGCAACAAAACCAACTTTTCATTTTTATGACGGAGGACGGACAGTGAATACAATAAGAGCATAATGTACTTCATTGAACAGAAGGACAAAAAAATATTACATAACAATTGATTTGCCTCACTTTCACTCTTGACCTACTACTCTACAATGAGTTGAATTCAATGAACCAAATATAAAATACTAATAAGCAGCAGCTCTGGAATAAATCTCAACATGATTCTCCCTTCAATCTGCAATCACACAAAAGCAATATCGAATATGCAAGTCAAAGAGAACTAAACTGAGCACAAATCACGTATCGACACTTAGAGTTCTTTTTCTTGTGCATAAAGTTCCATCGTGAACAAGCATGCAGTCTCTCAAGTTCAGCGCTTCAAAATGACCAGATCAGATAACGTGACTAATGAGACCGCGAAAGCAGATTGGACCACCACAGGCTACAGAAAGACAAACAAATGATCATCTTCCTCTACTGCTAGTTCTTCAATGGAATAGTAAATTAAGTCTAACACTCAGATAGTCTAACTTAGTAAAGATTAATATTTTTAAATCTAGTATCAAAATAGATATGAACAGCAGGATAAATCTCTTTAAGCAACTATAAGGTGTGTTGACCAAAAGATATCTTTTTAGTTTTTATACAACTACAGAAGGTCCAAAACTACAAACAGACACAGGACAGAATCACATCTAACCAAGAACCATTCAGATATACAGATTATTATCATTCACAGTCTTTTGATACAAACCAGATCAATAGGCATCTTACTGAATTAGACTGAATATCATCCAACATTAACAGCCTTCGAACACGAAGTGTCATTATTGCAAATCAGAATTACAGATCACAATCATTATTGCATCAGAACTTATATTAAACATTTGAGTAAAAGTTTAACATTGTTACCGAAATGTCTTGAAGTGCCAGAACCGAGCTTAACGGGAAAGTTGGGAGCGGCTCGTGAAGGACTATTTCAACGCTCTATAAGGAATGAATGTCCGTATTCAGTTGGAGATTGAATGGTAGCTAGATAGCCAATATAATGAACCAGACTATCTGTGATCTCTCAGTTTGGTTGTGAACCTGAAGCTTCTCAACTTCGTGGAGGTCCTGTACAAATTACATTTGGTCTGACTTTCACCTGTGTGACTGTGTCCTTCTTACACTTGACTTCTCTTGGTCACCTGCCATATAACACATGAAAACAGTAATGATGTTAGCATACGGAAGACATCAAAAACTGAATGTACAACCAGAAAAGTGATTAGACCTTTTATCAACAAAGTCCACCTAGTGTGTCTTCAAATTATTACTTGCTTCCTTTGATAAAGCATTCTAAGAAAAAGTAATAAAATGGTATGCACCAGCCTTCATTTTATTCCAGTCGAAACTTATGTTGATGTCATCTACTATCTACCAAATCCAAAAAGTTTCATCTGATTTTTAAATATGAAACTCACCACTATGACTCTTCGTAGCCTTCTTTGAAATAATACAAAGGTTGACTTGTACTCATGCTTCCGATTTAACTCCTTCCAACCATTATCATATCTCCAGAGATACCCAAAGCTTCTACTGCTTTCACATTTTGATAAAACCCAAATACCATCGCTCTCCAAGAACCCTTATCCGTGCCCCATTTCATCAAATACTTAACGAGCATCACTCACAAACCTAAACTTCGAATACATGTGAATCAAAGAAGCATTTATCAGTAAATCGAAGCACCACCCAAGTTTCAGAACCCAACAATGTGCATTTTTTCAATCAACGAAATGAAAGGTAGAAGCTGATACTCAGTAATTTGATACAGAAACGATACAGGAACAAGTAGATTGCAATCAAAATAAAAGAAAACTATTATATACGAGGAAAAGAGCATGGAGACATCAGACATCTGGTAAGATGAGTACATTTTAGGAAATGAATAGTGGATCGAAATCAAAATCAATAATATTAGCTGATATCGGATTTGTTGATTGGAGAAATTGAAAATGATATAAAAGATTGGATTAAGTAAATCTCCAATTACATCTGAAACCCCAAAAGAAAAATAAATAAATAAACTGAAACCTAATCTCAAATATTCTTTACAAAAACTGTAAAAAACAAAACCCTAACCCCCAAATCCATAGAGGGTTCTTCCTTGTCTCTTGAGAGCATAAACAACATCCATAGCAGTAACAGTCTTTCTTCTAGCATGTTCAGTATAAGTAACAGCATCACGAATAACATTCTCTAAGAAGATCTTAAGAACACCTCTTGTTTCTTCATAAATCAATCCACTGATACGTTTAACACCACCTCTTCTTGCTAATCTTCTTATTGCTGGTTTAGTGATTCCCTGAATATTATCTCTCAACACCTTCCTGTGTCTCTTTGCTCCTCCCTTTCCTAATCCCTTTCCTCCTTTTCCTCTTCCTGACATTTTTCTCTCTTTCTACAGAAAATTTCTTTCTCTCTCCGTGTGTTTTAAATTTTGAATCTTTGACTGTGTGCTTTGCTTCAAGAGATGAAGGGATTTCATAACTTTTTTGATTCGATTATGTTCGTCGGATTTGCTTAGGATCCGTATGAAGTTTGTGTTTTTGTTTCGGCCGTTGGATTAGAAATGCTGGAATTGGATTGGTTAAGATAATGTTATTCGGATTTGAGAACTTTACGAGTTCTTGACCCGTTAGATTGATACTCGATCCGCGTCTCATGTTTTTCCTAGATTTGGATCGTTGGATTAAATAAATGCTTAATTCGTGGGGTTTGTACGCGAGAGTCAATCTTAATCGACGTGGCGAAAGAAGATATTGCGGAATCACAGACGATGAAACGAAAATGTTTGTGACTACTTTTTATATCTTGCCTATCGGAGATATCAATCACAAGCCAATCGTTATGATTGTACTCAACATGATAGAATCAGCAAGATCATATCACACAACTACAAGAAAGTGATATCGGTCTGGCTTCACAATCCCAATGAAGTCTTCAAGTCGTTAACCTACAGGATCTCGAGAAGAAACCTAAGGTTAAAGGAGAATCGACTCTAGCTTATACAACTAGTATCACACAAGAGGTGTAGGGATTAGGTTTCACAGTTGTTAAAGTTCTCCCTTATATAGTCTTTCAAATCAGGGTTTGCAATCAATGTTAGCTTAGTAACAAAGCATTCAACATTCATTGTTAGATGAAAACCTAATTAGATTCGAGTTAATATCTTTCAACTGTTGGATCGAAAACTTAGCTTGTTACACACAAATGAAATGCACGATTTTAGGTTTGTGTAACCGTACCCAAACATGTACATTTTCTGGTTCAACAGTAGTTAACCAAATGGTTATCCATATGAGCACTTTCATATCAACCATATTCTTCTTCACCATAACTAGTTCTAATGACTCAAATGAACTAGTTAGAGAGTTGTTCAATTGTATAAATCTTACAGAAGTATACAAGACACAATTGAAGCAAAAACGATATGATTCACTCGAATCGATTCATGAACTTTATATCCACTGTTTGCAAATTGCATTCCTTAGTTAATATAAATATAAGTTCACAAATAATCGTCTATAGATATAACCAACTCAAGTACGCGGACTTAGTTCGCTGACTTAAGTTCCCGGAAGGAGTTCACAAACTCCAGCAGATTTTCTCTGGATGAGAACCTCCGCCAGTTCGCGTTGTTATCTCAATCTTTTTGTCAAGTTTAGTTGCCAAAACTATAAGTCTTGATTTATAGTCTACTTATATCTAAGTCTCGGATTAGTATAGAAAGTGTAGTTGAGCATTAGACTTCACGGCGTTCATCGATTGAAGACGGGGAACTACTTAGGAGAGCTTGTGGAACTTCATCAACAAAAGGTATGTGGAAACTTGAACTCAGTTATCACTTAAAATTATATCTACTGTATCACCTATTTGAGACAAAAATTCGTATAACTATTTAGACTTCAATCATACACATTTGATATTTAGAGCCGAGTTTACCTCGCTTACATATTTCTCGAAATATGTGTTAGTAAGCTTTCGCTTTAACCAAACTCATCTTATGTTCTTGGCGAAAGTCAAAAGATGATCATGTGAAAATCGTTTGGTAACATCTTACATGATTTGTGTGAGACAGTCACTTGATGTAAACTCATAATGTTTCATATTGGTCATTCGATCACTTGAAAATTGCTTTAAAGCTAATAGTTTGTGTGTGACAGCTATTCCTGTCTTCCGAGAATATTTCAATGGTTGAAATGAGAGTTTAGAATAATTAGATATAAGCACAGTATGCGTACTTGCCTATGTGTAATCCAAGTACATGAACCATGGTGTGCAACTAAGCATACCCGTATACGTATTGTTTGGTTTGTCAAGGTCCGGGAACCAAGTACGCATACTGACGTGAGGTTCAAGTTCTAGGACTTTACTGAGGTTAATATTATGCGTACCAGTTCGCGTACTGGCGAACCCAAACTCAGTCTGCCCACTAAGGTGTGCGTACCCGTTTGCATACCTGAGTGGATTATGTTCTAAAATCGGTTTGTTCATGAACTAATATATTTATAATATAATAAGGAATGCAATCTCTTGCAAACAGTGGCTATAATGTTCATGAATTGATTCAAGTGAATCAAAATCGATTTTTCTTCAATTGTGTCTTGTATACTTCTATAAGAATATAAATAATTGAACACCTCTAGAACTAGTTTCATTTGAGTCATTTGAACTATTTATGGTTAAGATGAATATGGTTGATATGACAGTGTTCATATGGCTAACTTCGGTTAACTATTTTTGAGCCAACAAAGGTGCACACGTTTAGGTAAGGTTACTCATATTTAAATGAGTTCACTTTTCATTTGTGTGTAACAAGCTAAGTTCGATCTAACGGTTGAAATATATTATCTTGAGTATTATCAGGTTTTCATCTAGTGGTGAATATTGAATGCTTAGCTACCAAGGTATCATTGATTGCAAACCCTGATTTGAAGACTTTATAAATGAGAACTCTAGCAAATAGGAAACCTAATCCCCACATATTTTTTTTAATATTAGTTGCGACTAGAGTCGATTCTCCTTTAACCTTAGGTTTTTCAAACCTTGTAGGTTAACGATTTGAAGACTTCGTTGGGATTGTGAAGCCAGGCCCAACTATTTTCTCTGTAGTTGCGTGGTCTGATCTTGTTGTTTTCTATCATGATTGAGTATTATCTTCTCTAAGATTTGCTCGATATTTAATTTTCGATAGGCAAGATAAAAAGTATTCACAAACATCTTCGTCTCATCGTTTGTGATTCCACAATATCTTATTTCGCTACCATACGATTAAGATTATTGTGAGGTGATTGATATTTCTAGGTTGTTCTTTGGGATGAGTCTGATATATCAATTGGTTACTGTTCACCTTGATTTATCAAAAGACGAAACAAAACTCATAGGTTTATCTGTGGGAGACATATTTATCTATTCAATAGACTTTACTGTGTGAGACAGATTGGTTTATCAAGTCTTCGACTTTGGGTCATAACAACTCTTAGTTGTGGGTGAGATCAGCTAAGGGAATCAAGTGCGCAGAATCCGGCGTGGTTCTAGAGGCGTAAGGAGCGCAACTGATATGTGTCTATTTTGATCTCAGTTTCCTATATTATTAGCACCCATTTTTGTGCTTATTTCGGTATTTTATGTCTTTGTAGGTGTTTATGAAGAAATAAGCTTTTGCGGAGAAATTTATTCGAAAAACGATATTTGCACTCCCGGTCAAAATTACTAAGGGCACCTCAGGACATGCACTAAGTGGACTCTGGAATTGGATAGAGGGAGGTCATCCCTACCTTTTGAAATATCGAAATTGACGGGAAACTTTCTTCTTCAACATCGAACTTTGTGAGTGATTTTTGGACGAGGCTTTCATGGTTATTCTCTTGGGTTTGGTTTGGAAGTACCCTGTTTCGATAAAACAGGAACGACACTTAGAGCTTCTCTAATGGTGGTTGTGTGTGTTTCCTAGGTGGTAACCCAAACAACGCATTCTCATTCCAATTTTTCCTTAAGTTTAGGGAGGAAAAATAGTTCATCTCCAATGACGTTTTTGTGACTTTTTATGGATTTAATGTAAATTCTATTTTTAGTAATTTTTAGATTTTATTAGAGCTAAAAATGGTTATTTAATCTATCAAAATTTATTTAGGTAAGCAAAAGCTTACAAGGATAGCTTGACATTGTCAAGGTGAATGTCTAAAACTTGACATTCACCTTGAAAATACCATGTCATCTACATTGATTTAAGAAGTTGGGTTGGAGAAGAATTTTAGGGAAAATGAATGTCTATCCTACGTGGACTTGTACATTTACCTTCACATACATTCCATTAGAGAGGCTCTTAGATTACTCACGTAAAAAAAGGGGAGAATTATCTAAATTATTCTAAACAAGGGAAGCATATAATTCGAAGTTTGGTTTTATTTTTGGAAGAATTTCGAGAGAGATAAACACAATAGTAACTTTATTTCCTTTTCAAACAGAGAAGTGACGTGTTTAGTCAACGAAGAAAATGATCGTATATCCTCATAATTCGTAGTTATCTCAAAACAGGGAAATATATTCACGGAGTTTTGCGGGATTCTAAAGGGAAATTCTGGTACAAATGGGAGAGAATATCTCGCCTAAGATTCGAATCTATCAAAAACAAAGAATTCTGGGAAGTTTATCAACCCAGAGATGCGTAAAGAAAACTTGGAGAGGATTATTCGCAACTTGGCAGCAAATAAGAGAAGAAACAAAAGATTTTCTCGGGATTTTAGGGGCCCGTAGTGCATATAAGAGCTGGATAGAATCTCAAGAAGGGCTTTCGAGAGTTTGGGGTGAAGGCAGAGGTGAAGGAACGAAGATTAAGAGTTGTAGGAATTGTTTTTGCTGTAGTTATCAAGAACACGAAGAACACTGGATCGCTCAAGTCAGTCGCGATCAAGAACAAACCGTCGCAGAGAACTATCGTAATTCAATAGTATCAACTTTAATTGTCAGAGACCTCCAGCGAATAAAACTAGTCTTTTCCCAGCTGTTTCTTCGTAACAGTCAGTTCTGACACTCTTATGAACGTTGCAGATTGGATGATTATTCTTTTTAATCCTTTTCACCTTTGTAAACACTTTTTAAGCAATGGAAAAATCTTTTAAGCGTGTTTTCACCATGCAGAGCTAAACCCCAACACTGGGATGACGGAGGAAGCCCTTTTTCATCAGTGTGGTAATTATATTAATTATATATGTGACTTTTTGCATTAAAAATTAAATTGATTTGTTATTTATATTGAATGATTGTGATTTCAATTGATGGGTCATGCTTAGCTTAAGTGTTTTGATGTCTCATGCTTTATATTTACAGTCATTACTTTCAAAATCTACCTTGGAAAAGAATTAAGAGTCAATGAATCTTTATCATGTGAGCTACAATTGTGTAGAATTGATTTTTTGAACCACATGAGTATGAAAATTGGTGAAATCCGAAGTCTCAGTACCTCTCAATATTGCTACAATATTTTTTATATATTTATTACAGTTAAAATTTAAGTTTAAAATCGGGTCTCCACAAGTCCGAGTTGAACGAACTTGACCTTGATCAGTGTGAGATTGGTTAGGGCACAACTACATTCCAATATGAAGTTAACTTGGAGTAGCTAATGTCTGTAGCGGCTTAATACAGTGTGGTGTTCAAATCTAGACTAAATCCCGGGGTTTTTCTGCATTTGCGGTTTCCTCGTTAACAAAACTTCTAGTGTCGGTGTTATTTATTTTCCGCATTACATTTGTTTATATAATTGAAATATCACAAGTTGTGCATAAGTTCAATCAATTGTGAATCCAACCTTTGATTGTTGATTAAATTGATTAACACTTGGATATTGGTTTTTGATACCGTCTAAGTTGTTTCTTATATTAATCAGGCTCATGGACTTCAATATGTTTGATTTGCTGATTACATTAAGAAATAAAGATATAACTCTTTGATATACTTTTCTTAAGATTGAGTCTGACTATCTAGTTGATCCTCTTGAAAGTATATTGGAGTTAGTCCATACAGATTGCTAAGCAAAATACTGGGTGTGGTTGTTAGACTCCCGTTTTTTCAATTGGTATCAGAGCAGGCAAACACGTTTAAGACCTCATAAGCTGTGTTTGTAGCGATCTGACTATATGAACATAAGTGATATCTCTATAAACGTACCACCAGTCTTCGATGGCTCTAATTACCTATGGTGGAAAATTGTTATGCGTTCCTTTCTTCAAGCGCGTGATTTTCAATCATGGGTTTATGTTGTTAATGGATATTTTCTTACGGTTGTTACAGTAGCCGATGTAACCGTTCCAAAGGATATCGGTGATTATGATGCTGTCGAGATTCTTGCTGCAAAGTAAAATTCTGACGGATTGAATCCAATCATGCATGTCATTACCCTAGATCTTCAGCACCATGTGACTACGTGCACTCAGTCTAAAGATGCTTGGGATATCTCAGAAACTGTATTTGAAGGGAATACATGTGAAAAAGAAGCTAGGATTCAAAACCTAAATTATGATTGGGAAAAACTTCGTATGGAAGATGAAGATACATTTGATGAGTTTAATCACAAAGTATCTGAAATCGTTAATTCATCTTTTGTGTTGGGTAAGACTATTCCCGAAAAGGACATTGTGATAAAATTTCTATGATCGTTTCCATCTAGATACGATTCTAAGAAACATGTCATTGTTTAAGGAAATAATCTTGATGCGCTTTCCGAAAATACTCTAGTTGGGAAGTTAAAGATCTTTGATCATGAGCATATATCCAAATCTAGAAAGGATATTGATTTATAATCAGAAAAGAACACTAAGTTACTTGATAAAAGTAAAAGTGTTGGCATCTCTGAAGATGATCCTTCTGAGACTGATTCATCAAATGAAGATCTTGACAAGTCAGTCTCTTTGATCACAAGAAAGTTTAGATTTCTTCTTTTGAAAAGAAATAAATGGTTTAATAGAGATAAACTTAAGTCATCAGTTAAACCACATAATCGTGTTCCTCCTAAAAACAGGGATGCTGGTGAAACTGATGACGAGGATATGCCACAATGCTTCAAGTGTAAAGGTTTTGGTCATTTTGCAAATGAGTGTCCAAATCGTAGAAAATACACGGGAAATAAAGATCTTGCTGCAACTCTTGATGAAATGTCTGATCACTATGATTATAATGAAGACGAAAAATCAAGTGTTGCACTCCTCTGTGAAAATATTGATTTTGATAATTGTAATACATACATCAATCTCGATATTATGCCAGGAGAAACTTCAACCACCTTGGAGGATAAAATGGATTTCTATTCGTCTATTGGAAATTTTGTTTCTAATTTTTTATGTTCTACCATTTGTCTAGCAGCCTGCACAGCTATGACGTTTGAACCATTCTCTGTGTTGACATGTTCTTATTGTACTCCAAGGGTCATGAACTCTCCAAATGTTTCAAGTACAAACATAAGATAAGATATGTCAACAAACTTCAATGAAGAGCAAACCGATTAGCAAACAATCTCAAACTTGTTCAGAAATCGTCTGAGGCATGTTATCTCGTATCTTTTTCGAAGAATTTAATTTCCAAATGTTAGAGCACTGCTCGGTCGAACTCGCATGCGTTGATATCTCAAGCATGTTTGTCAGTGTTAGTGATCAAAACTATAAGTCTTTATTTATAGTCTACTATAGCTAAGTACCGGACTAGGATTGAAAGTGTAGTTGAGCTCAAGAAATCCATGGCGATCATCATACAAGACGAATAACTACTCAAGGAACTAGTGGAACTTCATCGACTAAAAGGTATGTGGAGACTTGAACTTATTTATAACTCAAAAGTATATCTATTCTACTCCTATCTTGAGACAAAATTCGTTTTGCTATATAACTTTGAACATATTTGCTATTTCGAGCTGAGTTTATCTCGCTTATCTATTTTACGAAATATGTATTGGTAAGCTTTAGCTTTGGCCAAGTTCATCTTTACCTAGTGACGAAAGTTATGTTTCAATCACTTTGAAAGTGGCGTTGACGAAAAATGGTTTGTGAATAACAACTATATGACGTCATTTAAGAATGTTTCAATGATTGAAATGAGAGTTTAAATTATATAACCAATGTTGGATATAAGCATTGTGTGGCAACACATATATGTATAAGTCATTATTCCTTAAACCAAAGTATGCGTACTTTGTTGATCAAGAAAACCGGAACACGAGTTGTGAACTCAGTCCGCGAACCCATTCCGCCGCTTGTGAGTTCGACTGAGCACTACTTTAAAATATTTCGAAATATTAAAGGACTAATATGTTCAGTAACCACTCTTTCAAACTTAAGAAGTAAATCAGAGATTACAGTTGAATTCAAAAAAATGTCTTCCATCTAATATAATAAAATCCGTTTGGAAACATGTATGGATAAAACCTAATACAATTTCAAGCAGACCAACTTAATGATCATTGGAAATATGTATAATGAGTTTATATATTTATATTTTCTCAATCAGTATGTATAGACTAAGGGGTATGTGAACCTGATTGTTAATAAGTATATTTGGACGATCTAAAAAATGAATATATGAGGTCAATCTAGTTGTATCCAAATAATCCAATCACAATTATGCCATGTAATAAACTTGTTATATATATATATATATATATATATATCTTTCAAGATAAGATTTTTACAAGAAACAAGTCTCAAAATCGATTATAATGGACAAAGCGTGGGTCTAACAACCTCACCCAATATTTCATTTAGGCAATATGTATGGAAAAACTCCAATATAATTCCAAGAGAATCAACTAGACAGTCAGACTCAATCGATGGAAATATATCTAAGAGTTGTATCTTTGTTTCACAATATAATCAACAAATCAAACAGATAGAAATCCGCGAGCCTGATTATTATGTGAAACAACTTGAATGGTACCAAAGACCAATGTTCAAGTGTCAATCAATTTATATCAACAACCAAAGGTTGGATTATCTAATTGATTGACCTACGCACAACTAGTGATATTTCAATTAATGCGGAAAAGAAATAACACAAATACCAGAAATTTTGTTAACGAGGAAACCGCAAATGCAGAAAAACCCCTGGGACTTAGTCCAGATTTGAACACCATACTGTATTAAGCCGCTACAGATACTATCCTACTCCAAGTTAACTTCGGAATGGAATTTAGTTGAGCCCCAACCAATATCACACTGATCAAGGTACAGTCGCGTTCCTTACGCTTTTGAATCCCAGAATGACTTTACAAACTTGATTCCCCTAGATGATCTCACCCACAACTAAGAGTTGCTACGACCCAAATTCGAAAACTTGATAAACCAATCTGTCTCACACATAAAAGTCTATTAATCTACCTCCACAAAAATATGTAAGGGTTTTGTTACATCTTTTGAAAAATCAATGTGAACAAGAACCAATTGATACATCAGACTTATATTCCCGAGGAACATCCTATTAATATCGTTTCACAATAATCTTAATCGTATGGTAGCGAAACAAGATATTGCGGAATCACAAACGATAAGACGAAGATGTTTATGACTACTTTTTATCTTGCCTATCGGGGATTAAATCTCGAGCTAATCTTAAAGAAGATAGTGCTCAATATGATAGAAAACAACAAGATCAGAACACACAACTACATAGAAAATAGTTGGTTTTGGCTTCACAATCCCAATGAAGTCTTTAAGTCGTTAACCTACAGGGTTTTGGAAAAACTTAAGGTTAAAGGAGAATCGACTCTAATGGCAACTAGTATCACACATGAGGTGTGGGGATTAGGTTTCCCAATTGCTAGAGTTCTTTCTTATATGGTCTTTAAATAAGGGTTTGCAATCAATGTTACCTTGGTAACAAATCATTCAATATTCACCGTTATATGAAAACCTGATTAGACTCAAGCTAATATCTTTCAACCGTTAGATCAAACTTAGCTTGTTATACACAAATGAAAAGTGACTTCATTTAGATATGGGTAACGGTACCTAAACGTGTACACCTTTTTGGCTCAACAATAGTTAACCGAAGTGCAAATAACATTCACATATTGCAGTAAATGCAACCTTGACAGCTACTGACAAACCAATATCTTTAGAAAAAGATACTCCTTTTTTAGAGGGGTTGGGGGTGGGGGAGGCATATTAGATCAAAAAGAGACCTCAAAGATCCCAAATCTAGGTAATACCTCCCAAATAAAAACTAATATTTATCTCTTGTGAAAACTAATAAAAATCACAACTCCTCTAACTGTAAAAATGATCTGAGCTATTGTAGGGCAGAAAAAAAATAATTATATTTTATATAAAGTACTATCAAAGACTTAATTCTAAGTAAATTCGGAGAAAAAATGTAGATGAAAAATTATAGTATCTATCAAACCCTAACAACTGTACATGTCCTACGAGTTGGAGTCCTGAGAGAGAACCTAAGTCGAGGTCGGGAAGACGAGTCTTTAGTACGTGCTAAACTTATAGGATATCATACTCTCATAACCATGACTTGAATACGAACACTAAAATACATGCACGATTTGAGTTATGGAGCCCACAACGAAGATAGAGACATAAGACACAGCTAGAAGTCAAGACTAAGATCCAATTACCTGGAGTAAGAGTCACATGACTAAGAGCGCTACCCATATCGAGGAGATCATTCGGGAAGGAAGTGATGTTTGATAGGTAATGGCGTCATCTCCATCTAGATTAAGGAGGTTTCCAATTAGGCGTACTTCATGTGTGATAGCTACGCTAGTATAAATATCCAGAAAGGTTATGCTTGTAGGATAAGTACAATGTACACAACTTTTACTGATCAATAAGAAATAATTTTCAATGATTATCTCTCTTGATACAAACTAGACTGACAATATGACTGTCAAAGAAGATAACCATAACCCCCAACTTGTTCCAATCGAGATAACCACATGTAAGAATACTATAAACGATCAGGATTGGTGATCGACTAGACGAATCATCAAATCATAACTTTGTATATGAAGTCTTTACTCCAGGACACGAAATATGCATCTTCCAGTTTCAGGAGTTACGCTTACCCAATTAATTTTCCATCCCCTTGTTTTCATTATTAAGAGCACTTATTACAAAGTTTTAGTGGTTATTGTTAGCTTATCAGCCTCTAAACATTACATATACTTTATTAGTTACTAAGAATGCTTTTGGTGATCACACAAGTCACAACATATGCAGATATATACATAACTCACTTGATGCTTAGGATCACATGTTCAACATTTAGAAAACATCAGCATGATCATAGACAGATAAAACATGCTTTATGTCAAGCTTAAACATGCTTATGCTATAACCATCATGTTCAGATAAAACTAGTTAATGCTCATACGTGCTGCATATGTAGTATGACATATTCTTCAATTATTGTTCAATAAATATGAGATTATAGAGTAAAGATATACCTTACTTTTCTCTGAGAAGAATAGACAATCAACAACAGTTATTACCTTATACAAATATCTTCAAAGGAAAGTTTTTCATCCGCTTTTATGTCCTTAAACTTCTAATGACAGAAATACTTTAAATAAGGCTAGAAGGGAGTCTACCTCCTACTGCATAAACATGTGTCACCTACCGAGCCATCATGAGGAGGGGACACATCCTTTAACTTCATATAATAAACCTGCATGACACTTAATGTATTAACTTTGTGTACTTAGTGTAATACCCGACCCAAATTTCAAGGGACCCAAATTTCAAGGGTATTTGAGTTATTTCTTCCCTAAAGGGAGTGTGGGAACAAATGACAAATCATGTTTATAGATTGACGTGGAACCCTGACCACTGCAACAACTCTTCAGGCTTCAGTTGGGTTATGATCCTAAATCGTGCTACTTCTTACCATTATTTTCGATAACACTAATCAAAGGGTTGCATGCAAGAATTTAATTGAGAAGGGAAGTTTTATTACATGTGGGCATTATAAAACTAGTGAAGGAAGATCTTGAGTTGCAGATAGAGATGGGGAAATAAAACTGCAACCCAAATGTGATATTACTTATACCTATTTGTTTCGCTTGTTCATTTTGTACTTAACAAATTAAAACTAAAAATATTATATGTAAGCTCCTTACGATTAATGGTATGACACTCTTAGTTCTATTTACTTTGGATTCTTTGTTTTTACTGAGGTCTACAAATTTCGTTGTCCAGTATCTTCGAAGCTAAAAACAGGTGATGTCTAAAATGTGTGATTCTCCAGATATATGCCTTGCCTCATGTCTTTGCCTATATAAGATCCTAACTTTAAAATGAGAGATTGATTCACAAGGAAACCTTTTTGGTTTCCTAAGATGCTCATTAAACCCAAAACGACATGCGCATTCTAAATTATTTTACAGTTAAGCATCGATCTGTCAAGGTATTAAACCGAATAAAAACCTCTTGGCATGCTCCGGAGATTGGTGAAATTCAACTTAGTTGTGATGGTGCTGCTCGTGGAAACCCAAACCAAACTGGTGCAGGAGTTGTGTCTAGGGATGCTTTTTGTTCGGTCCTTGGATCCATTACAGTTGGGCTGGGTTGGCAAACCAACTGTATTGCAGTTGCAGAGATTTGGAAGGCTGTTTTTAGGCATACCATTTTCTTTCTAGGCATACAAAACAATAGTCCCATCTTAGGTGACCTTATAAGGGGTACCCTATGGATAGTTCAATTACCTATATACCCTTAATATAAAAATCTAAAATCAGTTTCCCTTAACATCTCTTCTTCTTCCTCGATTAAATGACGGTTACGGTGTTGGGTTCGGCTCAAAATTGAGTTGCATTGTTAGCCGAACTGTTCTTCACAAAAGCTTCCTGTAAGTGTATATGAACAGTTCGGCATGAAATTTCATGAAATTTCAAGCCGAACCTAGTCACAGATAAAGATGCATATGGGTTCGGCGTATTCGATAATCATAATATGTGCCGAACCTATCATAATTTTTCTTCCAGATCACACAGGATTAGGTTCGGCTCATTATGAAATTTTTAAACAAGCCGAACTAGTTGGTTCGGCTCATAATAATAACACTTTCAGCTTGCCGAACTGTTCATTAGTTATCAATATCCAGGTTGGTTCGGCTGATATATTAAGCCGAACATATTCCAGGTGGGTTCGGCTCATACGATTTTCATTATATAAGCCGAACCGTTAACCTTTTTTATTCCAGAACTCTCAGGAATAGGTTCGGCTTTCTAGGAAAATTTTATAAAAGCCGAACTAGTGTCTAGCAAATGGGTTGGAAGTGGAAAATATATGTTCGACGCATAACTAAACAGTTTCATCTAGCCAAACTGTTCATCAAGGGATTGGTTCGGCTCATAGATGTAAGCCGAACTGTTCATCATTCTCATAATCTAAGAAATCATCCATTTGGGAATCATTGTTGTAGTTGATATGTATTTTCCTAGGTTTTTTGTATGAAGAATGACCCTCCTCATCCTCCATTGAATCAATTTTTTTTCTCACTTTCTCCTTCTCTCCTTCTCAATAAAAATTTATCATCTACACAAACAAACCTTATAATTCTGAAAATTATCTTAATCACTAAAGAAATTTTTTAATCACTAATCCAGATTATTAACACTAATACATAAAGGGTAGATTTGTCATTATAAAAAAATTGGTTAAGGGGCTTTCTGATTTTTTTTGCGCATACAGATGTACTCCCGTTTTTTTTTCACTTTTACAAATATACTTCTGTTTTGACCGTTATTTTGAAAAAACGGCTAACGGATAGTTAACCTCCATGTCAGCAGTTAAATCTTCCACCTCAATATCCAACTCGTCTATTCTGCCACGTAAGCTTTGCACACGTGACTGGACCCACATTTAAACAGTCAAATTTTTTTCTCTGCTATATATACATCTTCTCTTACTGGACATCTCTATTTTCTCTACTTTTTCTCTGCCATATATCTCTATTTTCTCTACTTTTGGTGATTGTTTCAGATCTAAAATGGGTAAAAGCAGCAGCAGCAAAATCATGTGTTTCATGTGTGACATTGAAGATGATCATGAAACCAAAGGTTGTCCCTGGGTTTATTCAAGGTGCAAACATGTACCTTGTAATGGTGTGAGGGCTCTATTGAGATCTAAAACAGCTGAAAATAGTGGTAGAAAATTCTTCAAGTGTTTGAATCCCACCTGCAACTACTTTGAGAGGTTTGATCTTGCATCGAATCCAAACACTGCATTACCAATTAAGCTTCCATCACCTCAGAGTTGCGCAGCCTGTGGAGAAGACAATCATTATTATCAAAACTGTTCACTAAATATCAACAATGTTTCAAAGACAACTGCAATTCCAAACTCAAATTGAACTTGTGTAAGAATCAGTATAATCGCAACATTGCCTACCTTGTCTGTAAGAACAAACACTGTGAAGCATTCAGATGGGCTTCAGATGCAATAGTTATGGAAACAAAAAAAAAACTCAAGGGAAAAGTACATGAAATATGTAAGGAATTCAAGAAAAATCTGCAAATGTAACTGCAACAGTTTAATAAAGACTATCTATTTCACTAACTGCATTGTCTTGTCTTAAGAACATAACAAACATAAAATAGAGTCATCATATAAAAAAAAACATAAGAGAGATACATCTAAAATTTCATATACTTCTTTGCTTTCTTCTTTCCTTTTGGGTCTGGAGTTGTAAAGGTAATGTTGTTGCTAACAGATCCAACTTGGGTGTTGTGCTGACTGAAAGAGGGCTAAGAACAAGATACAACATCTTGGCTATATGTTCCTAATACAACAAATGTGCTTATTATTACATAACAACTCAAGAATTTTGATAAAATGTACTTAAACAAGTGAAATGTGCTTATGCATTACCTCAAAATGCCTCTTCTTGTAAAGTTTAGCAGCATTCCGAAGATGACTTTGCAAACTAAAACACTTGTAGTACTTCTTGAAGTTTGCGACCAAGTGCCTGTCACATGTGAATTCAATACAAGTGTTATAGAAAGAAACTAGGTAATAGTAGTCTGAATTAATAAACATTTTACCTAAAACAATATCTTTGTTCATGTAAATGAAACCAGTAGTCAACACCCTCCAAGATTCCCCTTTGCTTGTCTGAGATGAACATATACGCACACCATCTTCATCTATCATGGGCTTCAAATCTCCAAGGAAAATCTTCCAATTCTCTATGGTTTCATTCCTACACACCATTATACCTAGCATAACTAAGTCATTCTGCCCATCCAGACCTGATTGCACAGAACAAGTGAATTATAATAGAGGTAGACATATATACTGAATTACAAAGAATATATAAGTGAAGAAGAAGAAGAATTTACCTGTTGCACATAGAAGAACACCACCAAATTTTCCTGTCAAGTGACAAGCATCCAAGCCAACAACCCTTCTGCAGCCATCCTTCCGTCCCTTTATTGCAGGAGCAAATGAAATAGTTAAAGAGAGGAAGGTATTGTTTTCCGTGCCATATAAGAATGAACAATGGTTTCCTGGGTTTCTCCTCTGCATACAACATAGTATACTGAATAACTAACAAGAAATGACAAAAATAATATGAATATAACTTGCAAAAACAACTAACAGAAAATTTAAAGTAACATTACCTTAACCATTTCATAGAAGTTAGGAACTTGCTGGTAGCTCTTCTCATAACTCCCATAAAGCTTCTCCAACACCATAACCCTTGCCCTCCATGCAGTATGGTATGCAACGGTAACACTTGTGACCCTTTTGAACTGTGCTGCTAAGTCATTAGGACAAGGAATTTCTGCATCACAACCTGTCTCCTGTCTTCTGTCCATGTACCAAGCAGCCACATAAGCAGGATTTGCACTCTTGTTGTATCCATCTCCACGACCTTTATGGTTGTGTTCTAGGTTATATCCTCGGAGTGTGAAGGTATCTCCTTCACCTTTTATGTTGATGCCATAAATCATGAACTTACACTCCGTCTTCTCAGCATTAACACATATTGCTCTTTGTTTCTTATTATCACATTTATTCCACACAAACTCATGCACATTCATTACACAGAAATACCTAAGATGTTTCTTAAATTCATTCTTATCTACATATTTGGTACCAACTACAAGTTTAGTAGGATCAAACTCCTCACTTATATCCTCTGGGAACAAGTCCTCCTCTTCTTCTTGCCTAAAGTGCTCTGCATGTTCTTTCTCAAACTCTGCTGTGGGAAATGGCTCATTAGCTTGAGGCCCATGAAACTGGTCAGGTGCATTACAATCAGGCCCACCTGTTTTATCTTGTTCTGGTACACCTATTTGATTACAATATCAATAATGAACTAAAACAAATTAAACAAAACCAAACATAAATAAAAAATAACACTCGGGTAAGAGAAAACATTACCTTCTTCGTCATTTTCAACCTCCACCTCACCATAGTTAGGATCATCACAATAATTTGACAAGCTACCAGTGTCAGCCCTTCTCAAAAAATCCTTGTATTCATTCTCATGTTGCTCTTCACTATCATACCCAGAGTTGAAGTTCTCCAAATCCTGCTCAGGATGACACTCATCAGGTTCTTCATTAGGAAGTTGTACAACATACTGATCATCCTCCACAACACTTGCTGCTTGTGTTGCTTCATCCCAAAATTTAGGATTAACATTCTCAAACTCAGCTTCAGGTATAAATTGTGCCTTAGTTATGTTCTCAGCCACACTAGACTGTGTTTCTTGTGTAAATTGAGGAACATATGCTTCTTCTTCATCTAAGTCAACGAATAACTTCTTGCTTGCAGATTGACTTTGGTTCTTCTTCTTAGATAGTCTAGGACTTCTTCTTGTAGGAGCCACACTGATTTTGCTCACTGTTTTTATTTGGTGTTGAAGATGACTTAGTTGGTGTCAAATACATGTGTGGAAGAGCTATCTCTATTAATCCTTCAGAATACTCATGGAGAATGACAACTTGCATGTGCAATGTAGTCCAATTCTCATGTACTTATGCATTATCCCAAAACCTCCAAAATTCTTCTTCATTAAACAATGATTCTGGTAAACATGGGTCACTCAACCATACTAAATCCACTTCCTCATGTAGCTGCAATCTAAGTAGGGGCTTGATCTTTTCCTTTAATTGAACAAGACCCATATCTGCTCTAGCCAAACCTTTGAATTCAAAAGTCAACACTGTACCCATAACCTTAACCCTTATGTCTCTCTTATCATACTTGTCTTCAACTACATTTCTACACCAAATGTACAGAAATAGTATTAGTTCAAACATTCATATACAGAAACACATACACATATAAAGAGGTAGACATATTCACTTGCTGTTTCCACACAAAAAAAACTAAATCCAAACATACACAGAACACCATAAATCAAAACCCAATCTGTATTTCACCCAATCTTTATTTCACCCTAATCATAAACATATACAGAACACTTACAAATAATCATAAACCCTAAATCTGTATTTCACCCAATCTGTATTTCACCCTAATCATAAACATTTACAGAACACTTACAAATAATCATAAACCCTAAATATGTATTTCACCCAATAATCATAAACATTTACAGAACACCCTGTAATCGAAAAAAAAACCCTCAAATAAACCCTAAATAATCAAAACCATTTTACATAAGACCCAAAATCGAAAAAAAACCCTAGAAAAAATCTTACAGAAGACCCAAAATAAAAAATCAAAAACTATTCTGATTTTATAATTATAGGGTTTCTGAATAGTAAATCGAAAATCAAAATACTTACAGAATAGTAAATTAAAACCCAATAATCAAAAACTCTACATCTCTGTTTATAATGACGAAAACCCTACATTTCTACATCTCTGTAATGACGAAAACCCTACACCACTGTGTACACAAAAACCTATTTCATGAAATAGACCATAACCCTTTCTTTCCCTAACCTTTCTTTTTCTGGTTTCTTCTTCTCCTTCTTCTTTCCACGTCTTAGCTTCACCATCTTTACTGGTCGCTGAAACAGAGAGGAAAAGAGGGAAGAAGATGAGCTTTAGGATTAGGGGTACGTGGTACACGTGGTAACCATATACGTGGCCTGATTTTCTCATCTCGGAAACAAACACGTGGCATCAATTTCTCACGATAAATTGACCATGTGACGAGAAATTGACTTTTCTAACGTTTTTGGATGGAAAACATCCAACAGAGGCATATTTGTAAATGTGAAAAAAATGGGGTACATATTTAAATCGGGTAAAAACATAGGGATACATTTATTTATAATCCATCTTATTATTTGACATCCCTTTTTATCTTTACTTGGTATGCCTAGAAAGAAAATGGTATGTCTAAAAACAACCTTCCAGATTTGTACGGTGATAAATGGCCTTGAATGGGCTGTTCGTTTTAATACACCCAACACGTGTTTGCTTGGACTTAGCCGATGTAGTACAAGTATTGAAATGGTGCCCTGCCTTGGCACTTGGTGCAGAGACGGTGAGCAGCTTGTGCACATTAGGTTAATGAATTTAAAAAGCAAAAAAAAGAAAAAAGAAAAGAAAAAACGAAGCTATTAAAATTGTTGCTCGACTGGGTTCGCTTATATGTGCAGTTAGAAACAAGGAAGGCAGAAAGATTTCGGGGGTAGGTGTCTAGGTTGAGATATTATCCAAAACTCGCTGCCATGGAGTCTCGTCTTTGTATTCTGAAAGAAGAAGAGGATAAACCAAGAGCAAAACCAACTTCTTCTTCATCATCATCATCATCACAATCCCGAAAAATGTCGCACGTTAGCAAAGGGGGGGTTTACAAGGAGGTTTTAGTACGATATGTTCAGTTTGGTTAGGATCAGAGTTAAGGTTTCATCACCATTTAGGTATCTGCAGTTGCTGCTGCTACTAAAGAGAAATCTCTGGTGTTGTTAAACTCCCTGGTTCTTAATCCTTGTCTAATCGGATCCTTCTATTAGCAGCTCTATCTCAGGTAAATAGATTACTATTATTTAATTCTCTTCTCAATTTTGATTTGTTTGGACTTGAATTTATAATTGTATTGATGAATTGGCTGTGTCTTGGATCTGAGAGATGATATAGGTTTGAATTTGGGACTTCATCTGGGTTTAGGATTGTGAATTTTGTATTAGATATAAATGTCTGGGTTATGATATTGTTCATTTTAATTTAATAGTGTAAGGATTACCAGTTTTGGTTCATCAATTCAAATTTTGTGGAGAGTGAGGACAAGTTATATAACTAGTAATTGCTGCCACTGTGTGTGCAAGTGTAAGTTTTGAACTAATTCTAACTGACACGCAGTGAAATGGAACGGTATCTATTAAATTGTTACTTCTTGCTTAGAGACACCTTTTTGTGACTGACATGAATCACTTTTAGCCAGCACAAGAGGGCCTCCTACGTCGGCCAATGAATAAGAAAGTAGTCGACTAATGTCCTATTGCAGTGTATAACCCTTGGCTTTCATAATAAATACTTGACTGGCCATGTTGATGTAGAGAATTAAGATCCATATGGATTCCTAAGCCAATCTTACTACCTTTTGGTCATATGAACTCGTACATTACCTTTATAACACTCCATACTGTATATTGAATCTTATCATACTACCTTTGGGTCATATGGATTGGTACACTACCTTTGCGTTATATGTATTCTTAGATTACCATTGCGAGAAATGAAGTCATATTGCCTTTGGTTATATGGTTTCGTACATTACCTTTATTACAGATCAATGTCTTCCCATAGTTTTCGGGTCAATACTTGTTTTCTCGTTTTCTACATTTACATTTCTGTTGATGTAGTTTTTGCTTTTAGCATAAATAATCATATGGAGATATTAAGTTAGTTTTGTGATTATTTACAGGGAACTACTGTGGTAGACAACTTGTTAGACAGTGATGATATCCATTATATGCTTCGTGCTTTGGAAACCCTTGGGTTAGGTGTCAAAGAAGACAAAGAGAATAAAAGAGTGATGAGGTTTGGCTATGCTCCTGCATCAAAGAGCAACTGTGGAAGGATGCGGTGGGGATTTTCCTGTTGGAAATGTAGCAAAAGAGGATGTTGAACTGCTCTTGGGGAATGCTGGTACCTGGGACTGCTATGCGCCCATTGATTGCTGCAGTTGCCGTTGCTGGTGGAAATGGCTGGTACTACTTTTACCTTTGCTAAATAACTTGTGAACATAATCGTGTAGGGACAGTTTTCTTCTTGGCACATTGATTGGGAAACAGGTTATTCCTGGCAAAAGATATTCCCATCTCAAGCCAAAGGAGAAATCTCCTTGTGCTACTTTCAATTTATGTTTAATTTTTTTCAAGCTGAAGTCTTTCTTATACTTGAATGAATTCAGTTACATACTTGAAGGAGTCCCACGTGTGAGAGAGGCCAATCGTGGATTTGATTATGGGTCTAAAGCAGCTTGGTGCAGATGCTGATTGATGGGCACTGATTCCCCTCCTGTTTGTATTAATGCAAATGGAGGGCTTCCTGGAGGAAATGTGAGGTTTACTTGTACTTGTATTTAATTTGGTTCCAACATAGATCAGTCACTAGAGATGGGAAAGTGCTACTTTATCATGTTCATATTCATTTCACGCATGAACTAGGCAGAGGATGTGATCATCTTTTAGTGAAAGGGTTAGTTTGCACTTGACACTTGGGTTCACCCAACTACAAAGTATAAACCAATAAACTTTGAATAACCTGTGTCACAAGGTAATGAACGTCGATATTGGAGTGAAAGGGCTAACTTCCAAAGTGTCTCCATTAGATCGAGAAAACTTTCTGATAACAATAGTTACTTCTGCTATTTGCCATAACTTTACAATCTATGTGTTGTTCCAATGGAGGCTTTGAATTCACATGGATTTACTTTGAGCCATTTGCAGAATAGGAATTTAGGAAATTAGCATGTTTTGCTTCGAATTTTGATCTTGTAGTTGCTTATGTACTTTCTTGCTTACATCTAAGAGAACTTAAATTTGTCGGATAGATCTGAATTCGTACCATTTATAGCTCTGCTTGAAGTGTTATAACTGTTGATTCCGGATATATGTGCTTCTTGTTTCAGGTTAAACTCTCTGGACCTATTAGTAGTCAGTACTAGACTGCCTTGCTCATGGCAGCTCCCTTTAGGAGATGTGGAAATTGAGATTATTGATAAACTTATTTCGGTTCCTTATGTTGAGATGACCTTAAGACTGATGGAGCGTTCTGGAGTCAGTGTGGAACACAACGATAGTTGGGACAGATTCTTGGTGAAAGGTAGTCAAAAGTACAAGTATGTTTGTCCAATAAGAACTCGCAATCCTCTGTTCAGTTTTCTGTAAAAAAAAATTGTTACTATTGCTATTATGTAGACATCACCAGAACCCAAGTTTTCTTAGACTGATGAAATGCAATAAACAAAATTTCTCCAGGAAAGGCTTATGTAGAAGGGGATGCATCGAGTGCCAGTTACTTCCTTGCAGGTGCGGCAGTCACTGGTGGAACCGTCAACGTTGAAGGCTGTGGAACAAGCAGTTTGCAGGTTTCATTTCTACTTCACATGTGATCTTCGTATCTGGTTTTCAAACCCCGATTCTTTTACCCATTTATTTTTCTTAAACCACTGCGTCTCACTATACTGTTTTTGCATCTCTTTCCTACTCAGGGTGATGTAAGATTTGCCGAGGTTCTTGAGAAAATGGGAGCTAAAGTTACTTGGACAGAAAACAATGTTACTGTCACAGGACCACCCAGAGATCCTTCTGGGAAGAAACACTTGCACCCAGTTGATGTCAATATGAACAAATTGCCTGATGTTGCCATGACTGTTGCTGTGGTTGCAATTTTTGCTGATGGCCCAACAACCATAAGAGACGGTAAGTCTTAGGTTATGGGTATTCAGATAGCCTAGAGAAATTACTTGAAAAGTAGAAACTAACTTTACTTGGACGTGTTTGAACTAAGTCACACTCAAGTGAAGGAGATTAGAAATCATTTTTTGTTCACTATCTTACAGTTACAATCCCTTTTTTGTCCGTGGCAGCTGGAGAGTAAAGGAGACTGAAAGAATGATTGCTATTTGCACTGAATTGAGGAAGGTTGGTTTTCTTTCACCGACTCTACTATATTAATGTTTCGTTCCAATTAATTGATCAAATATATGAATATATTCTACATTAATGTTGTGATTTTCAGCTTGGCGTCACAGTGGAGGAAGGCCCAGATTACTGTGTGATCACACCACCAGAGAAATTGAATGTTACTGCAATGGACACTTATGATGATCACAGAATGGCCATGGCATTCTCTCTAGCTGCCTGTTCTGATGTTATAAGATTTTATCGTCTGCCTTTTTTATTATGAAGATGACAAATCGATCAGTTGATGAATGAAAGTTACCGACATAAAAAATGAGAGGACGAGTGGGAAAATTATTTTACAGTCATGAATTCATCTGGGTCTATAGCTTGAATCTTTATACTAGGTTACTGTTCTTGATTTTCTTGAATCCATCTGGGTCATTTGTTGCTAGGTTACTGTTCTTGATTTTCTTTATACTTTGTAAAATAGCTTGAATGACACTATTGCCATGAATTCTTTTTAGCAGATGTGCCAGTATAATGCATCCGGTCTGTCATTTTACGCTCTTAGAGATTGTAGGTTAATTTGGGCGCAACAAGTCCAGCAGTACTAGTAGTTACAGTGTGAACATTATTTTGGGGTGCAGTTCGCATTGGCTGTGATGCACCACTCTTAAGATATTTTAATTAATGTACCCTTTTCAAATTTCAATCGAAGATAAGTTGAGAATTAGAAACCAGAGCAAATCCTGAATCAGGAAGGTTTTCAAGTTCTATTTTAATAATAAATCAGCAATGGAATTGATTTAGAAGTCCGTGAAAATAGAGCTTTCAAGTTCTACTCCGTTTAGGAAATTCTGTTGGGTATAAATAGAGCTTGTTGTAAACAAGTGAATCATCAATTTTTTCTGAAGTTTTTCAAGTTCCATCATAATCTTAAATTTTGCCAGTCCACTTTCTCGAATACTGGTAGAGGTATCCTCTGTGTCTTCGTCTCTCGCGTAACCTACAGAATGGAAGGTAAAAGTGCAGAACTTGTCAAGAGCAGCCATTCCTCAAGTAACCTCGCAGTTCCTACTTCAATGAATTTCACGAAATCTGGAGATATAGCATGCGATCTCCCTGACAAATACAAAATTTTGGCTGAGATTTTTGAGAGCATCGGAAGTTCAGTGAGGCTGCTCAGTCTTTGTAAAATACTGCCAACTTTTCAAAACATATGCACACAGGTGGAAGTATTTACCAAAAAAAGGTTGTCATACAACCATCTTGCACAGATAAAATACATACTTCCGGAAGCTATTCATGTTGAGAAGATTCTTGTTCTTGACAAGAGAACCATGTGTATGAGGCAAGACATGAAAGTAACACTGCCATTGGATACTGTTGAAACTCTTCCTGACCAATCTCCATTTACGCCCCTGAGTCAAATTTTCCACCAGAGGCTGTCAAAGTTCTTTAGCAACCATCCTGAGTGTTGCGACATCCCAGAGGCCACATTAACAGTTCTTATAAGCCGAAAACGCTCCAATTTATTTCTAGAGGAATCACGAGTAGAATCTAGTCCAAGTTCTAATAAGCTCGAGCCATTCTCGAGTGGATCACATTTATCTTCAACTTTTAAAAGGCGATTTTCCAAGAAGAGTATTCCTGAAAAGACAGATCTCTTAGCATCCCGGCACCCCTTTTCCCCTTTGGAGCCTGAAGCTGTGTTTTAGTACTAATTCTTTTAGTCGTTTATTCAATGTTCTTTGTTTATCAGATCCTATTCCTGTCATTGTGTTATTAATAGTTGAAACGCAGAAGCATGGTTTTACTAAAAACAAAATCTTGTAATTTTGGATGCAACTCAGATAGATCTCTGATTTTAATAGAAATTACAGTACAAAAGTCGCCTTGGACATGACAATTCAACCAAAATGGTTTTTCTGTAATGGCGCATCCATATTATCCATGTTCATCAATACTGGTTGATGCTTGGCTAATCAACGCAATATCTTCAGGCTAACAACTAAAACTTAAGAATACATCTCAATCTCCATCTTTATCTACTAATACTAGTTTACATGCTACATTTTATCCTACTGCTTTATGGTCCTTTTGGCTCACGCTAAACATATAGCTTCACCTCCATGACATGTTCAGATGTGCAACATCCTGTGATATTACCCAAAGAGGTTATTTTGTAAGCGAATTTAAAAACTGCACTATACGAAATGGTAAAAGTTCATGGAACTGAGGGAGGCTACTAAAAGTGACAGTACCTTTGATTTTGATCGAAGCCGTGAAGAGTCTACCTCTGTAGCCTTATCGTGTGTCTTCATTACCTGAAACAGGTTAGTCCAAAGGACTTAGTTACGGAATCCATATCCTAGGTAAGAACCGAAATAAGAATAAGATATAGAAGATGCCTCTTTATGTTTTTCTGCCTTTACTTCACTTCTCAATTTGAAAGGAGAAGTTGTTGACGCCTTGGTGATTGTTTGTTTCGCGCTAGCTGGTCTTGCAGGAGTGCCAAGAGAGGTAGGTCTTGCAGCAACTTGCTTTGTAGATGGACTAGCTTTCCCCACTGACATTCCGGTTCTGCATTTCATTTGCCAGAAAGACTTTAAATTGAGAGAATGTATAGGACTCGTAACTAAATCAACTCTTCAAAACACAAGCTCCAGACATTACCCTTTTTTATCCTTTTGTGGAATCGTCGAGGAAGAACCACGTTCGGGCAACTGTAGCAACAAACATTATACCGAAATGAGGAATGCACGAAATTTATCCCCATATCAACTCACTAAAAGCTACTTGCTAATGTGAACTCACAGATAGGCTTAAGCTTTAACTAGGATTCTTAGACAAAGTTGGCAAATACATGTTTATACCTGTTGAGAGGTGGAGGATGTTCCCTCACCATTGGATAGCGGTGTGCCGTAAGTATTTTTAAATGCCTTGAATGCTCTTTTGACAATTTCTTTGTCTCCCATTTGCTCCATTATGAGTGATCTTCTTGTTGTGTTCAGAAAAGATGAGTCAGATTTTACAGGTGGTGCATTCAGTGACATATGAAGTGAAGTGGAAGAAGTTGTTCGCTTGTTATCCGCGGAAAAAAGTTGTTTGTTCTTTAGTAAGGATGGACTGCTGTCCTTCCTTGCAGGAGTCCTACAAGTAGTAGATATTGCAGGTAAGGATTGTGAAGGCTTTGATGCTTTTGAAACTGAAGTTTGCGCTGCTTTGGTCTTTGGTGTTACTAGTTTTCTCGTCGTTTTTGCAGGAATCTTCTCCTTAGCAGCTGGGACTCTTGGATGAACCTAAATTTGAAGAATGTTAAGACTTGTATATTATTGCTAGAAGAAAACTAACTAGTAGAGAAGTAAGGAATTTCACCTTTCGAGGTTCTTTCCGCGGCTTCAATTTAGTAGTCTCAATTTCCTCCACATGACTAATGCTAGTAGTCTCAGATTGTGCTCTCCCAGAGTGCGTTTCTACTTCTACATGTTCTTGTGATTTTGTGGACATGTTGCTCTCTTCTTTAACCGAAGAAGGCGGCAGGCTTACTGATTGGTTCTCTTGCACATCTTCCACTTTGGCATGTGATTCATTATAACAATTCTTTGCTTCAACCAAAACAACCTCCTCAGTTTGGGCCTTTGATCGTTCCAGAGGGTTCTCAAGCTGAGCCGAAATGGAAGGCTCTAATTCCTGTGTTTTCAAATTATGCTGTTGGCTACACATTTCTGCATTCCTCACATTATCTTCTTGGCTACATTGTTGGCTTTCAACTTGGGCCGAAGTAGCCGTCTCTAATTCCTTGGTTTCGGTCTTTGATTTTTCGTCAGTGGTTTCACCCCGACCTGATACAGATGCCTCTAAGCCTTCTGCTGTGAAATTATGTTGTTGGCTATGCATTTCTGTATTCCCCACATTTTGTTCTTGACTACATTGTTGGCTTTCAACTTGAACCGAAGTAGGCGTCTCTAATTCCTCGGTTTTGGTCTTTGATTTTCCGTCAGGTGTTTCATCTGGCAGCGATACAGATGCCTCTAAGTCCTCTGCTGTGAAATTATGTTGTTGGCTGTGCATTTCTGTATTCCTCACATTATGATCTTGGCTATGTTGTTGGCTTTCAACTTTGGCTGAAGTAGACACTTCTAATTCCTTGGTTTCGGTTTTTGATTTCTCGTTAGGGGTTTCACCTCGACACGTTACAGATGCCTCTAAATTCTCTGCTGTGAAATTATGTTGTTGGCCATACATTTCTGCTTTGCTCACCTGACTGACAGAGACTTGGCAATTTACACCATCTGCATCCTGAATAGGTTCAGCGGCATGAATCAAGCTAAGCTTGCATTTTCCAAAACCTTGGCTTCGATTTCCACGACCCAAATCGAACTCAAAAGTGTCATCCTCATCTTGAGCTTGTTTTCCATTATTACTCCGACAATTCGATTTTCCGGAATCACCTTCAAGTTGTTGTTCCTGTTCAAGTAGCTCGGCGGCCGCCTTCCGAGCAGCAATTTTCTTGTAATGAGCTTCAAAGTATGCTTTTTTACTTGCTACTGATCCAGGAGTTGCACACTTCTCAACTTCCTCCAAGTACTTATTCTGTGAGAATGATGACCATTTATCCCATGATAACAAATCATTCTCAAATTTACCAAACGACACCGACACATCATTCTCACCAGCCATTACTTTCTCATTTCTCTGTTTGTGAAAACACACAATTTGCCAAAATTCAAAATAAATAAATAAATCAATTTCAAGCAAAGAAATTCAACAAACCCTTCATGAAAAAACAAAATTAAAGAAAAGGGGTTACCTCAAATTGACTAGCTCTATAACTTTCTGCCATTTGTTCTTCTTCAAGATAGGGACATGGGTGTTCTTGAAAAATCTAACCAATCAAGCTAAGGAATGAAGAATTGAGATCCCTGTCTGGTAGTGATAAATTCCTTCCACTATGCAAAGAAACAAAGAGTACCCACAATTATTTTCTCTAGTAACTTACAGTTGTTGTTGTGACTGAACATAAGTAGATAAAAAAAAACAGTACAAATTTAGATCTTTTTAGTTACTGTTTTTTTCTTTCTTTTTCTTATTGAGTTACTACTATCATTTAAAGCTGTTACAGAAAATCACCTAACTTTGTGTTTGTAATGTACTTCAATGGGGTCCCTTTAACAATGGCAACCAACCCACATCACAAAAATGAAAATTTTGATTATTATTAAGGAACTTAAATTATGGGATAGTGTCACTGTTTAGCCATTGATGCAGAATGGAAGAAGACTGTAAAGAGAAAAACATTCATATAAATGCAAGAGAAAGATATACAGGTGATGTGGGGTTACACGTGACAGTAGAAGGCGCCAACCAAAAACGGAGATTTAAAGGGATAAGGTTGTCATGATGGTATGGAATCCTAGTTTTTAATTGTTGGATTGCAACCTCATTGTCTAAGCTAGACACGTATGAAGTCCAATTGCCGAATTTTGGTGGGCGAGTTTTGAAGTCCTTGCACGCATTCTACCGGGTTCGAGTTAAGATTGAGCAGGCCATAAAGTGAGGTTTACTTGTCCTTGATCTGTTATTAGGAGAAGTGATTTATTATTTATTTTCAGTTTGGTCAATTTTAAGTAAAAATAAAAGGAAAAAAATATCACTTTTCCAGAAATAAGAGTAGTGTTTTTTATAGACCCGACGACTTATTTTTGTATTTTCTCTGAAAAATGTGAACATGCTGAATTTTAATCGTAGAGTAATTCTAGTGGAGTAAGCGAATGTGAAAATTTTCTCATTTACACCGACAGGGGAATAGTTTAAATTGGATGGATAAAGACTCAAACTCAGAGTTTTCCTATACTGTCTCAAGATGAACCAATCGAATCAATTAGAGACGATTGTCCTAGGGAAAGCCGAGCTTCGATTCTGGTTGAGACGACCATCGTCTCAGGTTGAGCAAGCAGGCCTTGTCTGAGAAGATATCGACTAGTATATCTAGCGACTCTATTTCATTCACTATAAAATTCAACCATTTTCACCTTTGAAATCACACTTTCCACACCCAAAATTTCTTATAATCTCAATTTCCGAATCTCAAACTCTAAAATCAGGAGAGACAAAAAATCCGAAAAAATGATTGGTTAATCACAAGCACAAAATACTTCAACAAAAAATATTTCATCAGGAAAAGTATGCAGTCCAAAGTATAGTCCGGATGTAGATAAATCTCTTTGTGGAGAGATTATGTAGCATTTTACGCTTGATAATATCGATGGTGCAAGTGCTCAACAACAACATAATATGCTTCGGGGGGAATATTCATAAGCATTTTAGTCAGGAAACTGAGAATATTAAAAAACATGATGTTGTTGTGTTTTCAGGTTGTTTTAATACAATTAGCAAACAGATGAACAGTAGTTGGATAGCTTTGATGATGCAAATTAATCGTTGCAGAGCGAGCAGTGATACCAAAGTTGGAGCGCTAAGTCGCATTTCAAAAAATTTAATTGATTTTTAGAACTTGTTATGTTTGTTGTAGTAACTAATTTATAAATATTCAAACTGCAACAACGAAAAACTCGAGAAGAATGACAAAAAAAAAGAACTTTGAGCTCCAAGCACGAAGCACGAAGCATATTTCCATATCTTCAGAAAGTTGAACCGATATAACCTTGATATATTGGATGGATATCAAGTGACAATGGAGACACATTACGAGACTATCAATGCTTCTCAAGGGTCTCCTTATTCTTCACTAGTTAAAAACCAAACCCTCAAACCAACACCGACGGATTCCATATGGTAATTCTAACCTTAATGTTACCATAAGTGGAGAAAGATATGATTGATCGGGTGTCAAAATAACAAAAAATATACAGAAAGGCAGCCTAAGATGTCGCAAAATCATCAATATAATTCAACTATTCAAAACTTTTTGTAAAACAAGAAAAGACTGATATTGATAAAACAGTAGAGCGTAAGAAAATGGTTGTAGAAATGAAGAGATGTCGTAAGGAGGTTGAATAGAATTTTAATGTGCATATGAGAGGAATCATGGGAGTGGAAACGTCAAAGATAAATCCTGCATAATTACATCTTTGACAAGATGAATTTATGAAATTCAAGCATAAGAGGCACGAGTACGCCCAACAACAGTTGACTTTGATTCTGATACAAATGATGACATTTTAGACGAGGATAAAAATAATTCCATTACACTTGTTTAGTTATTAGTTTTAAATTCCATGTGTAATAATTAGTTTTAAATTAAGTGTAATCATTGTAATCCTTAGTTTCGGTTTCAATGTTTGTTTAATTCAAATTACAAAAATCAGCATAACACAAACAAAACACTAATATAACTATAATGATTGGAATGGTAACTATAAAGTAGCAAAAAACTAAATCCTGTGATGGTTTTTTCTTCTAAATTCATCAAAATTGTGCACAGTGAGATTCTCCCTTAGTATTAGATATAAACCTATATTTGGAATTTTCTCATTTACCAAAAGGGGTTGAACTTCTTTCCTCGAATCTTTATCCGGATACCTTATCCCACTGGTATCTCTTTTGGTCTTATCGATCACCATTTTATGCAAATGATGCAGGTGAGCATAAACTTAATCATTTCTATTGGTTTAAACGAGCGAGATGGTCCACAAAATTATATGAGACTTCCTCTCCAAAATTCCAAATGCTAGTTCAACATCCTATCTGCTTATTTTTAACATACAGTCCAACTTGGTTCTTTCCGTGTTCGAGTATCTCAGCGTAATTTTGAACTGAGTTGACCACGATGGATAAGGTCGCCAATCAGAAAATACACCATGTTATAATTATTGTCGTTGACGGTGAAATTTGAAGTTGGAGCAGTTTAGATACTCCAGTTCTCTAGACAAAGGAGATTCATGCAAAATATTGATGTCGTTGTTGCAACCCAAGAGGAAAAAAAAAGCATGTCATATCCAACATAATAAGAATCCTCCGCTTATAGAATAATTATTTGTGTTAAGTAGTGACCCTTTACTGACCTTATTAAGAACAAGGACATCCATGCCACACCCAATACATGCAATCAAGGCTACCTAGCATCCTAGAAAATCCCTTCTTCTCATTTTCAACTAGTAATTATTTTGTTTTTTTCATACGAATGTACTCATTACATGTATCCGACGGCAAAACAAATCCTGGGATCCTTAGGGATGTGGTGACCTGTTTTTCTTCAGTTTTATGTCCTTGTATATTTGTTGCATCATATCGATAGTTGAATTTAAGATTTACCCAACTAAGCTCTCCAATAAATCTAATAACCAAGTGACAGCATACGGAGGCGATGTTGAAAATCTTCATCAGAGTACACACATATGTTGATAAATAATCACACATCATTTTTTGATGTTTTTCCTCTCGAAATATCTACATATATCTTATTTTCAATACTGATCTTGGTTACAGAGCTCCCTATATTTACCCCATGTATAGATTGTATCATGGTGTTGGTCATCATTCTGGCGTCGTATAAATCTTCATCTATTTGATTCAACTGCTTCATCCATGCTTTTTTATGTTGAAGAAAGATTAGTGCATTTGAGTGCACTTCCTCATTTTCCAAATTAGAATTCATAAAGAAAAAATAAATCTTGATGGAAATGGCTGAAAACAAGTATTATATTGAAGAAATTTGATGTATTTTTGTGAAAATAGATAAAAAATTGTGTGTTATATATTAGTGGATGAGAGGAGATTTATATAGGTAGGATATATATATATATATACATTGAATAATGTAGCCGGTGTCGTCCATAATTGAGAGGCCGGTCGTCTCTAGATGATCTGAGGCTCAGCTCGCGTTCAACCGAGCATCGATACCTGGGATGACCATCTCAACTATGGACGATCGGATCAAACACCAACGATATACTCTTTTCCCACTATGAGAAAATAAGATTTCCCAACCACGTGGCAGGAAAATGAAAAAAATTTACTTGCTCCCATTGGACTTACTCTTATAAGTTGATTTTACCATTGTGATTTGTGGCAAAATGCCAAAACCATGACTAGATATAGTTTAGATTTTTGTAACTTATTTTGGTGCATCACTGTGGATGTTCTTAGTGTTACTAAGGCAACACAGTACATACTCCAAATTCATAAATAAAATCATATAATTATAAGTCAAAAGAATCTCTTTAACGTAATGTATCAAATCTTTTAGATGCGAAGATAAGAGAAATTCATGATATTTTTATCTCAAAAGTTGTTAGAAAATAATTCTTGGTGTTTGTTGGCTAATTGGTACACGGCGGAATAAATGCTAATGGAAAACGTTTTAAACCAAACATAATATAGCATATGTGAGCACCATAATAACGACAAAAAATAAACATATACAATTTAGTATCTTTACATACACAATATAGTATGATTGTGTAAAATTCTTCATAAGTAAATGGGGTAGAGAAAATTTTGGATCTTTATAAGATGAAGTAGATATATTCTAGAACCTCATTGGTGTCATGGGTAGTCTAGAAAAGATAAACTCTTTATCTCAAGATGATTTTGTTGAAAGAGAGTTATTTAAGATTAAACATAAAATTGCTTCTCTTAATTTAGCTAGAAAATAACGTGTTGGATCAAAAGGTCAATGATATGTTGATGGGGAAGGTTTTTCCAAAAAAATGTTTCTTGCTTGTATAGGCTTAATTACATTAGATCTTCGAGTATCAATGGAGATATGTGTCATGCCAAAGAGATGGATAATTAATGTAAAAGCTAAGATAGTTGATTGTTATTTGCTTACTGAGGATACTTTCATCAGTTTAAGATTTAATAACTTGTTTTTTCCTTTTTTAAGTGTACAACACAAAATTATGATGAAAACAAATTATTGAAGAGAATATAAGAAAGTTTATTGATGATTTTAGCAAAAATAAGTTTCATGATCCATATGGATACACAATATAATTTTTAGAAGCTACTTGGGATATTACCAAGCACGAGCTAATGGGTATTTTTGGAGAGTTTGAATAACTGGCATTCTGAACTTGAGATTGATTTGTAATATTAGTTTTCTACCAGGTGACGTCTTCCATTATTTCAATTTTTTGAGGAGCTTTTGTTGACAGAATATTAATTATTTCCAAGCAAAAGGTTTTTGACAATACAAGTTGGAGTTGTCTGGACTGTGGAATGTCAAGATTTGGTTTTGGAAATGTGTGGAAAAGATGGATAGATTGGTGTGTCTTTAATGTAAGGTTTGCAATAACTTTGGATGGTTCTTATTCTGAACTTTTTAGAATTGGAACATGGGAAATACAAGGCGATATTATCTCACCTTTCTTATTTATTATGTGGTGGAAGTTCTTTCCATCATTTGCAATTTTTAGATGATTTGATAGTTTTTATTGATGCCAGTGAAGAGAAAACTAAAAATTCAAATAATATCACAATTTCTTTTGAGATGATTTCTAGTTTAAAAATGAATTTCAAGAAATGTGTATTGGTTGTTGGCGAGAATACTCAATTTGCTGACTCTAGCACTAGGATTTTTGGTTTTTACAAAGATAGTTTTTCTCTGAATTATTTTAGAATTCCTTTGGGAAGTAAGTCTAAGTCAATCACTATCCGGGATGTCATTTTGCAGAAATTTCAGAAAATATTAATATCTTGCAAATGAAATATCTGATCAAGGATGATAGCTAGAATCATTCTTATCAAAAAATTTCAGTCAATCCTGCTTCTGTAGAGAAACAAATGAAGAGGATCATGAGATAAATTTTTTGGGGTGTATCTAATTTTAAAACTAAGAAAAGATTGGTAGGCCGGAAAAACTGTGTTTACCAAAGCAAATAACATAAAAGGGTATAAAGAAATTGAGATCGGCGAAACATGCCAATGGAGTTAGATACATGGTATTGGAAAGAATTTCCTTTGGAGGACAATTATTTATCAAAGGTTTGGTGGAAATACTAGAACTTTACTTCCTATTATTCATCTGAGGGGAAAAGTACGTAGACTGGCAATTCTTAAATCTAAGCAGAATATCCAACAAAATTCTACCTTAGAGGTTCAGAGTGGTAATAAGACTATGTGTATATGCATGATATGTGGGTCGGTGGTTTTACTTTGTATGACAGATTGCCTTTTTTTTGTTGAGGTCTCAAGGAACAAGTCTTTCACGTAAAGAAAATAATTGTACTTAAAATGATGTTCCTGGTTGAAATTTCAATTTCACTACAGGTCTTAAGGATCCTAAAGTGGGTTTGGAAATTGAAATACTTCATCTTGTTAATAATCCAACGGTGGTTGATTCTGGTGATGACTTTATAAAGATAGAATAATGGTAATTATTTCTCAGTCTCTTTTTGTTATTTTGATGTTCAAATGAAAGATCTTTAAGATTTCCTCACAAATATATCCGGAATCCAAGAATTCCGCGGAAAGTAACTTTCTTCTCTTGGAATTATGTTATAATGCTGCTTCTATATAAATTCTCTAAGAAATTCAATTATGGGGAATGGTTGTATATATAATAGTTGGGTGGCGGCTTCGATAATAATAATTCTCTTATTAATAATATTTTTTCACGTGATTCCCATTTTGGATATTTAGAGATCCTAACGGATTTGGACGGTATCTATAATAGTGCTCATGTGTTCATACCTTATGAGAAAACAAGAAAACTACGGATTTTTTCCCCCATAGATTTAAGCTAGTTTGTGTGTTTGGAGAAGATGTGAAGTCCATAATGTAATGAAATCAAAATAAGGAAAGTCCAAGGTAAGCATGCTATGGAGCATGGTTCCTTTGACTATATGGCGGACAATTTGGCTAGAGCGCAACAAAAGAATATTTTAAGGTAAATGCAAATTATCAAACCAATTGATATACGATGTTAAGTTCTTACTTTAAAACTATTTTGCGGTACAAATATTTTAGAAATATATGTATTTATTTGATTCTTTATGCTTATGAGTGTAATGAGTTCTCTCTGTCATAGTTTCCTTTCTTTTTTGTGTTTTGGTTTGCTGATATCATGTTTAGATGCAGATCATCTTTTACTTTATAGTTTTTTCCGACTTTCCCAAAGCAACCACATATTTTGATGGCTCTGTTTTTTTACTCTAATTTTGTTATTTTTCGAGTCAAAAGAAGAAGGAAAAAAATAAAAAAACCACGTTCATAAGTGTCATAAAAAAATAAAAAATAAAAACTTTAAACACCAACAATGAATCTTTGAGGAGTCACTAAGAGAAAAATCCAGTAGAATAACTGCTATCTCCACCTAACCAGTTTGATAACATCATATTAGATTCTAACTCGTAAAAGAATAATTAGCTTCAACATCGTACTCCAACACAAGTCACGATTACCGTGTAAATCTTTAGAAATCTCTATTGTGATTAACATGTTTAATCATTTTAACAATTCTCAAAGCCATCACCAATTTGACATACTTTAAATGAAAAACATAAATATAACATGCTTGTGCTTAACTTTGGAGTGCTGATGGAACTACTTCCACATTTGACCTTATGATCTCATTTTTTTTTCAAAATTTGCAACCTATCTTAGTGTGTAGTTACCAACACCTTGTATTCCACCATACTAATCCATGCTACATCATGACGAAACCAAATACATAACATGCACTTCTTCTACCAAATTGAACCTCTTATTATTAATGATATTATATATCCATATTTTTGTAAGCATCGGTTAAATACATATCCATATTTATCTTCAAATACCCAATCACACTTGTCATCCTAGTTTGGAAAATTAGTACCTTTAGCACATCAAAACATTTTAACAAATTATAAGGCCTAGATATGTTAATCAGTCTTATTCTCTTGGGTGTCTATTTTGTGTTATGTCCTTTGGGTATAATAATCATGATGTTTATAGGAGTAACTCTTACTCGGTCTCAGTTTTTTATTTTATTTTATAAAAGAACAATGCATTAAAAACTAAGGAGAAATATTTAAAAAATTAATATCACATACATTTTTAGGAAAAGTAAATTTCCTAATTCTACTCCATAACTTAGAGTTGATCTCCAAGTTATTAGGATTTTTTATGTATTTAGCTAACTTATGCGTTATTATATTACAATCTCTTTTAACATAGAAGTAAAAAGAACTAGCAAAAGCATTATTGAAGTATTTTTGATGACTGAGAGTTATAAATACGAAAAAATATTACCAAAATTGCCCACATACTAGGGTTTCATAAGTACGAGCAAAAACCATACTTGATCCAAATGGGCCGAACTGCAACCTCCTTATCTACCCAATCGAGTTTCCAGATGCGTAGTGGTTCCGGATTTTTTTGATAGGCTTTCATAGTAGTTCCGGATCTTTTGATCTGCTACATACAGTTTCATAATTGTTAAAAAACTTCCGATACGCTGCATCCAGTTTCATGGTTGTTAAAAAAATTTTGATACGATATATCCAATTTTTATATGTGTTCCGGTAAGACGAATAAGGATTAATTCTAACAAAGTTGTTGTTAAAGTACGACCAAGATGATAACAATCACAAACATTGGGATTCATAATCTTTTCTTTAACCTTAATTTGATTTACTTGAAACTGTGACAGATCTTTTCTTAAATTTTTTATAAGGTCCTCAGGACTACACTTAATTTTATAGAAAACTAATCTACATATACAAGTATTTCCAGATGTACCAAATAATATAAGCATATGTTTCTCTTAAGTTTTTATCTTTCAACCATAAAACACATTAGTCTTTAAAATTAAGAGACGAAGCATTATAGAACATTATGATAAAAAACATGCCCCTCAAGACAGTTTTTGAGAATGGGAACTTAGTGATTAAATGATTAGAATCTTCACTAACTGCATTGATGCAAAGAGAATCGAACGTCAATCAGTATGAATCTACCTAACCTCTCTTTAACTGGTAAACAATTGGTTAGAGTTCTCCAAAGAAAAATATGGACTCACATTATAAGAAGGTAAAGCTTCCAGTATTCGTTCTTCATCTCCTTCAGCTGCACGCATGAATACAGAGTTTATAAGAGTGGCTTCTTAAACTACTTACTAAACAACCTGAAATTATTAGACGTAATCGATTATATTATACTGGATATACAAACCATGTGCATCAACTGCTCTAGTCACAAACTTTTCTTTGAACCCCATCGACATAAAACGGGAAATGGCCTCTGGCCGAGACGAATTTGAAGTAATCGCCTGTGATATATCAAAGCTACATCAATCAATACATACAACATGATTCTACGGCATAACTAAGCAAATCAACCACAATGTATTACCCACCATTTCCCAAAAATGTGTAGTTCAATTCACTGATTTCCGCTAGATGCTCTAGTCACAGCTTCTGCACCACACATTTGCATTCGAAATGTTACAAACAATGTATGCTGTGGAAGTCATAGAAGAAACCAATAATCAAAATCTAACAAAGTATACTCTCCTCAATGAACAGAATGAGCATAAACAATGAAGCATACACAATTCATAATCCAACATACACAGAACAGTCAGTTCAGTAAATCGGACCACTAAACAACTCATTTCATAAATACAGTGTAAACCCATTTCAAGAATAATCAATGAAACCCAAAACAGTAAAAAAAAACAATCAAGTTTCATGGACAAACATGGATTTCAAAAATTCTTCAATAAACCCTAGCATAACCACAAAAGGAAATTGAACAAAAAAACAAAGGGTTTCAAAATTAAAGACAATATCCAATGACAGATACTCAATCAATTACCTTTTATGAATTCTCTTTTCATAGTTTTTTATATTATGTTGATAATTTTTTTTTATTTTTTAGATAATCTAATGTTTATTATGATATTAAAATATAATTTCTTCATCAAAAGTAAATTGTTCACTCTTTTTATGGTATTATGGTATTAAAATATAATGTTTATTATGTAATTTCGAAAAAAACAAGTTCTTATGTATTTTCAAATTTCGTTTTTCATCATATTTAATGCGATGATTGGATAACAATTTGAGTTTCTGTTTAGCTTAATCGCCACTCGGTTATTTATTTTATCACTTTGTTTGACTTTGAACTTGTCTTTTGGTTGGTTTTTGTAGATTTATCACTCTCCGTATTTTTAAAGGGTTGACACAAGTATAACTACGATCATCTATCTAAGAAGTCTGAAATTTTGGGTTTTAAGGTGTGTGGAAGAATATTGGGACTTTAGGGACTAAAACTATCTCTCGGTACACTAAAAGAAAACTATAAAAATCCGAGCAAAATCATCCAAGTACATGAAAAAGTGGTCTCCCAAGCATTGTTCAGTTGAACATTATTGGTATGTCAAGTTTGGTTGTGAAGTTTATCTCCGAACTCGGAGTCACTTGATTTGATTACTAAAGTCAACCTCGTTAGGTTAGACTAGGAAGAAAAAAATATTGAGTCATGTTCCTCGTTAGGTTCGACCGAGCAGTGCTCTAAAAATATCCCCCTTTGTCAATTTTAGTGACAAAACTATCAATACATATGGATTACAAAATAAATAAACTTTGTAGCTTCTCATCCAAATGCTTGATTTCGTTGGTTCTTCAACATTACTCGAAATCTTCGTCACTTCCAAGTACTCCATTGATTCTGAACGTGTTCAACTCAACATCAGTGTTGTTGAAGATCCGTAGCCATAAAAATGAGAAAACAGTAGCTCTCAATCATTGTTATACAGTGTCATAGTGTTTTACACAACATCAAAGTCCAATTGTATCACAACTTTGACAACAATACTATGGTGATTTGTATCACTCCCCCTTAGTCAATACTTCATCTCACAATGAAAACTCCTCCCCCTTACATAATGATACGTAAACCATATTTATTTGTAGTGTGAACTACAAATTAATTCTCCCCCTTTTTGTCAATATAAATTGGCAAAGGTACGAAAACTAGTGGGATCATAATGAATTCTCATAAAGATACTTCATGACTAAAATAGAACATATCAACTTTGTTTCGATGATTTCACATAGTCGAAACTTAGTGTATTCATCAAGGAGTTTATAAAGATACAAGAAAACTCCTATAATATTCCACAGCCGCACTCCCCACAAAGATTTGGCAATAAAGCACAAGTTCAATTAAGAACTCTCCCCCATAAAATGTCATTCCCGAAAGAACAACAAGAGCAAACTTACTTTTGCAAGAAAAGAAGGATTTCTTTGGACATTAACAAATTACATGAAACATGAATTTGTATCCTGAAAAATCAATTAAATTAACCACAAGAAAACCCATGATTAATTTAATCGGAAATGCTCAACATAAGAGAACTTACAGAGCCGCACAATACTTACACAAAGAAGTGGATCAGGGAAAGATCAATACAACGAAATATTCGAAGATTCATTTTATTTTCATCAAAATTTGCATAATGATATCATAAACTTAATCTTTGTTATAAAAATTTCATTCTATCTTCCATCAATATTTGCATAATGACATATAATAGACTTAACTTTTGACTAATATGGGACAATCATGGTTCACGGACTCAAACACACGTATCCCATAACATTATTTGCAATATATAAACCACTAAAGATTAATACTGCAAAATCATCTTCCAAATCAACTTGAGAAATTAAATAAATAAATCTAAAAACATTCCGAGATGAAAATCGTTGGCAATAGCAATTTGTACTCACAATAATTGTTATTCCAAACCTAGTTATCCTTCTTAAAACACAAGAATAAATTCTCATAAGAAGTTTTCTAGATAATACTTTTGAAGAATTCTTTATCGTCATCGAACTCCTTGTCGTCAACATCCATTGGAACATAAGGTTCATGAAGAAAGGAGTCAATTTCAACAAACCCCCTTGATTGATGTCGTACCAGGGCCTTCTGAATTTCAAGAGTCCTAAAAACAACAGCCTTTATTTGCTGCATCTCCTTTCTTATTTCCTTCAACTCTTCAAGAACACCTGTAATTTTTGAAGATTTTAAGGGACAACTCTTGGTTTCCTCACATTCCTTCGTTTTCTTTTCAAGGAAGTGGATACATGAGATTTATCTTTTTCCTTTATGATTGATGGCTTAACAATTATATCAACCTCTTTTGCATCAAAAGTCATAATGCTTGGAGTCTCCATACCAATATGGGTTTGTGAGAGAAATTCTCAAAGCAAGCTCTACAAGAAAACTTGTGATAAAAAGAGTTTTTAAGGAAGGAAAAATGAATGTTGGGTTACAAAACCTATATACAAATTAAGATTCACGTACGACTAATTCATAGCCCTAAAGAAGGTAGAATTATCGATTTTAACCCCCTTTCTTATGAAAAAGGAAATTCTTTTCAATACCAATTTATGATATGAAAAGATCAATAGAATTCAAAAAAAAACAATAAAGAAAACTGTTCCTAAAGCCTGAACTGTGCAACTTCTTTTCTCATTGAAGTCAGGCATATGAGACAAGATGCACTTTCAACACAATTAAGTTGTGTTGGGGTGAACAATAACCTGTCCACCATATTCTTCTTATATGGAATTCTTAATACTATTTTCCACAGAGTGTTAGACCTTGTTATTTTCCGGAGAGGTCTAATTAGTTCTTTAGATATTAACTTTTTCGGAGAGGAATTGATTGTTTACTTACCTCAGGTGAATTAGACTTCTGAACAAGTTTGAGGTTGTTTACTAATGTTTTGCTCTCCATTGAAATTTATTGATATATCTTATTTTTATGTTTGTGTTAGAGCATTGCTTGGTCGAACCCGCAAGCATTGCTATCTCAAGCTTGTTTATCAAGTTTAGTTGCCAAAACTATAAGTCTTCAATTATACACATTTGCTATTTCAAGCCGAGTTTATCTATTTCTCGAAATATATGTTGGTAAGCTTTCACTTTAGCCAAGTTCATCTTTACTCGTTTGTTGATTATTTCAATAACTTGAAAATCGCTTTGATGTTAATAGTTTGTGAATAACTGATGAGTGCCAAATATTGTATATATTTATCCCTTTTTGTTGGCATTTTAACTCATCTTTTGTGCATTAATTCTACATTTTATCCCATATTCTGTATTTTCATTGTTTTCAAGAATAAATATTTTTATTAATTAGTTTTGCATTTTTAGGTAGTAAATAAAGTTCGGATGAGTCGCGGAGCGAAAAGAGCAGAAAAGTAGTGAAAAGCCGGGAGAAATTACGCAAGGAAGCCGCGAAGAATGGTGCGCACAACCTCATTTTCGACACACAAAAGCGCCTCCGTTCTCAGCCATCAGATCATTTCTCAGAAGCATCCGACGGTCGCTCCTTCATAGAGCATCAAAATCTGAAGTCTATGCCGAGCACCACAGCGCTGGAATTCCAAGCCTTCAGATTAGATGGTAGTTGAATCCAACGGTCGATCCATTGCTGTTCATCAAAGTTTGATATCTCCGACTAACACTACAACACCTAACTCCATCTGGCATCGTTGATTTTGTTGTATCATATAATCCAACGGTCGCTCATCGCTTGCCTCCGCATCACCGTCCGATCTACCAACCATCTTCGCATCTCGCAGCTCAGAGTCACAGAACATCAAAACTAGATACACCCGCCTCACACCCTAGTGACCGAGCACCATCCACCTAACCAAACAACCCCTTCTCCCAACCAGTCGACCTTCTCCTCCACCCACCCCTCTGCAGAACCATCTCCCTGCAACCATGTCCTGCCACCACCTTCTCCACCTCTGTCACCACCTGCTCCGCCACCCACCTCTGTCACCACGTCAAACAATGATAACCCATCATTGTTCCCATCCCCCTAGTCCATCTAATTCACTTATTTCACACATTTTCAACCGAAACCCTAAAGTGTGAAATAGGTAAATTGGGTTGAGCTAGAGTGAAATTGAAGGCATGGAGAGGTAGAGAAGGACAAGTAGAGTAATGGGTTGCGTTCAATTTGATGTTGCTACATCAAATTAGGTAAGAATTCACCAACCCTAGCTCTGTCAGTTTGGGAATTTTTTTTGTAGAACCCTAATGTGTTGTGGGTATATATAAGACTGTGGGTATGTTGTAATAGTTATGTTTGGATTAGCCTGCATCCAGAACTTTCAAGTTCTGTTAAATGATAATTTACAAGCTCAGTTCAGTTCAATTTCCATGTTCTGTTAATGTTGATTTTTTAGTTCAATTTGCTGCTTAGTTTCATGTTCATGTTAGACTTTTCATATCCTGTTTGTTTCCTGATTAATGTTAATGTGTGATGTTCCTGTTGTTAGTTAGACTCATTGTTTTGTCACTGTGGATGCCATGTTTAGTGTAGTGTTAAGTTTGTGATACATGTTAAGTAATGGAGTGTTAGAGTAAACTTTGATGCATAGTGTTAATTGAGCAGTGGGGAGAAACTAGTGCTCACTAGTGACAATGAGCAAGCTAGCTCTCTTCCCACTCTAAAAGAGTGCCTTAGTTTAGCTCCATGTTAGCTTAACCATCTTCCCCTGCCTTAGGCTAACTGCCTTTGTGTCATTTTCACTTTGCTCCTTTGTGTTTTGTTCACTGTTTAGTTTTCCTTTGCTTTGTTCCTTGTTTTGCCCTGTGTTGTTTTTGCTTGCACTGCCTTGTCTGTTTCTGCTACACTGCTGCCTCTGCTGCTTTGCTTTCTCTGCTCCCCTGCTGCATTACTGTTGCTGCAGCCTCTGCTTTCCTTCTCTGCTGCACTGCTGTTGCAGCTGCCCTTCTGCTGCTGCTGTTGCTTGTGCCCTGCAGCTGCTGTTGCTGTTGGCCTTGCTGTGCAGCTCCTGCTCCTGCTGCTGCTACTGGTGCCTGCTGCTGTGTTGCCTCTGCCAAGCTGTTTGCTGCTGCTGCCTTCCAAAGCAAGTTGAGCCCAATCCAATTCAGGCTTAATCAAAAGCCTAAGTTTAAGGCCAAAGCCCATTTGCACTTCAAAGACTAACTGAGCCCAAGCTCAGTTCATTTTATTGTGAACAAACCCATTAGTACTCAAAGCCCAATTTGAGCCAAAAGGCTTCATAGCCCAATAGTAATTTAGGAACCCAATTAGCTAGAAACTTCCAAAACACACCCGATCTCTGTGGATCGACCCGTACTTGCACGAGCTACAACCGACGACCGTGCACTTGCGGTATTACTGTAGGCCCCCGTTTTTATCACGCTTAATTTCTATACCCTTTTCAAGGCCTGCCAAGTTTTTGGCGCCGCTGCCGGGGAATGTTTTGCATTAAAATATACCTATCTTCGGGGCCCACCAATAACAACTATTTTAACATCCTCTAAGAAAGTTTCAGTGATTGAAATGAGAGTTTAGAACAAGTAACCATTGTGTGTTCTTACATTTGTGTAAAATTCCAAAACCGAGAACCTAAAGTATGCGTACCCGTACGCGTACTGGCGGTTGTTGGAAATCCGGGTAAGTATGCGTACCCGTACGCATACTGGCGGAAGTTTCACTTCCGTGAATTTCTGCTAGAGTTTGGAAGTAAAAACAAACTCAATCCGGTCACTAAATTATGCGTACCCATTTGCATACCTAAACAGGTTACTTTCTAAAATCGGTTTGTTCATGAACTAAAACATTTATATAATAAGGAATGCAATCTTTGCAAACCGTGGATATAATGTTCATGAATTGATTCGAGTGAATAAAAATCAATTTTGCTTCAATTGTTTCTTGTATACTTCTATGAGATCTAAGCAATTTAATAACTCTCTAACTAGTTCATTTGAGATATTTGAACTAGTTATGGTAAAGGTGAATAAGGTTGATACGCAAGTGCTCATACGGCTAACCATTGGTTAACTATTGTTGAACCGACTAAGTGTACACGTTTAGGTACGGTTACTCAAAACCTAAATGAAGGTACATTTCATTTGTGTATAACAAGCTAAGTTTTATCTAACGGTTGAAAGATATTAGCTTTATTATAATTTACCAAGGTAACTTAGATTGCAAACCCTGATTTGAAATCTATATAAAGGAGAACTCTAGAAACTTGGAAACCTAATCCACACACCTCCTGTGTGATTCTAAGTTATAAAGATATTAGCTTGATTCTAAGTTATCAAGGTAACTTAGATTGCAAACCCTGATTCTAAATCTATATAAAGGAGAACTCTAGCAACTTGGAAACCTAATCCCACACTTCTTGTGTGATACTAGTTGCATAAGCTAGAGTCAATTCTCCTTTAACCTTAAGTTTTTCACGAAACCATGTAAGCACTAAGCCAAATCAGGGTAATTTTGACAGAGCCCCTTTAGGAAATTTGACAAGGAAAGCCTATCAATTCATTTTTGACGGGCCAAGACTATCGAAATAATATAATATAGACATGGCCTTGCTAGGCTTCGTTTTTTACGGGCATTCATTTATCAAACTAATGTTTTTTCTAGGAGAATTCATTTCATTTATCTGATTAATTTTCACTAAACCTAGGTTAACGACTTAAAAACTTCACTGGGATTGTGAAGCCAAACCCAACTATTTTCTCTGTAGTTGTGTGATCTGATCTTGCTGTTTTCTATCGCGATTGAGTACAATCGTAAGATTGTCTTGAGATTTATATCTCGGATAGGCAAGATAGAAAAGTAATCACAAACACCTTCGTCTCATCGTTTGTGATTCCACGATATCTTGTTTCGTTAATCGATTAAGATTATTGTGAGGTGATTGATAATACTAGGCTGTTCTTCGGGAATATAAGTTTGGGTTATCAATTGGTTCATGTTCACCTTGATTTATCAAAAGACGGAACAAAAACTCGTAGGTATATCTATAGGAGACAAATTTATCTATTCAATAGACTTTTCTATGTGAGACATATTTGTTTATCAAGTCTTCGACTTTGGGTCGTAGCAACTCTTAGTTGTAGGTGAGATCAGCTAAGGGAATTAAGTGCGTAATATCCTACTGGGATCAGAGACGTAAGGAACGCGACTGTACCTTGATCAGTGTGAGATTGATTAGGGCTCAACTACATTCCCGACCGAAGTTAGCTTTGTAGTAGGCTAGTGTATGTAGCGGCTTAACACAGTGTGGTGTTCAAATTTGGACTAGGTCCCGGGGTTTTTCTGCATTTGCGTTTCCCCGTTAACAAAATTTCTGGTGTCTGTGTTATTTCTTTTCCGCGTTAAATTTTGTTATATAATTGAAATAGCACAGGTTGTGCGCTGTATCAATCAATTGGTAAATCCAACCTTGGTTGTTGATTGAAATTGATCGATCCTTGAACATTGGTCTTTGGTATCGTTCAAGATATTTCTCTTATATTCAATCAGGCTCGCAGATTCGTATTTGTTTGACTGCGGATTGAACTGAGAAATTGAGATATAACTCTTTGATATACTTTTCTTAAGATTGAGTTTAACTGTCTAGTTGATTCCCTTGTACGTATATTGGAGTTAGTCCATACAGATTGCTAAGCAAATATTGGGTGAGGTTGTTGTACCCCCGCTTTTTCAGTTGGTATCAGAGCAGACAAACACGTTTAAGACCTCATAAGTCTATGTTTGTAGCGATCTGACTCTATGGACAAAAGTGATATCTTAAAAAATGTACCACCAGTCTTCGATGGCTCTTATTACTTATGGTGGAAAAATGCGATACGTTCATTTCTTCAAGCGCATGATTTTCAATCATGGGTTTACGTTGTTAATGGCTATAGTCCTCCGATTGTTACAATAGGCACTGTAACTGTTCCTAAGGATATTGGTGATTATAATGCTGCCGAGATTCTTGCTGTGAAGAAAAATTCTGACGGTTTGAATGCAATCATCCATGCACTACCCCAGATCTTCAGCATCATGTGACTACTTGCACAAAGTCTAAAGATGCTTGGGATATCTTGGAAACTGTATTTGAAGGGAATACATGTTAGAGCACTGCTCGGTCGAACTCGCATGCGTTGCTATATCAAGCATGTTTGTAAATGTTAGTGATCAAAACTATAAGTCTTGATTTCTAGTCTATTATAGCTAAGTCTCGGACTACGATAGTAAGTGTAGTTGAGCTCAAGGACTTCATGAAGATTCATCATACAAGCAGAAGAACTACTCAAGGAACCGGTGGAGGTTCTCGAAAAAAAGGTATGTGAAGAATTGAACTTATCTGTCACTCAAAAGTCTATCTCCTATTTCTTGAGACAAAAGTCGTATGCTATATATTAGACTTAGACTATACACATTTGGTATTTCGAGCCGAGTATACCTCGCCTATCTATATCTCTCAATATCTGTTGGTAAGCGTTTCGCTTCGACCGTGTTTATCTTTACCTAGTGACAAAAGTCATGATATGTTTCAATCACTTTGAAAATTGCTCTGACGAAAAATGGTTTGTGAATAACTACTATATAACGTCCTCTGAGAATGTTTCAATGATTGGAATGAGAGTTTAGATTACATAACCAATATGGACATAAGTATTGTTGTGGAAACACATATGTGCATAAGTCTTATACTGGAATCGCTTGTAGCCAAGTCCGCCAACTCAGTACGCGAACTGCCGAAGTTTTCAAACCCGAGAATTTCTGCTGGAGTTGACAAACTATTTGCGTGAGCCAAGTCCGCGAACCGACGAAGTTCTCATCCCGAGAATTTCTGCTGGAGTTTGTAAACTCTGTCCAATAGGTTAAGTCCGCGAACCTAGTCTGCGAACTTATGAAGGTTATATATCTAAAGATGATTTCTGAACTTAAACTTATAAAGACTAAGGAATACAATTGCAAAACGTGGCTATAAAGTTCATGAACCGATTCGTGTGAATCAAATCATCTTTGCTTCAATTGTGTCTTATGTAGTTACATAAGATTTCCTTGCAATTGAAAAAATCTCTAACTAGTTCATTTGAGTCAATTGAACTAGTTATGGTGAAGAATAATATGGTTGGTATGAAATGCTCATATGGATAACCTTTTGGTTAACTATTGTTGAACCAACAATGCACACGTTTGGGTACGGTTAACAAACCTAGAAGCGTGCAATTCATTTGTGTATAACAAGCTAAGGTTTTCGATCTAACGGTTGAGAAATATTAGCTTGAATCTAAATCAGGTCTTCACCTAACGGTGGATAGTGTTTGATTTGTGACCAAGGAGAAACCTTGATTTGAAAGACTATATAAGGGGACATCTAGCAATTCTGTAAAACTAATCCCCACACCTTACGTGTGATACTAGTTTGCATGCTAGAGTCGGTTCTACTTTAACCTTTGATTTTGTTCTTCTAAAACCAGGTTAATGACTTAAAGACTTCATTAGGATTGTGAAACAAGACCGATACTACTTTTATCATAGTTGTGTGGTCTGATCTTGCATCTTCTATCGTACAAGTACAATCATATTGATTGGTTGAGATTTAACATCTCCGATAAGAAAGATATAAAAAGTAATCACAAACATCTTCGTCTCGTCGTTTGTGATTCCGCAACATCTTGTTTCACTACCATAAGATTAAGATTGTTGTGAGGTGATTGATTTATCTAGGCTGTTCTTCGGGAATATAAGACCGGATTATCAATTAGTTCCTGTTCACCTTGATTATTATCAAAAGACAGAACAAAAATTTTAGGGTTTTTCTGTGGGAGACAGATAGATCCTTTGATAGACTTGTCTTTGTGAGACAAATTCGTTTATTGTTAAAGCCTGCGATTTTGGGTCGTAGCAACTCTTAGTTGTGGGTGAGATCAGCTAAGGGAATCAAGTGCGTAGTATCCTGCTGGGGTAAGAGGCGTAGGGAGTGCAAATGTACCTTGAATCAGTGGGAGACTGACTGGGTTTCAACTACAGTCCAGTCCGAAGTTAGGTTGGAGTAGGATAGTGCCTGTAACGGCTTAATACAGTGTGTATTCAATCTGGACTAGGTCCCGGGGTTTTTCTGCATTTGCGGTTTCCTCTTTAAAAAAAAATTATGGTGTCTGTGTTATTTCTTTTCCGCATTTTATTTGTTTACATAATAGAAATAATACAGGTTTTGCATTAGTTCATCAACTGGATTAATCCAACCTTTGGTTGTTGATTACCATTGATTGATCCTTGGACATTGGTCTTTGGTACCGTCCAAGTTATTCCTTGTATTTGATTAGTACTTGCAGTTTCTGTTTGAGGAAATCAAATCAAGTGAGAGATATAAACTCGTTGATATACTTTTAATTGATTGAGTCTTGTTGATTCTCTTAAAAGTATATTCGAGTTTGTCCATACAGATTGCTAAGCAAAATATTGGGTGGTGTTGTTAGACCTCCGCTTTTTCAACTGGTATCAGAGCAGGCAAACACGTTTAAGACCTTATAAGTCTGTGTTTGTAGCAATCTGAGTCTGTGGACAGAATCTCGTATACGCATACCAATATGTCTTCTAAAGCTATTAACTATGCCAAACGTCTTGGAGATACCTCAAAGGATCACTCCTTAGCAGATTCTTCCGAATCTCGAGGTAATTTTGTTGCCCCATCTTGTATTGACAACTCTCTCTAACGAGACATTGGGCATCATGGCAAATGCTGAAGTGGAGCTCACCAGAATTTCAAAAAATTCTAATGAGTTTGTTGATGTTCAGAATCATGAACAACTCATCGATGAATTTGAAAAGTCTATTAATTGTGAACATGTGCTCTATAACAATATAGGTATATTCTCTAAGAATATTGAGAAACTTCTTCAAGAAAACAATCTGCAGCGTGGGAAGATGTGTGATCTTGAAAAGCTGATCAAAGAAGGCTCAATTAGAGAAAAATGTTTAATCAAGACGCATTCATCTGATCTTGACAGACTTCGTGTTGAGCAAGAGAAACTTGAAACTTCACTTGTTCTAGCCCATGGATAGTGCAAATCCTTGGAAAAGGAAAACTATGCCTTGAGGAAAATTCCTTCTGCACAAACTAACTCACATGGGTTACCGTACAGAATGAAATGTTCTCCAAATGAAGATTGTGTCAAGAAAAGTTTTCATAACTTGCGATCTTCTTCGATGGCTATGAAATCCAAACAAGTGCCAGTTGTTGATTCTCCTCCACGAACTTGTACCTTCTGTGGGAAAAATAATCACTATGTTATCCATTGTTTTGCCAGAAAGAAACAAATTTCTAAACTTCATATTTTGCTTTTATCCACTGACAATGGAACAAACAGTCAGTCGACTACTGCAGTGAATCAAATACCCACAGAAAACCAAGAACCTTATAAACATGATTCTGTTCCTAGTAATCGTCACAGGGCACATGTACATTCTAGTCAAATAAATTGTCGTATTTCTATTAAAAGTATTCCCTGTGTTTATAAGAATGTTTTTGGTAAATATAAATCTAGAAAATGGATTCCCATCTATTCATATCCTCTTAAACCAATTGTAAGAGGTCCTAGATTTAGTCCTCAGAGAAAATCCTCAGAAGGATATGCTGAACAAGCTATGTCTTATCCTTCTGGACTGAGCGATAGTCAAAGAAGAAAGGCTAAACAAAAACAACGTTCATTTAATGACCTGAATGCTCATACTTGTGAAAATTAATCACAAGGTTGATATCTCACCCACCAAAAATCCTAGTTGTGTGAGAATTGAATAGGTATACTCTCTACAAAGTAACTCTGATTATATAGCTAATTTCTTATCGTTCTTAGATGGATAATCACTCACATACTTTTGCTTGTGTATTTTTATCCGTTCTTTTTACATATTTTTTGTTTTGTTTTCTTCGTGGTTTTCGAAAACTACAAGTTTTTTTACGGGCTTTTTAGTCACCCTCGTACGGGTACGTGTACTGGTTTGGGTTCGGTTCATATACCTATCTTGTAAACCCTATTTCTCTCAAATCGTTTATATATCTTTCCTATTGAGTTGAAGTATCACACTCTAGGTTTTTCTTCTATGGCGTCTTCTTCTTGCTTGTGGGATTTTCCTAAAGACTTCATTAACAACGGTATATATTTTGAGTTTTATAAAGAGAAGGAAACTATGGTTGAAGTTGAAAGATCTTTCCCACAATATCCTGATTCCTATTCAGATATCGGGGAGAAAGTTCCAACTAATGTGGTTCTTGATGCTCGGCAACTTGTTGGGACGATAAAGTGTCTTGATGCTGTAAGAACTGAGTTGAAAAAGGTTAACTCTAACCTTGCTCTCATGAAAAACCGTGTCAAAGAGTTTCCAAAAAGGGATATTCCATCAGAGGTTGATGTCGCTCGTTAGCTCGATAATCACAAGACTCATGATGCTCCAGCACCATCCACCTGATGTTGTTAGTGTCCGGTTTTAGCATAAGAGTCAGTTTATTTTATTTTTGCCTAGTATGTCTTATTTTTGTATTAGGTGGAAGAATAACTAGTGCTTTGAATAGCGATGATTGTGACTACACATAACTATTATTTCATCTTCTTGTGTTTAGTTTTTAGGTTTATTTGGTTTTAAATTCTAAAAAATATTTGGAGGATGATGGTTTGCAGTATCTATTCTTTATTATTTGTTATATTGCAATGTGTTATGGGATATTGGTGTTTACGTCCGTGAACTATGTTGTCCCATATTTTGTCAAAAGTAAAGTCGTTCATGATCGTATTCATGTATTGATTTAAGGATGAATAGACTTTTGACAAACAAAAAAGTTAAGCCTATATTTTCAATTTTGATGGAAGATATGTTAAAATCTTTTGTGATTAAGGATTATGTCTATTAAATATCGTTATGCAAATAGTGATGGAAGATAGAATGAATCCTTGTGTATTCCACAATATTGATCTTCATTAATTCATATTTTATGTAATACTGCGAGGCTCCGTAATGTGTCTTATGTTGAGCACGATACAACTAAGTTGATTATTTTATGACTAGCTTTGTTGGTTGTTCCGTAATGTACGTTAAGTTGAACATATTGAACTAAATTAATCATCTTGTTTGATTATTTAGTTATTGCTCCGTAAGTTTTCTTATGTCGAGCAAAACAAATGACAATTAAATTGATTACTTTTGTGATTAGTTTGGTTGTGTATTCCAATTAGATTGATTACGGGTTCTCTTGTGATTAATCTAGTTGAGTAATTATGTTCCGTAAGTTCTCTTATGTTGAGCATGTTCAATTAAGTTGATCACTTTTTGTGGTTAGCTTGATTGCGTATTCCAATTAAATTAGTTGAGTTTTGGATATAAAAAATCATTCTCATGGTTTTTGGTGTCTAATAAAAATCTTTCTTTTCTTTTGAAATTAAGGTCGCTCTTGTTGTTCCCTTGGGAATGACATCTAATGGGGGAGAGTTCTTTTGAACTTTTTCTTAATGGTCATATCTTGAGGGGTGTGCAGCTGTGGAATTTTAGAGGGGTTATCTTGTATCTTTAAACTCCTTAATGAATGTTGTTAGCTTCGGCTATATGATTGCATCTAAATAATATGATGTGTATTCTTTCTTTTAGTCATGAAATGTCTCTTTTGGAAATTTCATTATGATCCCGTTCTTGTACCTTTGCCAATTTTATTGACGAAAAGGGGGAGAATTAATATGTAGTTCACA